>NC_092821.1:133406958-133761958 GCF_023375885.2 Dermacentor andersoni
CGGCAACATCATAATTGGCTATTCATAAATTGTTAAAATATTTATTATCATAATTATTTAAGCGTACTAAGTTTTTTTAAGCAGACCACTAAGTTAACGGGAAGCAAGAACTTGTTTTTCCATTGCAAACCTTAGGCAATAGCCACTCGTGGGTGCTTGAGGGCTACTACAGCAACAACAGTTTGAAAGTTTCTATCTCTTCAGTAGTGAATTTCCGACGTTCTGTCCCCAACGATGTTTCAAAAACATGTGACGATGACGCTCGCATTCATTGCGAGCTGCTACGTGGCCGTTTCATGATAAGTCAAACCATTTTGATGCCGCACCCGGGAAATTTCATAACATTCTCCCGCGTGCTGCCCTCTGCAGTTGAGCGCGTGAGAATACGCGTAACTATAGACGACGAGGAAGCGGACGGCATCGAGCAAAGCCGGCTTCGCGGCACAGTTTTTCTGTCTGTAAGTACGAAGCACAAGCATTGCTTTTGCGTGAGCACGGTTCTCAAATGCCACCAGCTGACCTAAGGCAGCTGGTCGCATTTGGTCCTGGTGGCAGCTGGTGGCATCGCACCCAAGGCACCCATTAATCGTGCTGGAAACCGTACGCACACTCAAAGCACCTTCGCGCTTTTGTCACCGCCGCCGGCGTCGTCGTGATGTCGCTGCATCGTCGGCGCACGAAGGCCTTCAGACATGCGCAGTGCGGTTATTTGCAGAAACGACGTAGCCGAGAGGACGCAACGTGAGGCTCCGCTCATTCGATTCTGCAGCGAGGACAGCAGGGCAGCTTTCGGCTTCCACTGCTGGCATGAGTGATGCGCGCACGTACAGGCGCCGACAAAAGTGGTGTACTCCACGCAGCGGGAGCCGGAGCAACGGCAAACTGCATCGCAACGCCATCTACAGGCAGCATCTGGGATCGAGACAGCCAATGGGTGCGCTTTATTATTTGCGGGAATGTAGCTTGACTCGTGTCAATGTAGATGGCGTCGCGATGCAGTGTGCCGCTGCTCCGGCTCCTGCTGCGTGGAGTACACCACTTCTGTCGGCGCCTGTACATTTGCGTTGCTGCTGAGCAGCGGCGTCATTATTAGACAACTTTCTGTGGCAATGAAGGGAAAGCTACGGAGGCAAGGCGCGCACAAGTGAGAGCGCTTCTGAAAATAGTCCCGCGTTTTAATCCACGTTAGTTTAGGCTGGGAAAAAAAAAACATTTTCAGCAACAGTTAGGTAAGACAGAACACACCTCCGAGTGTAAAAGTTTACTTATTTTGCGGCTTTTTCCTTCCGCGTCTGGGCAAACGCGAAGCCGTTGCACGTGGAAGCTGCGTCGATTCAGCGCCTGTTCGGAGCAACTAAAAGCAGTGTCAGGTCTGCCGGACTACTTGGTGCCGTGACACGTGCAGCAGCTACGCGCCCGTAGGTGTCAACTTATAGGAATTGTAAGGTTGTACGAACGCTGTCGAACTGAAACGCAACTTAACCTAAGCTAACCTAACCTAGGGGTACGCGGCAACGTTTGTTAGGCGAGCGTCGAGGGCGGAGTAGCCCTGTAGTTCAGAGAGACTACGTGCAAGCATGCTTACATGTAGGCTTCCTGCTGCAGTCCACTTGTCCTAGAATTGATGCGCCAGCGAATTTCAGGCTCGCTTATATACCTGACGTCGAGTGGTTTGGCGTGCTTGAAAAAGACTGTCTTTTTTCTCGCTTCAGATCGGACTTTGTGTCACTAGTTTCAGGGCGAAACCTAAACATCTAGGGAAAATGTTATGGATGATTCTAATATCAGACCTTCCAGAAAGTTACATTTTAGCTTTAAACAACTAGCTTTTATTTTCCGACTAGCCTATAGCGTTTATCTTAGTAGAGAAAATTCATTAAGCTGTCAGCGTTAAGCTCGGCTTTATTTGAGAGGAGAAGGGCAGGTGCACTGAACTCTTGTGGGTGGAGCTTCTTTGTTATTTTTAGGTTGTTATACCGGCTATATACATAAAAAACGCTGGTCGAAAGCGGGAGGACGATGACGTGGTTTTGGTTATACAAGTGAGCCCATTGTTGACAGACGGCATTGCAGCTGAGCAAGAAATGGCGGCTAGCAGACTCTTCAAGCAGGGCTCTACGTGTGAAAGCTTCCCATGATGGTCGTTTTGCTCTTCGACGCTGTTGTTGCAAGTAGTCGTGCAAGTACGTCGGTGACATGTAGTGTACCAGAACCTGTAGGTGCTTGTAGGCGGCAGCCGTCTTTTGTGGCTGGGACTAAGCAAGCGAGTGAACGACCACGACAACACTGTGCCTGTTCTTATCGCATGCTTGCCGCTTACGTTCGCTCGTGGAGGCCTTGTCATCAGATGCGGGCGCAGCCATCAGGCGCACAGGTATTGCGCAGGCAGCCCAGGCAGTGCAGGCTGTGCTGACATGCATGTATGGCGAGGGGGGATAGATATGAAAATAGGGTGTCAAACTGGTCGAGTTCGTTCAAGCGTAGTTCTCAGGTTTATTATGACGGCAGCGCTATGGGGGCGCGGTGACACAGAGGAAAGTGAAGCGCACAAGACAAGCGCTGAACTAACAACTGACGCTGTGGACTGGCCAGTCGTTAGTTTAGCGCTTGTGTTGTAGCCTTCTTTCTCTCTGTTTCGCCGTCCCCTATGCGCTGCCGACAGAATGAAGTTCGGGTTAAGCGCGCTTCCACTGAACGCGGTTCTTAGCGTTAAAACAAAAAGACAAGTCCCGTTTATAGACTGACATTTTTTTTTAAGAAATCGACAAGCGGTCTCACAAGACTAAAAGACCACCCTTCTAATTGCAGTTTACGCTTGTTGTTGCCTTCCTTACAGAGAGCCGGCTCTTGATCGAAACGATATTTCGCGGATATCGCGTGTTCCCGCACAAGTTTTTCACAAGACCAAGGCCACAGCCATGAACAACGAAGCGGGCACTACGACGTTGACGACGACTTC
The DNA here is from genome assembly GCF_023375885.2 of Dermacentor andersoni. Lineage (NCBI taxonomy): Eukaryota > Metazoa > Arthropoda > Arachnida > Ixodida > Ixodidae > Dermacentor > Dermacentor andersoni. The sequence goes on from NC_092821.1 coordinate 133,409,918, forward strand.
GACGTTGATGATGCTCGGGAGCTCTCTTGCCGCTGGCAGTGAGTTGTAGCACTTTTATGTGGGAATGACAGTCAGTCAGTGTCACCTTTTGGGGTGTATACCTGCCACGCAACAATTATCATCTGTCTTGCTTGCGTTTCCTTCCTTGAAAAACACTGCGCTCGCTACTTTCCTGTCGAGAATGCTCTGTCATGCTGATAACGGGCATGCCATTCGTGACTTGGAAGTAGCGGGCTCGCCGCGTTAAAGAAAGGAAATGCAGACAAGAAAGATGACGTTTATTGTTCTGTGGCAAGATACGACTCAACTTAGAGTGTAAGAGTGTAAGTGTATGGATCGGTCATAGCTTCGCGTTGCAAACGTCAAAGATACACTGAAAAATTTCGCAGATCCGATGCACATTTTGGAACTTGTGTCAAGCGAGTCATTCGTCAAGGGGCTAATTAAATGCCATAAAACTGTTCATCCTCTTCAACTCGCTTTTCAGCATAGCGATTACGTACCTATCCATGAAATAAGCTAGGCTCTGAGACCCCCACCACGCGATCCAGGCGACTGCGAATTGCACTGCCTCCGGGATCGCTCCACTTTTCGTCATGCCATCTCGTGAATCAGCTCCGTTTATACTGTTGCACTATCTCGAAGACCAGCCCATTTTACACGACAGGAAACGAAAAACACCCGCAAAGCCACGGGAAAGAAGGCATAAAAAGCTTCTCTTCGATAAAAGAATATTGCGATTGAAGGTGCATTCGTTGCGCTGAGGATATTTTGGGTACCGTTTGTTGTTTCCCTGTGTAATACTGTAGAAAACAGAGCCAAAACCGATATACCTGTAGGAGTAGCACCGATGGGCCTAAGTAAAAGTAGATTGAAGACTTAAATTCTGGGTGTGCAGGTGCCAAAGCCCCGATTCGATAAAGAGGCATGTCAGAGGGGGGGAGGTTCCGGATGAATTTTGGTCACCTAAGGACATACACAGGGAGAAAAAGAGAGAGAGTCGGGCACCCGATGGAACGCTGCAGGAGCTAGCGTTCTTGCATTCTGCTCCCACTAGAATGCGGCCGCCGCGGCTGGCTTCGAACCCGCGACTTTGAGGTATAAAGCCGATTCTTAGATTAGCGCTGTCCTGTGTGAGAACTACTCGGAAAGACAGCACCGGCAGCCCCACGTGAGCAAAGTCTGGGACGTTTTGCGCAGAAAGCTTAGCTTTAAGCACAAGTATAATGCAAGTCCCCAGGCACTGTGGAAATCAGTGTTACGTGAGGCCCATTTCAATGCACAATCTGCACAAATTACGCAAGACTCGTCATTATGAGCATCTGTGGTGTTGCTGTAGCATGGTATGTACCACGTGTAACTTCGCGCATGTGCATCGTTGTGACCCCTCTTGCGACTGTGTTTTGCGACGTCTTGCCGCAATAATGTGGCTCCGTAGATGCCTAAGTGCTCATGACGCCGGGTAGCTAGGGTGCTGTGCCTCGCTACCCATTACCGGTCCCGTGTAAGAACTGATAAGATCTATATGCTTTTAAATGTTGTGAGCCTAATGTTATGATCACGCCTCCAAGTTTAGACTACAGTACTCAATTGGAGGACATATTTTACGCTGAGTAAGCAAGCTGGATTTTATCGTGAAACTCTTGATCTGTACACTATTGTACACTTTTGATATGTACGTTTGTTCATTGCGTTATGTTACGCTTGGCACACGAATTCATTTTCCTTTTCTTTACCGAGTTGTAACTGCACGCGCTATAAATGCCTGCAGTAATAAGACGTGGCAGCAATAGAAAAAAAAAAGCGCTAACTACTTTCTAACGAATTCTTGCAGAGATTGAGAGGAAAGAGTAAGTACAATCACGCTTCTCGGCACCTGAAGCGTTCTCAGCTCTTCTGACCGCCCTGATAATTCTGCCCGTGATCGGGTGACGTCGCGATTTTGATATCGGGTGATGACTGGAAGGTTTCGGCAGTTGAAGAATGCAGAAAAATAAGCTTCGCATATGAATGCACATACATCAGGTAAAGCGAAAGTACACACAGGTAGTACGGAAGAATGCCCCCGCCCCCCCAAATTGCTCATATATGTATCCTTCTATATACACTCGTTCTTTACATGGCTTTGTGGTATGTATGAATTTCTTCTATTGTATAAGTCGTCGTAGGTTTCGCTGTAATTCCGCGTACTTCTTCGTGACATGCAAGTTATCGCGCCCAAGAGTCCGTTGCAAACGCTCAAATGCATACGTGCTGCAAACACCTCGAATGTTATTCCAGAAGCTTCGTTATAACCGTACAGAGTACCTACGCATTCACTAATTCCGAAATACATGCCCCTGTTTGCCCTGCAAGCGTCCAGTTGTTTGCATTGTGCCCTAAGAGCAACCAGAACACTTCTGCCTACTTAACACGGAGTACGCCAACAACACCGCGGCATGATAATCGCTATAAAACCACGAAGTACAGTAAAACCCGGCTATAAAAAAGCCAGGTAAAGCAAACGACGCTTTATATCGAAGTCTGGTAACCCTTTTTAATAGTACCCATACCACCACGCGCCCATTCCACTATGTATCAACGTTTCTTTCTTTTTCTTTTGTGCACAGTGCGCGAGCATGGTTTACCTTTCTTTCTGACATCGGCCTCATAAACGGCATTTCTCGTTTCAAAGCCGCCATTGAAGACCATCTTCCAAGCCACGGCACCCAATCTGAAACTCAATTTTTCTATGCGTAATGCAATGTCGCGTTTCTGGGACTTTTGAGGTATTATGAATAAATGAATACATTTATAAAGCAACACCGTTTCAACGAATTGGACATGTAGTGTCGAACTCGGGGCGTATACGTCCTGCATTTTCGTTGTAAAATGTTCGTGCACAGCGGCCTGCCTTTTCGTTCCAGCAACATTAAATAAACATTACACCTTTATCGCTCCCTTGCTCTCGCTCAAGTTTCGCGAAAAGATTCCGCCTCGATAAAACGTTTCGCATATTTGTTTCCTGTTTTCCCCCCGCTGTCGCGTTTTTTTGCATCCTGCAGGGTGCAGGTTCTTGTGCGTAAAGTTCGATTCGGAATTACTGTGATGCCTAACGATGAAATCGCTCACTGTTGTTCTCGTGCCGCAGGCTGCTTCAGAACGCGAGAACTCAGCTCATCATCGCAGCGGTCGTTCTCCTGTTCATCCTTATCGCTAGCGGCGTGCTGATAGTCATCAAGATAAGTACGTGCAACCCCGGGTCCAAACACTCGCTCAGCAATTAAAGAGTGTGAATCTGAACGATAGCTCGGCGTGACGGTATTGAGTAGCGAATTTATCACTAGTGTTGATGGCTGTTTGGCCAGAGAAAGGTGCGGGGTATTTTAGAGTGACGTTTGCGACGAGAGGTTCGCCCTGGAATGATGGAACAGTGGAGTAATGAAAACTTTCGAATCGCTAATGGAACGTTGTCGATTCGGTCCTTGAATCGTACACTCTAAGAACAGTTTACACCCTTTGGCGTGCCCCTTCTGCCACACAACGATAATCGTCATCTGCCTGGATGCGTTTCCTTTCTTTATCGCTGCGAGCCCGGAACTTTCCAGTAAAGAACGGCACGCGCGTTATCAGCATAGAACAGTTTACGCCCTTTGGAGTGCCCCTTCTGATAACGCGCGTGCCGTTCGTTACCAGAAAGTTCCGGGCTCGCAGCGATAAAGAAAGGAAACGCATCAAGGCAGATGACGATTATCGTTGTGTGGCAGAAGGGGCACGCCAAAGGGTGTAATCTGTTCTTAGAGTGTATATCCCCTAACTGAAAATACGAATATTGTTTTCGGGACTTCACGCCATCGACTCTAGGCGATTAAACAAGAAATTGAAGCATAAATGCGATATTTTCCTTCACGTACGCGGTGGACATAACGCACCGTAGAGAACGCTGCGTCACTCAGTCAGCCCAACCTTTCCGTCGAAACACTCGCCATAATATGTTTGACACGGCACTCGTCAGTGGGCATTGTTTGGTACCATTTGTAGGTGCGGCACCTAGGTCCTCTCATTGAATCAATTCAAAATAAGTTGCAGTGCAGCATACTGCATACAATAGTGGTACCATCTGCCGCATCAAGTCGAACTAAAATAAGTTTCTTTTTTCGTTTTTTTTCTCTCGGCCGTCGCCGAACACGACACATATGCCTGGTCGCAACGGTATATACAGATATTAACTGCTCCGATAAGTCACCCTTATAAACCTGTAATGCATGGCCGCGTATTTTCAATAGTCCTGAGTTTGCGAACAAATTGTTTAGTTGTTCCTGTAATGCTTTCTTTTCGTGGTTTCAACAAACAATACTTTAAATGTGCATTGCAATCGCCAGAAATGTTTATTGTTGTTAATTCTTAGATATCAAAACTACCTGATAATACTGGTGAGAAGGCTCTACATTATTGACAAATTATTAAAAAAAAATTTCAGTTTGATTCACTTCTGGCACTGTTCGATTCGCATTCGATTCAGTTTCAGAAAACAGCTGTTCGTGCGCCTCTACTCACGTTCGTCGATGAGGAAAGGCTCCGCTCCTCAAATGAGTTATTCTGGGGTACAGTTACGAAGTCGTAACATTCATCCATCAATATTTTTACGTTAAAATACACCAACAGTTTCTACGCATAAAAAAAAAGACAGATACCCCATAACAAATCTTTGTCTCGACATGTTTACAAAACAGAGCTTTCTCAAATGCAACAAATATGATTCAAATGAGTTCAGCGACTTTCTAACGATGACATTTACGTCCGCCACTTGAATAAGCAAGTTAAAGTTGGCGCCAATCAAATGCTGCTTAAGACTTTTTTTTTCTCAGTGGAATGACTCTTTGAAACATTTACCAGTGTCAGGTTTCTATTCCATTCGATTGTTTCAGCATAGTACTTATAGAAGCAGTGGGTAGCGGTATGTAGACTAGTGGTATCGACGGCATGCTGACTGCGGCTTGACGGTGGCTCGGATTCAGGAAACGAGTCACCGGAAGAGGACACGCCCGAAAAGACTGACCTCACGTACAAGATGCCCTCTTCCACCGTCGCCGCGTCTTCCGAGGAACCAGGAACCAGGAACGAGGAACCAGGAACCAGGACCGAGGAACCAGGAACCAGGAGTGAGGAACCACAAGAGATCGAGGAGGCACCGACCAGTACAGCGTATACAACAAGTAAGTGCATGTTTCCACCTGTGCGGTCTCACCTCCAGTGGCGGTGGCCAGCGTGTCCACCATGATTGCCACATACAATGGTTAGTGCTCGCTTTATATCCTGCAGCCTGAGTGATACTTATTTCAGGCGTCTTATAAGACGGTGTATCAAAATTAAATGCACTCACGAAAAATAGACGCGTCGCATCATCCACTCTTGAGATGCTTGTGATTGGAGCTTTGCTGGAGGTTCGACTAATTAGTGCAAAATGCTTTGGGGAAAGAGGGTCGGAAGATAGACGTTTGGGGGTGTTTGTTCTCAGTGCGGATATGCGGATAATGAATACCTTTTTCCGCAAGCGGGTTAGTCGAAAGTGGACGTGGAGGAGCCCGAATGGTGAGACTAGAAATGAAATCGACTTCATACTCTGCGCGAACCCTGGCATCATTCAAGATGTAGACGTGCTCGGCAAGGTACGCTGCAGTGACCACAGGATGGTAAGGACTCGAATTAGCCTAGACTTGAGGAGGGAACGAAAGAAACTGGTACACAAGAAGCCAATCAATGAGTTAGCGGTAAGAGGGAAACTAGAGGAATTCCGGATCAAACTACACAACAGGTATTCGGCTTTAACTCAGGAAGAGGACCTTAGTGTTGAAGCAATGAACGACAATCTCATGGGCATCATTAAGGAGTGCGCAATAGAAGTCGGTGGTAACGCCGTTAGACAGGAAACCAGTAAGCTATCGCAGGAGACGAAAGATCTGATCAAGAAACGCCAATGTATGAAAGCCTCTAATCCTACAGCTAGAATAGAACTGGCAGAACTTTCTAAGTTAATCAACAAGCGTAAGACAGCGGACATCAGGAACTATAATATGGATAGAATTGAACAGGCTCTCAGGAACGGAGGAAGCCTAAAAACAGTGAAGAAGAAACTAGGAATAGGCAAGAATCAGATGTGTGCGTTAAGAGACAAAGCCGGCAATATCGTTACTAATATGGATGAGATAGTTCAAGTGGCTGAGGAGTTCTATAGAGATTTATACAGTACCAGTGGCACCCACGACGATAGTGGAAGAGAGAATAGCCTAGAGGAATTCGAAATCCCACAGGTAACGCCAGAAGAAGTAAAGAAAGCCTTAGGAGCTATGCAAAGGGGGAAGGCAGCTGGGGAGGATCAGGTAACAGCAGATTTGTTGAAGGATGGTGGGCAGGTTGTTCTAGAGAAACTGGCCACCCTGTATACGCAGCCTCATGACTTCGAGTGTAGCGGAATCTTGGAAAAACGCTAACATAATCCTAATCCATAAGAAAGGGGACGCCAATGACTTGAAAAGTTATAGCCCGATCAGCTTACTGTTCGTTGCCTACAAAGTATTTACTAAGGTAATTGCAAATAGAATCAGGAACACCTTAGACTTCTCTCAACCAAAGGACCAGGCAGGATTCCCTAAATGCTACTCAACAATAGACCGTATTCACACTATCAATCAGGTGATAGAAAAATGTGCGGAATATAACCAACCCTTATATATAGCTTTCATTGATTACGAGAAAGCGTTTGATTCAGTCGAAACCTCAGCAGTCATGGAGGCATTGCGGAATCAGGGTGTAGACGAGCCGTATGTAAAAATACTGAAAGATATCTATAGCGGCTCCACAGCCGCCGTAGTCCTCCATAAAGAAAGCAACAAAATCCCAATAAAGAAAGGCGTCAGGCAGGGAGATACGATCTCTCCAATGCTATTCACAGCGTGTTTACAGGAGGTATTCAGAGACCTGGATTGGGAAGAATTGGGGATAAATGTTAATGGAGAATACCTTAGTAACTTGCGATTCGCTGATGATATTGCCTTGCTTAGTAACTCAGGGGACCAACTGCAATGCATGCTCACTGACCTGGAGAGGCAAAGCGGAAGGGTGGGTCTAAAAATTAATCTACAGAAAACTAAAGTAATGTTTAACAGTCTCAGAAGAGAACAGCAGTTTACGATAGGTAGTGAGGCATTGGAAGTGGTAAGGGAATACATCTACTTAGGACAGGTAGTGACTGCGGATCCGGATCATGAGACTGAAATAATCAGAAGAATAAGAATGGGCTGGGGTGCGTTTGGCAGGCATTCACAGATCATGAACAGCAGGTTGCCACTATCCCTCAAGAGAAAAGTTATAACAGCTGTGTCTTACCAGTACTCACGTGCGGGGCGGAAACCTGGAGGCTTACGAAAAGGGTTCTACTTAAATTGAGGACGACGCAACGAGCTATGGAAAGAAGAATGGTAGGTGTAACGTTAAGGGATAAGAAAAGAGCAGATTGGGTAAGGGAACAAACGCGAGTTAATGATATCTTATTTGAAATCAAGAAAAAGAAATGGGCATGGGCAGGACATGTAATGAGGAGGGAAGATAACCGATGGTCATTGAGAGTTACGGAATGGATTCCAAGGGAAGGGAAGCGTAGCAGAGGGCGGCAGAAAGAAAGTGCTATTTAACAATGTGTGTCGGTTATTATAAGTACATTGTTAGGAATCATTTTTAATCGCGTTGCACATTTCTTGCAGAAAGAACACGAATAAAAGTATACGACAAGATTACAGAAGCTCCACTTACGCGCTTCATGTTGGAACGTGCTGAGGTTGATTTTTCGGCCTCGGTGGGGATCGCTGGAACTTGAGAGAGTTCGGAGCCTGTTACGTTTCCGTAGTGTTCAGCTGTACAGTTTCAAGACTGAGGAGGTACTGTAGCAAAGCTCGTTTTTTGTGCATTTGGGCTCGCATGATTATTGAACATGGCATGTGTGCGAAGGCAGACCTATGATACAGGGTATCGTTAGTATTTCAGGTCCCCTGAATATACCCCCCCCCCCCCCCCGCCCCGCCATCTTCGAGCCTTTCTCGGAATAAAACAGGCGAAAGCGATTCTTTATAGCGAACGCAGGTGTTCCGTTTGCTTTTGAAAAGGGGCAGCATTCGGCAAGCCATGCCGATATGTCGAATTCGTTTAGCAACGGCTACATCAGAAAGAGGCTAGGTGTGAAAATAGAATAGCAGCTCGTTGTGGAAAACTGATAGGAGTGGGAGCAAGGACTTGAGGAACGGCAAGCACGCAGTGTGGCATGAAATTGACAGTTTTGCACCTAAGACTGTGGTGCGTTTCGAAGAAAAGACACGGAAGACCTTAAGAGGTCCTCTTGAGTTCGAAATGTTTTCCTGAAAACGGAGAAATTAAGTTCTGAGGCGTGATTATCAGATCGCACGGAACAAGGACACTCTGCACAGGAACTGCAGATAATCTAAACAGTTCATTAGCTTTTATTAGTTCCTGGAATCAACAACTCGTTCTGACGGCCATCGCTTGCAGAGAGGGCCTCGGACGCCTACCCGCTGCTCTGTACGTACGGCACCGAAACGAACGGGTCCACCCTGTTTCCCGACGACGGCCTGTGCGACTTGATATTCTACGACTCGGCCTACAAGCACGACCGGAACCTTCCGACCTTACCAGCCAGCCTCAGCGAAAGCATGAACGCTGTCCTGTCCGCTTCCTTAGGCTACAGGACGACAGAGATCGGGATTGCCTTCGCGTACGAGTGAGCGTCTTCGGTTACACCTCGCCATTCGGTCAATTCGCCGCGTCTCAAGAATGCAAATGAGGCGAAGGACAGGGTGGGAATTTTCACTTCCGAGAGGGCAGCTGGGCGGCATCGCATGCATCTTAAAGCGTACCCCATTGGAAAGGCATGACCTTCGAGATCACTGCGGTGATCCAAGCGCACCTCCAATTTCGGAGGCAACGATTTCGGGGGCTAACTTGCTCTATGAAGTGAATGATGCGCGCACGCCTGGCACGAGAGCGTATGAGCACGTCCGCGCACGCTGGTTTCCATTAGGACAAAGACTGACTAGTGCAACGGGCCAGTAATGGTCAACATTACCATTGTATTTCGCGCCTCATTTATCTATGCAAGCACCTCTCTTCCTCCATTCTTCGATCGACAAACATCGAACATCGCCTCCATTGTTGTGATATCAGTGCGTTGACAACTCACGCAGTATGAGTTCGTATAGACTGCTGTTTGCATTTCGGCATAGCTTGTGAACGGTGTAAAACGTAAGAATGAGCATTGCATTATGTTGTATTGGTTACCTGCGCAGGAACGAACATAGCACGATATTACGCGTTGCTTTGGATGACAACAGAATAATAAATTCACAAACCGCGCTTAGTTTTAGAGTATTTCATTAACCACTTCACGAAAGCATTAACCACTTCCTCGTTGGATATGCGTGATCTTTTACAGCGATAGCTGGTGTGCCGTAAGCTTAAGAAGTCTCAGAGCAATACGCGACGTCGTTTGTTGCGGTACAATTTCACGAACATCCTAAATACATTCTGCAGTGTGCTTCCTATACGCTCCTTTGTACAACCATCGTTGTTTCACCGGCTGCTTCCCGATTTCGACAGCGATAGCTATCGCTTTATCGCTGCTATATCGAACAAGTGACGAAAGCCTTACTACAGCTAATTCAAGAATTTTCCAACAACACTAGCGACACCACAGTAGGCGGAGTACAACCCTCAAATTTCGATGACGATTAATTATCCACAATTCCTACACGCTTTCTCGCCCTACCACCTTTGTTGCTGAAGTTGGTGTTTACTGCAATAGTTTTTATATAAGCTCTCCAGCGGTATGGTGGCTGCATGGAGCGTTGTTGCAAAATGTACCAGGTGCAGATTATTATGCCATAATGTCCAAGTATTAAACTCAAAAGATGGACAAAATAAGACACCTTCTTATTAAAAAATAGCTTTAACACGAATATAGACTTAACCAGGTATATTGGCCGACCCCTATAGATTTGAGTCATCGAAAAATAAAAATAAAAATAAAATAAATTAAAACCTCAATCGGCGTCGTCCTCGGTGCCACGAAGTGCGTTGGATATACAGCATTCCTTCAACTCAGTCTAGATAATCTCCGCTAACAGATCCGGCGGGTGCAACGTGGAGAAGCTCCGTTAGCTCGGCACTCTTGCTAGTTTTGTTCCTGAATGTAAGTCGAGATTCTTTGGTCACGGATATAGATCGGTAGCTCATTTTGGGTAACTCGAATAAATGCGGTAGCTCGGTCACACGGGTCGTCAGCCGTCACCTACGTCATCATTCACATCTTGGTCTGGCCTCCGAGATGACATAGCCGCACCTGGTAGCATCTCGGAGGCCATTAACTTGTCCAAATCATGTTTTCATTCTCTGTACAGCGCTAGTGAGCTTCGCTTAGGTTTCCTCTATGCGATTTGCGAAGTGTCTCCTTGGAAGGCACGGCTAGCTTTGCTCAGTGTATAGTAAGTTTGTTCAGCTGTCACTGTGCAGGTAGTACTACACACAGTACCTTCTAAGTGTTTATACAAAATTTCCTGAAGAAACGTTGTGTACTTCGTTAGCGATTGTTTCTTTGATGTTTGGTACTTGCGCAGTTCATTACAACCTTAACATTTTCACACATTGATCGGTCAGGATGAATGCGTGCTTCCTTTAGCATGGTATCGTGACCCATGTTGTAACATTCAAACCTGCATCAAAGTCAGATCTGAAATTGGGCTATAGGTTGCTAGAATAAAGATAAGAGGAAACTGCAGAACAGTATAGATAGATCTTTGAATGAAAAACAGGCTTTCGATCTAGACTGATGCAATGCTTATTTTTTTTCGTGCCTTTCAACCCCCGTCAGTCACATGGCCACGCTGCTTAAGGACATGAAAGCAGACAGGTTTCTCGAAGCGTTCTGGGACCGGCACGCCTACCACTTCGGCATCGTCGATATGCCGGCTTTTGGCGTCGAATACAAGGACATCATCCAGGTGTTCGTCGTGCTTAAGGTCAGAGTAGGTGCACATAGTGACCCAAATCTCCGAAAAGTAGCACTAATGCTCTGTTTAATTAGCACTATCCTTGTATGAACAAGCATGCCCATCAGGGTAAAGAAGTGCGCACTTGACATTGATTTATTAAAAAATCAAATGTACAAAAAAGGGAGGCAAGCTTATTTAGAGCCGGCTATACTAAGGATTCGCTTGTTAATTGATTGTCGCGTACTCGCTGACTTAGTCACTTAATCACTACAATGTAACTCGCTTACCCCTCATGTACTCTCTCGCTCACTTTGCTCTCTCACTCGCCACTCAGCCACTCTGACTGGCTACTTAATCAATAGTCTCCACTGACTCATCCGCACCAACCGGTTCGTTTACCGACTCATTCGTTCGATACTTTCCTTTTACTTCTAATTAAATATATTGTAATATGTATTAACATAATGTTTCGTTAGCTACTTCATTAACTCTATAGGTCAACCTGATGTGGTGTGTAAAAAAGTAGGTACACTGATTCTGCATTTTACTTTATTCAGGAGCTGAGCGCCTTGGCTCAGAAGAATCCCAATGCCAACGAACCGCCTTACATCGTTCTAGGAGCCGTGCCCCTGAAGCATGCCGATGACTACGCTTCACAAATGAGGCGAGTAATAGAATATAAGTGCAGTGAAACGTATTACGTCTGGCGCTGTTCAGTGGATTCGTGATAAAACTCGGTGATCGCGACACCCAGACGAAAGTATAACAATCACGGAAAGAACGTTTGTTGTTCTATTGTTTCATTGTTTTTGCCCTCGTTTACTTTCGTTCAGATGTGGCCCCGTAACAAGTAGACAAAATTTGTGCCTTACTACATTGGGGTTTCAAAACTTGAGGCATTGCGCAAAGGCGTTACATAGAGGGTCATTTCACGACCGAGGGCTAAAGGAAGATGAAATAAATGTGAAAACGTCATGATCATGCGTAAAGCTGGCTAATCAGCCTGCATGCGATAAAATTTTGCAGATCACACTAGCGAACATGCCATTTGACAAAAAGGCCAAGAACAATGAAAAATGTGCGGATGGCGTCTGCTCGTCTTCCTTCCTTTGTCTGCGTGGCAGTCTTCGCGTTTAGGAAAAATGTCAAGTGCTTGGATTTGAGAAACTCTCTTCAAAGCTGAGCACAAATAGTTTTCCTGGACCAGAAAAGAAACAAAGCTGGTCACCTTAAGGACGCAGCGTGAATGACACGGGAGACAAGTCGACAAGAAACCGCTTCAATTCGTGGCGTAATGGTTTCCAGCGCGCCTGTATCTTGCCCGTGGTGGTGGTGGTGGTAAACTTTATACAAAGGGGGAAGGGTAAAGGGGGAAGTGGCTGAGGGATCGGGCTCGAGTAAGGCCTTGGGCGTGCTTGGGCTTCTCCGCCCAGTTCACCATTTCAAGCTGTCGGTCGACGTCCCCGGAACTGACACAGGCTGTCCAGTCAGTCTCACTGTTGACGGGAGGATGAGAAAACGGGAGCGAGGTGCATTCCCACATTATGTGTGTGAGTGTTCCTGTTTGTGAACAGAGCCTACATTGGTCGCTTTCCTTGCCCCCTGTGATTTTGGTAATGCACTTTGGGTGTGCGTAAATTTAACAAATGCATTGAATGACTCTGGTTGAGTCCACTGAGCAAGGACTTGATTGATTCGCCCGCCCGCGGTTACATTTTTGAAGCTTAGACGAATCAGTTCTGCGTTACACGTCAGTCGCACATATATCTTTCCTCGCAGGGCCGTGTACTCGCCCACTTTGTTCATATCTCAGGGCCACTTCGCCTTCGGCGACAGCAAGGTTCCCGACTGCAGGGTTTACCCGCCCACGATTCTGACGAAGCCCCTCGCTTCGCAGGGATACCTGTACGACCTGGTGCGTGAGCAATGCGGCACTTTTGCTGTGCGAAGATTTGAGAGATCTAGCGTGTCCGGTATACCGGTACACGCACTGGCGTTCGCCGTGAAACCGGGTTACCGGACGTTCGCAGTGACATCTCGGGAGAATTAGTTTAACCGCAGTCCCTTATAGGCTCGAGTTTTTTTGTGTTTCATGGATGTTCTTGCCAAAGAAAGAAGAATACGAAAGGCAACGTGTTCGCGATTACGCCGCTGCCAGAAATTTACGCCAGCTGCGAAATAGAATACACCTGATAATACTGTAATATCATCTCTGCGTTTGTCTGGTTGAGCTCTCCGCCACCAGCTGGCGCCACCGGTCCGGACGCTCACGTTTACGCTCCTGGTAGTACGGTATCCGCAAGCGGTAAGAAGTTTGCGGGCGAAATAAAACTCTCCAATCACCACTTATAACGATTCATAAAATTAGCTTTACGAAGTACGCCAAGCTCGGAGCACAATTACTGTGCGAGATTCTTTTTTAAAGCTGTCAATGTGTAGGAGTACACCTTTAGAAAAAATCTGTCCTCTGCTATCTCGTCCTGTAGCCTCCCGTCCGGGGTAACAAATTTGGGGCCGCGCGTACAGTCTTACCCACCAACGCTCCCGCATTTGTGATAAAGCTTACGAATTTGAGTGTATTTTGCTGTTTTACAAATGTTGCGTGAAACTTAAGGAGAAATAGGTTCCGTCAGCGAAAAAGCTTTAAATGTGCCGAAGGATTGGGGGGGAGATGCGCAGGATGGAAAAAAATGCGTACAAGAAAGAAATTGTGACAGTATTTGTGTCGCCTTCTTGTGCCAGCACTAGTTACCATTGGCTAAGGGGTACTTGTTTCCAGCTAGTTCCTTCGGAGAAGTTCTGAAGCACGCAAAATGGGCAACAAGGTCGTTGAAAACGTCACTCTCGTCTAAAATTTAGTTGTTGCTTGTCAGTCTAAAGGTAAACCGTCGGAAATAAATTGTGTATGTATCCCCTAAAAAGGCGTGTGCTCAGAGCAAACTTTAAAGGGACCAACAACTGCGCAGAACGTGTAACGAGATTTTAGTGAATATAAAGAAAGACCATAATGCAGTCAAGGGCTCGACATAAATTGCTCTCGTCAAGTAACATAATGATGAAAAAGTTGTGGTCACTGACCTGGTCCAGGTGAAAAAAATAAACAATATGTTTCGGATACCGTGTGCTTTGCTTGGACACATGCGGTGGATTTTCGGTGTGAAATAAAGAAAAATGTTTTCCTCTTCACGTAAGCAACACCTTACCCTGAATTTAAGGCTGAGAGCCGGGATGGTTGGAAGCTAGATATTCGTGGCATTTGAAGAACCTGTAAGAAAATGATATAAATTTGAAGATAAAAAAAATCAGTGTCATTCCACTCTGTGAAGGTACATGACCAGTGAAGCTGTGTATGTTGGCCCCTTAATGGCGAACTGTCCATTGACGTGCGTCAAACGTCGTATGCACATAAATGGAACGCGAGGCGCCACTAGTCACCGCTCAAGTTAGGGAGCAGCACTGGTACATCTCTCCGGCGGCAGTCATTATTTTGTTTTACTAAGAAAAAATTGGCACGCAGAAAGCCGCAATATACTTCTACACAAATAATTTGCTGATCTAGCTCTACATAATTTATTTGTTTAGTGTTCATTTAAGTATCCTTTCTTTCCGTAGGGTCTGTTTAAGATTACATTTAAGATTAACGCCCGCATGCCCGAACCACTCATTTTTCCGCCTCGTCCATTCCTCGAACAGCTAAAAACTGGAACGGCCTTCCTGCTGACATTGCTGACATCGCTTGCCCGCCTATGTTCCAACAGCATGTGACTGATCACTGTGCATATAGCTAATGAGGCATACATAACGTCGAACTTATGTAATAAAATACGTTGTGGGGTTAGTTTGTGCATAGCTTTCAAAAGATGAAGCGCCAACAGTCACGACACACTAAGAAGGAACAAAGACAGGGCAAGGTGCTGTCAAAGACAGGGACAAGGACAGGATGCGCCTTGTCCTGTCTTTGTTCCTTCTTAGTGTGCTGTCACTGTCGGCGCTTCATCTTTTGAAAACTGATGTAAAACCCGCCTCTGATGTAACATCCCCTCCGGGGGGGTCTTTAAGGACAATAATTCGAACTGGGCTGAACTAAAATCACTGGGTTCAGATGAGACCCGATCTTCTCCGTTCCAGAAAGATGCGGCGAACACCCTGAAGCAGGTTCAGGACGAAGGCGGATCGGCGAAGTGGCTCCTGTCTGTAGGCATGAAAGGACGCTGGACGAAGGTCTATCCCGGTGCCCCGTTTCACCCGTCGAACCCGTGCTTAAGTGACCCCCAGGCCGAGCCCTTCGGAAACTACGCCCAGGTGCGATCCCCCCCGCCTCCTTTTTAACGCGACAGCGTTAAGGAGCTCGTGTCACAGAAAAGCCGGTGCCGTCGGCGTCGGTGTCGGCGCGTTGGCCGTGAGGAATAAATCTGGGAAGGCACTTCACAAATAATAAACGCAAACTTGCAAGATGGGCTGGGTGGGAATCGAACCAGGGTCTCCGGAGTGTGAGACGGAGACGCTACCACTCAGCCACGAGTTCAATAGTTAAAAGAGGGACAAAAGTGCCTCTAGTAAACGCGGTGTTGCCTTAGAAAAGTGCCGTAGAAAGTTATACTGTGTGGTATATCGGGAATTATGAGCATGTAAATTACAGAAGTTGCAGTTACACGAGTAGCGAAGTACGTTTCCGCTACATTTCTTCTGCGCTCTGCGCATACGCAGAGCCATCTTGCGGCAAACACAGAAGAACCCCTCCGCGCAATGTACGGCGCTGCCCCGACACGTGGCGCGCCACTCGCCCCATGATCGCGTCCGCATGATCGCGTCCATGATCGCGGCCCGGCTGTCCGTGCCGATCGCGACGTTTGGCACGCGTAGATCGTTTGAGTGGGCAGTGCGAATGGTGTGCGATAAAGCTGTCGCCTTCCACTCTTGAAGGCGAAGCTTAAGCGTCCTCCAATTTTTTTTACGCCGACGACTGTCAAAGGCTCACTGCAACGGCGTTTTGGGAACGTGCAAAAGTGTACAAAGGGATCGTTCCTGACAGTGTGCGAAGGGTTAATTAAGGGAACATGATACATCCACCCATTCGTAACAAGTGATGTAGAGGAAACCCATACGGGTTCCACGAAAGAAAAGCCTCGCAGTTGAAGGAGAATTCGTCCTGGTCCGGGACTCGAACCCAACACCACCTCCTTTCCGAGTCCCGGGTTCGACTCCATGGTGAACTCAGGATTGCTGCAGATTAACCTGAACTTGACTGCAAGCCGCTGCATTTAAGCTGCCAAGAGCAGGAGCGAATGGCACTTCATGCAGGAGCGGCGGGCTTCTGAGCTGCCTCGTTCACATCAACCAGGCTCAACCAGTAGAGCCATAACACTATCCAGATAAGAAGTAAAACACAAGTCACGGTCTTGTAGTTTATGTACATAGAGTCGGCTTTAGATGCGAATTCACAACCAAATGAAGAATTTGAACGATAAAGAAAGCTATAACAAGGTTAGTTAACCACTTGAATTTGTCCTAATGGAAACACGTAATAAATCTTCGTAAGCAAGATTTGTTATGGTTCTTAAACCTGACGAACACCTCATACACGGCTACTCTCCTACGCAGTATTTAGGGTTCTGTGGAGCATATCAAATAATGGAATAGTACATTCGCACACTCCTTGGTTCCTAAAGACCGTACGTTGGCTTGTCGTGCTCTGTGTTACAGGTTTGTGCCGACAAATACCTTAACTCCAATCTGAGGTACTCCGATGCGCTCGAGGCCATGTACACATTCCATGTCGCGCATCGGACGATGTTCATGTATGACGACGAGCAGGGACTTTGTAGAAAGGTATGTCCTTAGTGACTTAACTTGCTCACTGAGACTGAAAGCGCATCTTCGGTCGTACTTATCTAGGTCTCTGAAACGCAACAGAATATTTTTTTACCGTTACATTACGTTACATTACCGAGACTGTAATATAGAAAATCCAGGGATCCGCACGGTAATTCTGCCATAAACAAGTGCCCAGTACACTTGTTTTTCCAACCGTACTAACATTAAAGCACGAAGGGCATAAAAGAAGCCTACAGGGCGGGTCTTCCGAAAATAAAGGTCGTTTTGACTAAATACAATTTCCCCTACATGCGCCCCAGAAATCGAATACTTAGCAAATTTTTTGCATTGCCGTATAGTCCAGTACTAAATACATCGTTCCGGTAATTTAAACGTGTTACAGCACGCTTCTTTTTTTTTCGTTTTTACTAAATTAAAGACAGTCGCAGTTGCTTATAGTCGACGTATCGCGTGGCGACCACCCGGATATGCGCTACTACGTGATCTGGCTTCGCAGATGTGCCACATCAAGTCCAGACAGGGGGAGCTGCGATTCGGCGTGGCGGCGTACGACCTCGATTACGAGGACTACAACAACAACTGCGCGGCGCGGAACCGATTCGGCGCCTTCAGTCGGCTGAAGATGGTTCGCAGGATCGTCGACTACTTTCGGCGCTCGCCGGACGGAGGCGGCGACTGCGAGAACGACGTCCCCTGCGCCTAGGGATGTCGGTTATATTGGGTGGTTATATTAGCTCCGTCGAGACAACAAGGTATGAGAAACGCATAGCAACAGAAGGAAAAAAATAAATAAAATTGCTGGCGGAGGCAGCAGGTAAGGTAGCATGAAAGTGTTATGCTTCTTAAAAAGTGAGGCATTTTAAGATTCACAAAACGTGCAATAAAACTACGTGAAAAAAAAAAAAAAACCATCGTCGGCGGTGGCACATTGAGAAACGCAGGTGATCATCAATAGAAAAGATCTGAACGTTTTGAAAAAGCATTGTGCCAGATGATAAAGCACATTATTTATTGTAATATTCCTGTCCCTAAGAAGGTTGGGCCGCTTAGCGATATTAAAACTGATATGTTACAAATTGCGTGCGTTTTTTTTTTATTTTGAGTGAAAGGGATCCGTGTGCCCAATGGGGGATAGACCACTTAAGATAATTAGCCATAAATACCAAAATTTGATAGAAACTGGTGAGATAAGAATCAGATCTCGTGAGAATTAAATTAGCATTGTCAACATAAGTAATAATAAAATAACATGCGATGAAAATTGCTGTAGAGAGATGACGCCTCTAGCAGCTCAACCTGCTGGGTGCTTCAGCAAGTTTACAAAGAGCATTAAAAACTTCGGCTGTTCCCAAACTGCGCAGCTGCGAACGATAGCAAATTCTGAAGAGCCATCGAGAACGTGAGTTGCTGAAGACGGCGTCCAAGGAAAATTTCTCGGATGGAGGTGAGTTTGCGGCGTGAAAGTAGGAGGAGGTCCACGCTTCTTTCTTCGTCCCAAAAGAAGCGAAGATTAGAAATTGAGGAGCCTGGTCAACGTAACCTTTCTGCGTCTACTAAATGAGTCGTCCGCGTTAAAACTACTTCATGTCATAGTTCCTGCCCACCTGAAACGTGTTCGTTTCATTTGGGTATCTACATATAAAAAGTTCATTTTTAAACGAAACTGCCGATTCATTGGTAGAAAACGTCTCTTTGCGACCCATTGCTTCCTGCCCTACCGCTTACAGCCCAATCTATGGTGGCTAAATTTTGGATGTGTTATGCTTAATTATGAAAGCGTTAGCAGATTTAGTACTGACTGCTTCTCCACAATAAAGTACCTGCTAACTTCCTTTAGTAGTGAATTCTGGAACCTGAGGATAGTTGAGCCTCACAAAATCACATTGGCGCATTTCCTCCCTGACCTTCTACTTACACAGGTCGGCATTGGCACCCTCCCCGCGGCGCTCTTAAGAAACAATTCATCACTTCCTTCAATCTTATGGCCGCGTTACTGCGGAAAGTAAAGGAATATTGGCACTACCTCTTCGAAAGCTTGGCCTAGAATTAACAGAATCTATTATTCTTTCGTGCGAAGCGTCCACTCTGCGATTCAGCCACAGGGACGGTTGCTTCACTGTCCAGGAATATCTAATGAAATCCAACCGAATGAAGTGTTAAGATTGTACCTTTTTCTTCTATTGTGAAATTTCAATTAATGGTTATTGATTCTTCCTACTGTTATTGGTTTCATTGTAACAAGTAATTTCACGTTTCACCCCCCCCCCCCCCCCCCCCCCAGCCCTTACTCCATTTCTAAAATTTCTAAAATTTAAAAGTTTGTTTTCGGTTATGTCTCGGAATAACACGCCCAATTCTTAGCCAATTCGGTGCGAGCCGTACGTTCGATGGGCAAGAACAACAACATTAAGCCGAGTTATTGCGCAAGACAGTCGTCATCGGCATCGCCACCGCCATCACGTGACAACGGTGTTAAAGGGGACGCTGTCGTTATTACGGCTACTGACATTACGTTGTGCCTCTTCGAAAGAAAAAGATTGTCCTGCTGGTGCCTTTTACCTATAAGCTTTCTCGCACCCCTTACTTCGATCGTCATTCCGGACCACGCCCCCGACGTAACCACCTGATGATGCTGCTTACGCTTCCACACCGCTTGCTCGGCACTTACAATTTTCCTGGAGTCGGCACGTCAAAGAATACCGGTCCAGCATCCCTGCCCCTGTTCCTGATGGAGTGCCATGGAGTGCCGCTTTCGACTTAGAAATAAAACTTCCAGTGTATCGACGCCATAGCAGTACATATTATGCATCGGGCTAGCATGTCTGTCGCTCACGTGGTGCGTCACGGAAGTTTAATATGCCATGCGACGTTCGCGGCAGTCACCGAGGGAGTTCTGCTTACCAAAAGTGGCCCACTTGGCACTCTCGTCGCAGCGGGAGGCCTCAACCCGGAAGGCCTCCCGTACACCCATTGAAAGTTTGAGAATAGGTTGAGGACGTTTCGACCCCAATGCATCTAATCATTCGCTTTACCCGGTGTGACTTCTCTCCCATCGAGCGCCAGCTATCCTGAGGGAAACTTCGGAGGGAAACTTCGGAGGGAATTAGCTACTAGATGGTTCGATCGGTCTTTCGCCTCTATACCCAGGTCGGACGACCGATTTGCACATCAGAATCGCTTCGGACCTCCACCAGAGCTTCCTCTGGCCTGGTACTGCCCGGGCATAGTTCAGCATCTTTCGGGTGCCAACGTGTGCGCTCTCGCTCCGCCCCGGCGACGAGTGAGCGCCTGGGACGGGCCGTTGCTGCTCCCTTTTTCGGACCCCTGTGCGGTCCGGGATCGCAACGCAGCACGCAAGGGGATTTCACGTTTCATTGCGCCATTGGGTTTCGAGAGACCCATTGACTCGCGCACACGTTAGACTCCTTGGAATTTCGTCAGTCTGTACCGTACCTGCAGCTCAAATTATAAATTCAATGCCCTCTTCCGCGTTTCCCCCTAAAATAAAAGAAATATTTAAAAAATAGAAGATATTGTGAAGGTGTGTTAGCGGTGAAGAACCAGTCAGTGCCAACACATTGGGTCGCGAGTCTATACCTATATCCGACCAACCTCGTTACTGGAAGCCTTGGTTCTGCCTTAATAATTATCATTATTTTAAACTTCTTTTTATTTACACAATGCTGAGTATCGCCCGACACGTTAATTTTTGTTATGATCGACTGTATCGTATCTACATTTGGGTTTTTGTTATAACGTGATTCGATTCTTGACTTAGCCGCCAGTTGGGTTTAAGCCATTGTTGAAGTAATGATCATCGTCATTATCATCGCAAGCACTAACAGTTTGGATCCGAAAAATAGCCAAGAACAAGCCGAGCCGCACCCAGTTTCGGAGAACTGCACAGTCATTGCAGTGAGTGTTTAAGATTCTTGCTATAGTGTCTTGGACGATCTCGAGTATGTTACAACCCTTTTCTTTTTTAGTTCGCGCGTATCGTGAAATTGGCAAACTCAACGAGGCCGTTGATTTGAATTGACGTATTCGTGTCTGTGATTCGAACCGAGTAGACAACATCAAGCTCGCAGATTTAAATAGCCGGAAACTGTGTTCTCTATGTTCGTGTATATAGTATGCATGCAAATTGCTCGGATGCTCTCGAGAGGCCAGGGGCGGCCTGCACGAACATTTAATAACCGAAATAATAACGAATTGAAGAACGCGTTCTTAAACGTTCCATAGACAACGTCTAGTCCGCACAAGAACGCGTTCTTAAATTCGTTACTATTTTCGTTATTAAGTGTTCGTGCAAGCCGCCCCTGGACGGTGGGGCCCGAGATTCTGGGCTCGATTCGCTGGCTGAAAAAAATCAGCGCTTTCACACTTAACTATAACTTCAAGCCAAGATAACTTTCAGGTAGAATCGATCTGAAGCGCCCAACTAGAGGCGGTCTGCATTGACGTCACCGTGGCCGCCATCTTGGGGTTCTAGCACGGCGAGAAACTGCGTGAATCAGAAACGCGAGATCACGACAGCATAAGACACATGCGTCTCGCGCTGGGGGACCAATCGATGACAGTGTTAATCCGGTGCAAAATGGTCACAGCAAAAAAAAAAAAAAAAAAAGAAGGCTAGACAATGTACCGGTGACACGGTGCACCGACGTCACCATGGCCCCCATGTTCGCGTAGCAATGCGGTGAGGAGGCTGCGTCTGTCAGTTACTAAACAGGTATAAAACTGCGCCGCTTTTTTTTTTTTCTGCAGTAAAAGTTTCTTCGAAGCCCAGCGCTTGTCTTGTGCGGTCCCGCGGACATCGTCCTTCGCTCGGCCCTTAATCAACGCCGACGAATGTGGCTGTGAACATGTTGTTTCTCGGCTTACCCTGCACTCGAACTAACGGTTCCTGCATATCGCGCCTACATCTTCGCGTGTCCTTCAGAAGCTGGCGTTAATTCCAGGCGCGACCGGTCCTCCAAGCACGGCCATGGAACAGAACGCGAGGCCGTTGACGATGGCGAATACTACCACGATGGCCTCAACGGGCCCCATTGCAAGCATGACGTCCACACGTGAGTTGATCACGTGTTCTCGTAGCTGCACAACTGAGAGGGTGAGAGAGGGGGAACTGAAATGAAGGCGCCGTAGATATTTGCTGTTGGGCCGCGAAGAAAGCGTTTCGGTCTCGCTTTCAGTCGCGGTTGTTCTTTTGTTCTTTTGCTGTTGTTCTTTTGTTGTAGCGCAACGCGAAAGTATACCATCCCATAAACATATGTGGTGCACATTTGCAGCACCTAAAGAAAAAGAAAGAAAGGCCAAACTGTGCAAGAAGCACCGACCACCGGCCATAATTGTCAATGTAAGAGAATAGCCGAACGTTTCAAGAAAGCTATCCGCTTCATTAAATGAATGGTGCGTTAGACGGCGTAGGTTTGTAACAGTGAGAATATTTAGGCAGCGTTTGTTGTTTCATCGCGTAATTCCGTAGCGAACGCGTAGCCGTTAATCAGCGCATTTTTAGCGTTAGTATACGGGAAAAGTAGGAAGAAAAGTAGGAACATACCTATAAAGAAAGGAGTCAGACAAGGAGACACAATCTCTCCAATGCTATTCACTGCGTGCTTGGAAGAAATATTCAAGCTATTAAATTGGGAGGGTTTAGGAGTAAGGATCGACGGCGAAAAGCTCAGTAATCTTCGGTTCCCCGATGACATTGTTCTATTCAGCAACACTGCAGACGAGTTGCAACAAATGATAAAGGACCTTAACAGAGAGAGTGTAAGAGTGGGATTGCCGATTAATATGCAGAAGATAAAGATAATGATGAATAGCCGGGCAAGGGAACAAGAATTCAGGATCGCCGGTCAGCCTCTAGAGTCTGTGAAGGAGTACGCTTACCTAGGTCAGCTAATCACAGGGAACCCTGACCATGAGAAGGAAATTCACAGAAGAATAAAAATGGCTTGGATCGCATACGGCAGACATCGCGAGCTCCTGACTGGAAGCTTACCGTTATCATTGAAAAGGAAGGCATACAATCAGTGCATTTTACCGGTGATGACATCTGGGGCAGAGACTTGGAGACTGACAAAGAAGCTTGAGAACAAGTTAAGGACTGCGCAAAGAGGGATGGAACGAAGAATGCTAGGCATAACTTTATGAGACGGAAAGAGATCGATTTGTATCAGAGAGCAAACAGGTATAGACGTCATTCTAATTGACATTAAGAGAAAAAAATGGCGCTGGGCAGGTCATGTAATGCATAGAGTAGATAACCGTTGGACCATTAGTGTGACAGAATGGGTACCAAGAGATGGGAAACGCAGTAGAGGACGACAGAGGACTAGGTGGTGCGACGAAATGAGGAAATTTGCGGGTGCTAGTTGGAATCGGATGGCGCAGGACAGGGGTAATTGGAGATCGCGGGGAGAGGCCTTCGTCCTGCAGTGGACATAAAATAGGCTGATGATGGGGACCACACGAAGGCCTAAAAAAGCTTTAATAAGTGACTTACGACTAACTATGAATCGCCGCTACGAATCCGAGGGTAACTACAAGTAATGCTTTTACACGTAAACTGTAATGACATTCTGGAACAGGCAGTTAGATGCCAGTGTTCACCAAGCAATACCATTTGCTGTAATGTTTGTTCCTTCTGATTTGTTTATATAGCGTACGTTGCGCTGAATGCGCGATACGTTGCAGGGGGTCTTTGTATGCAGCACATCTGCATAGATATGTACCCACGTTGTACGTGTGCCCTACGGGTGATAAAACTTTCAACTCAGTTGCTCGACGCATGGATCATTTGCGACGGCGCCTTTGATACAGCGGTGAAAATCCAACGACCGACTACCAATAATCGGCCAAGGAAACGGGTGATGGAGCCAAACAAAATCTATTCGCTGTGAAGGTAATCAAGCGATAAGGGATCGTTTGATTACCTTCAGATTACCGCTTGATTTTGCTAACGATGCGTCCAGAGTCAGTACTGGCTGGTATTCGCTCTTGCGAACCATTCTGCGTACGAGGGCTTTGTGAATATGAGCCCGCGGAATTATTTAACTATCGAAAATCTGTTTAGAGCACGCGCACTCGATCCCGAACCCCTTCGTCGCCAGCTGTCCGCGCGGCCTACACTGGTCAGCGGGTTGGATTGTTTACAGCCAGGAGAAATCAATTTCTTTTTCTGTGACAAAGCCTTGGTGAGTGGACACTTGCTGCTAGCACGCGATAAGAACAGGTCGAGTATTGTCACGGTTGTTTCTTTATTTTATTTTTTTCACGCTGGTTCTCGCGGTGCTCGGCATCAGATGGCTGCTTCCCAGAAGCACTGCAAATTGTGGTCTATGTCCAGTGGTTTATATTGACTTTTCTATCTCCTTTGCAGACGGGGACAAGATCGAGTAAGTACAAATGATCCTTGTATTTCGTATTCCGTGACGTCTTACACTGGTGTTCTCAGCCTTTTTTGTAAGAGTGGATGTACGCTCAAGTACTGGCCAGACCATGTAAAATAATGATGATACGTAGGGTATTGTGGCGCAAGGGCCAGTGATGACCAAAGAGCGCCAATAGACCAGATGAATGTTCCTCGAACTTGCCTAGTTCAGTCTTTGGCGCGTTTATAGGGTAGATTAATTTCTCTTTACCGATGAAAATCTCATTAAGCCCGAGCAGACGATGTCAGAATCCGTGACGTCACCGCATACTGGCGTGGAAGTTTCGAGGCCTAGTCGCCACATTCTCTTTTTTTTCTTTTTGCCGTCCTTGGTTTACTAAGCCACTTCTCACAGTAGGAGTGTTCATTTTTTCCGCGTTGTACAAGAGTAATTTCCTGATACAATTCAAATTATTTTCCTATTTAATGCTCCTTTATTGGGACAGGTCCAAGTTTACTTATCTATTTTATAATTTGTGTTGCAGTAGTGTCAGCCAGCTGCACAGACCCATACAAGGTGGTCGGTTGTAATAAATGTACATGAGCATGTAAAAAAAAAGAAATAAAAGCTTCGATCAACAACACAACAACAAATATTCAATGTTTCCCAAGAATTAAAAAAAAAATATTACAATAATGTACATCCGGGAGCACAAATATACGGAGCACAAGGTCACTGAAAAAGCTTATGTCTCAGTAAACAAATTGGAAAAGAAGAACTGGAATTTACTAGGGCACGGAAAAGTTCACAATACCAAGTTTGCACTGCAGACCTCAATTTCAAGTGGCTTTCACAGGCAGGGGATAAAACCGGCTTCAGCGTGCTATCCCTGGTACATATGCATTTGCTCACGGGCGCACTTTATCAGTCGTGTCACATAGCTCTAGCTAAGCAGGGTTCAGTGAATGAAGAACTTTTTTATGCGAAAGCATCAAATGGCCTGTTGAGCGAAAAGAGTCAGCGTCTGTAGCAGGCAAACGGCACCTAAATTCTCATTGGCTGGAAGTGCCGCGTCACGTGCGCACCTCGGTGGAGCAGAGCGGGTGAGAGGAAACCTTTGCTAACGCCCCAGGTGTTGCGTGAGGGGAGAGGGCATCGACGCGACGCCACGTCACCCTCGCTCTCGGAAGCCTGTCTTATCCGCGAGCTCCTTGTCCGCGCAAGTTCTCGCCTGCGTTCTAACTTAGCCTCGGCAATCGCTATAAGGGAACAAATGTATAAGAAACAATAATTTGGAAAGGAAAAAGCTTTGGCAGTATAGTGAGTTTCGACTCAGAAAAGCCTAGTGTCTTACCCACTGGGATAAACCAGTGCCTCCTGGATTGCAAGTCTGTGCACTCTGCTTTACGACATCACGCTACTTGGACCTAAATTTCCATTGATAAGCCCGGCGTGACGAAAGCGGTGACGTCAAAATCACCGCGGCTCACTCGGAAGTGTTCCTATTAGATCCTATGGCAGTCGGGCAGGGTAGCATGACGTCACGGATCGAAGTGCGCCGGCCTTGTGCTGTCTAGGAGGCCTCGGCCAAGCGTCTCAAGGCACTCGCTTGCCCGCGAGAAGTTAACTCGAAGGACCGCCCAGTGAAGTTCAATTGGACTTTAATGCTTTTGCATTCACAACTCACAAGAAGTGCTCAGGTGTCCTTGGATTTCTTTTAGTTCCACTGGTGGTCCATCTTTAGTGTCCGGTTAAGTGGCTGTCTCGCATGCTTCGGCGTACGCCCTGTCGGCGTGATAAGCGCTTAACGTGACGCCTTTCCGAACAGCCGACTTCACGTGGCGGGAACGGAGCTGGTAGCCGCAGCGGCCATCCTTACACTCGTCATGGTTGCTGCCGTCGCGTTGATCGTCATCAAGATGAGTACGTACGAAGTTGAACCGCTGACTCGTGGTTCGTTTATTTAGTTTTGTTTTCCCGTCTTGCTTGACGCTGCTGTACGTCCCAGGAATTCAATGTTCCGTGAAGTGTCTCGCATTTGTCGCTGACTCGGTTTAAAGCGACGCAAAACCAGAATAGGTGTTTCAATGTCTGATGGGCCTCTACCGCAACGCCAGGGAGGCCAACATAATTTCTTTAATTCCTCGCCCCCTTCAAAAAAAAAAAAAAAAAAGAGAATCTTTAAGCAAACAACAAGACACCATTCTTCTTGTTAAATATTTATTCAAGATATTGCCCTGAACTATAACAGTTTATGGTAAATACAACTGCACCTGACACATTCGATGATGATGATGATGATCATTCACACGCTGTGGTGGCGCAATGACTTTCTCGTTGCGTTCCTAAGCCCGAGGACGTGGAATCGAATCCCGGGGGCGGCGGCCGCATTTCGATGGGCGGGAAATGCAAAATCGCCGGTGTACTATACATTGGTTGCACGTTAAAGAGCCCCAGGTGGTGGTCTAAATTCATCCGCAATCCCAAACTATGGCGTGCCTCATAACCTGTCTTGATTTTGGCACGTAAAACCGCATAATTTTTTGATGATGATTTCTTTTGTCATGGCCCCTTAGAAACAGGGCGGCGACAGGTAATCTTTAGCTAATCAGGTATTATATATATATATATATATATATATATATATATGCATAGCAGCCTTTTTTTGACTATATCTGCTCGATGCTTCCTCTCTTCAATAAAACATCTATATTCTGCACTTACATAGGTCAGTAACGACTCCAGATCTACCAAGCTCTTCACTGCCTTTCTTCCACAAATACTCCCAAACGTATCTTGCTTATCTCTACTGCTGAACAGTTAAAACGAGCATCAGCGCTGAATACCAGCGCTCCTGGAAGGTGGACGTTCTTTACGGCTCTAGCCTGGGTGAATATCTCGGCATTCTCGGTTGAATATCTCGGGTTGTTTCCAGAGTTCTGCTGTGGCGGACACGTGACTCATCCTGTTGCGAATATTTATTTGCTACCGTGTATCTCTGTCCCGAGATAGCCAACTCAGAGGGCCTCAAATAACGAGGCACTATTTTTTGTGTCATCGCACGGGAGGGTGCCAGTAGCGCTATTTTGGGTCGCTTCCTTTAACCATAGTGCGGTGGAAACGTTTTTACGTCCCTTCATTGTTCCGGCGGGAGGGAACAAAGAAAGGAAGCCCACTGTACGCTAACGTTGCTGCTGCCAATGCACTTTCACCACCAGGTAGGAAACAACAGAGGCGTTGCTATTACAGTCCTGTGTGATGTAGTTTTTCTGTGATCTGGTGCACGCTAAGCAATTTTTGCATGCTTTTACTGATAAGCCTCATTGCGCTCACCCCCCCCCCCCCCTTCCCCCAATTTGCTGCTGCTCGTTTCTAACCGTTATCGACTGACTGCAAGCGCTCCACGTTTGGACTACCCATCCGGCATGCTTTCCGCGTCCTGAGTCATTGTGAATATCTAAACAGTCGTCGTGCACGTCAGAGTTTTACTAAAGATTGTGCACTACATGTGTTCTTACATCACTCACGTGATACATGGCATCTGAGCATAGTAGAAAACGAGCTAAATGCGCGGAAATTGTGGTAGTTACGTTCCACCTACAGCGTCAGCCTATACCTGGGACCAACGGTGAGAGCACGATGTTTCGGTGCAACGTGACCTCCTTCTGTGTCGTGACGTTATGACATGATTTATCAGGTAACAGAATCAATACTTTCGCGTAGAAAAACGCTATAGGAAATTACTCAGGGCGATCTGAGGATTGCCTGTAAAATCTTACAAAGTTTCATGGTCGAAGACCTGCATTTCAAGCAAGCAACTAAAAGAACAAAAGCCGTGAAATCTCATTTTAGTACTCTTTTAATTGGACGACGCCAGACTTATCGATGCTTTGTTGTCGACGACGAAGCAGCACACGGAACCTCGGACAACGGCAACCCTGAGACGACCGATCTCACTTACCGAGAGAAGCCAGGGTCCACGACAGATCCCGCCACTACTACACCGGATGAAAGGCCTGTTATGGCGACGGATGCAGAGGAGACAACCGGATCTCAACAAAGCAGTACGGCGGCGAAAAGTAAGGACGCGATCTTATCTCAGTCACGGGCCCCTCATGATCCGTGAGGGACTCCGAGGACCCCTCGCGGGTACCGCAGAAGCCCCACTGGTGAGGGGCCCTCGGAGGACCCCTCACCAGGTTTCGCCACTACAAACACACAAGCGCAGCGTATACATCATGCGCTGACAATCACGCTTGCAAGGTATTAGAGAGCGGTACGCGACCGTCTCGAGGGAACTGCTCACTTAGCCAGAGAGCCAAGGTCACACGCACATATTTCGGGACGTAAAACTCACTGCTATTAGCTACGTATCTCACCATGACACTTGAATTCGGTTAATCATCCAATGAGAAAGGCGCAACGCCGCCGCCGCGGTAAATGTGCCGCGCAGCAAATAAAGAGGAGGTCATCATACCTTGGTGGTGAAGCAGCCCACTGACAAGGATAAGGCGAAGACAAGGACAAAGCAAAGGGTGTCTTCGCCTTGTCCCTATCTTCGCCCTTCTCCTTGTCAGTGCGCTGCTTCACCACCAAGGTATGATGACCCTCCCCTTTATTTGCTGCGCGGAAGATAAGGGTCATCATACCTTGGTGATGAAGCAGCGCACTGACAAGGACAAGGCGAAGACAAAGACAAGGCGAAGACAAGGACAAGGTGAAGCGTGTCTTCGCCTTGTCCTTGTCAGTGCGCTGGCGAAGACAAGGACAAGGCAAAGTGTGTAATCGCCTTGCCCTTGTCAGTGCGCGGCTTCCCCACCAAGGTATGACGATTAATCACCAACTCGCCCAACTATCCAAACTAAAGAGAAGGGGGAGAGAGACAGAAATAAAAGGCAGGCTTCGACTAGTGAACGTGATGCGGCCCCTCGACTCCGGTGTGGGAGAAGGCAAGAGAGGAACACTGCTTCGAAACGCTACTCGAGGCATAGGGAGAGAGTGTATCTGTCGACAGTGACGTTCGCCTCCTGGCGGTATGGTGACCAGGCAGTTAACTTAAATGGGCACAGAAAGACTTGGGGAAAGAAAAAAACGATACATCGTACCACTTCGCGGTGAAACCTCGGTACTACAGAGGTATGCGGATCACATAGCCGCAGATTACTCTGCGCGCCTCGGCTGGTATGAAGTGCACCTCATGTACTGTTAAAAATCGCACCTTCTATATTACCTAGGTGATTGCACTTTGTTCTATGTGTATTACGATATAAAAAAAAGGTTATTTACTGCCTTCGCAGCAGGACCATGGGGTGTCGGTGGCGTCCCTCATTGCATGGCGGCCTGCATGAGTGCTTTTCGTGTACGCATGCGAGTTTGCGAGTGAGTGTCCTCAAGTTCTCTGGTCTTCCTGTGAAATTGAAAATGACATCGACCAACTGTGCTGCAATTGCGTGCTGGCGTTGCATGAACTGCACTAAGTACTGCCATATCCCAACACTTGCCACCAATGCTCGCGTAAGATAGCTATCGCGCTCGCTTATATTTGTTTTCAGCATATTACCAGCGCACGACTTCATATACGCATGATCGTGACTGCAGATAAAAAAAAAATGCGACAACAATGTTTCACGTTTTCTGCCTTACCATTGTAGGATTGGACACTCTAAGCGGTAATCTTTAGGTTGTACTAAGCACGTGTCGCATGAGTGACTACCAGTCACGGTGTTCGTCACTGTTATTTTCTCCTCTTCGCAGTTGACCAGGTGGTCTGTGTATGGGGGTCGCATAGCCTGTATATGCGGTGCCACATCGTTTCAATAAATGAGTTGCGAGTCCACACTCGTTCTTGTAAATCTTCTTACGCTGTTCCCTTGGGTTTTATTAAATTCTGGGGGTTATACGTGCCGAAAGCATCATTCGATTATGGGGCACGCCGCAGTGAAGGATTAATTTTGACCGGATTATTTGATTATTTGATTTTGACTCCGGATTAATTTTGACCTCGAGGGGCTCTTTAACGAGCACCCAGTGCACCGTGTACGGTCGTTTTCTTGCATTTCGCCTCCATCGAAATGCGCCCAACACGGCCGGGATTCGAACCCGAGCAGCGCAATGCCAAAGCCGCTACTCCACCACGGCGGGTTTCCCGTGTTCAACAGCGAAGTTTTCAAGAACGAATATTTTTTATGCAATAACTTCGGAGTCGACGTTGATAACAGCTGAAGGCAACGTCCAACATTGTGTCGCAGGAAGTCCCCGGACTTACAAATGGCGCTATACCTGTACTGGCAAGGAGGAAGTGGTGTCGCCGTATATGCCGTCCTATCTAACAACCCACGATCCTTGGTTCTTCCAGAAAGAGTCCTGGACGCGTACCCTCTGCTGTGCACGTACGGAATGCGGACAAACCAGAGCACGCTGTTCCCCGACGACGGGCTGTGCGACCTGATCTTCTTCGACTCGGCCTACAAGGACAACACGAACCTCCTGTCGCTGCCGTCTAGCTTCGGCGAGAACATGAACGCGTTCTTGTCTACCGCGCGGTACTTCGGTAGGACCGACTTCGCCGTGGCTTTCGCGTACGAGTAAGTGCGGGCGCATTGAACGCGATGTGGCGTGTTTTGCTTTTGTTGTTGTTTTTCAAAGCTGCAACGACACGGAGCGCGTATTTCCCCCGAACGTCTTTCCGGCATTCCGTCAGGCCTGGCGTCGGCAAGTGTACTGCACGCCAACTTATGACGATGCTGTAGTTGAGCACCATGGCGTGTTTCCTGCGTAGGTAAATAAACGAAATACGTTCTTTCTCCATGACTGCCTCCCACAGAAGACTAATTATATCAGTTATAAAAACGGGCTAATTGGTAACGTAGAATGAAGGCGACTACAGCGCAGAAACGGAGGAGCGACGAAGAACAACGCTTGTGCTTGTCGCTGTTTGTTAGTAGTCCCTTCTCCGGTTCTGCGCTCTAGTCGCACAGCCTATAGGAAATATTTCCAAAGAAAAACACTTTATTTGATTTCAGTCGAAGATTACATACGCTCGGCACGTCGGCATTAAATAAACGGAATGACTTGCTAACTGTTTCATTCCAACTATCTAAAATTGGGGACCGGCGAATCATGCTCCACCGTTGTGCGTGGCACGTGACATGGGGTCGAGAATAAGTGTCGCAAAAAAAAAGAAAGAAAATTCTACCGCTGGGGGTCTCATTTTCACAAGGGGTGCAGCGTGGTCATAGCACAGCTCGATGTGGACGTGCCAGCACCGGGTGGGTGTACAAGACTAAAGTTTACCAGAAAGGCATTGCGTATAGGTTGTCCACTAAACGGTTCTTATTGCGACAGCGATGATATGCGGACATTCGAGGCCAACTTTGACCGTCCCCGCCTGTGTACTTGTCACCAGAATACACTGATTGAAGTGCTCAGTAAGCTCTGAGCTCCCTGTAAAGTCTGACTCACACTATAGGTTGACACGACACCGATTTCGGTCTGCCGACTGTGGGCGAGAGCGTTTTTTTCCTTCGTGTCGGCGCCTCTGCCACACTTTACCGACGCCGAGCACTCCGCCGACCGTCGGCAGATTGTCGGCGTCGGTACAGCGCGACAGAGGCGCCGACAGGAAGGTAAGAAACGCTGTCGCCGACAGTTGGCAGACCGAAATCGGTGTCCGTCGTCTTCGCTGCGGAAAAAAAACAAAATCACGAACGTTTCAAGCATGCGAGTTCACCAGAAGTGAGCGCAAGCTGCTGCGTTGAATTCCAGTAGATCCATGACGGAGGGCATGGAAGGCATTCATTTTTGAATATTTTTTATATACTTGGCCTACCCCATTCTCGGTACACGTGCCCGCTATGTGCTACCGCGATACAATGAGTATGAAAGACTTAAATGTGTTTATGCATGCGCAACACTTTCCTGCGGCTACTTTGCGCGTTGGGCAGCCGCATGAACTGCCGGTTGCGCTTCGCTGTAGCTTGGGAACGGTGTGGCGCGTGAACATAAACGTACCATGAGTTTTCACGCGACATTGGAGCAAAATAACGATGGTTGAACAAATCAAACTGGCTTATATAACACTTAATTAACCGCTTCACGAACTCTGACCTTCAGATAAACTCCAGCTGCACTGCGTGTTGGCTCTGCATAACTTTAAATTGTCGTTAGTACAATGCTTTTTCTGGAACGTATACATAAGCGATAAATTCAACGCAATGTTCCGAGATCTTTTAGATCTTGTTTTTGTTTTCTCATTTCTGAGAAACTACGTAGCATCATGGGGAGCACACAAAATAAATGTTCTTGCCTGCGATCGCAGGCCAAAAGACGCGCAGTTATTCGTAGCGCACTCAAGTTTTCACATGCTTTGAAAAACGCTGCGAAGCGTTAAGCGCTATGATCGAGTCAACGTCGTCTCTTCTTCACCCAACAAATTGGCTACAATATGCGCCAATGTGAAAAAACAAAAACAAACAAAGCTTCTTGCGAAAAGGGGCCTCGAAATGGGTGTTGCACTAGACATGTGTCGTAGTTTATCGACTGCCAAATCGTCGTCATGTACCAGGTTACATAAGGTTGCGAAAAAAAAAAACAAAAAACATACATAGCCCAAAGTGGAAGGTATGTGAATGTAAGGCTGAAGCCAGCACAAGCGGTCGCTCGCTTACAGAGAAACAAGCAGGCTCATTTTGCGGTTCACTAGCGGGAACGCAGGGGCACTTCCAGATTTCGAAGGCGCTTAGTGTAGGCTGTAGTGTAGTGTAGTGTAGTGTAGGGTAGTGTAGTGTAGTTTAGTGTAGTGTAGTGTAGTGTAGGCTTAGTGTAGGCTGTAGGGCTTTCGCGGCGCAGAGTACATGTTGCGCGCGAAATGATTGAGGCTTTTCATATCGGAACGAAAGGGAAGGTTTCCCGAATCAGCCGTCAATGCGACTATGGGATAAATAACTTGACTTTTGTGGTCAGCACGAGCTGCAGGCCACGGTGTGCTTTCAAGTTTCAAAATGTTTGCAATTTCTGTCACGTGTTTGAACTAGGTGCTGCTAGTTTTAGTTGTACGTGTGCCTCCTAATGAAAGTCAGTGGAGAGTCAGCGCTCATACCTTGCACACTTTCCTTGTCCTTCGTCCCACTACGAGCGCTGAGATCGTTAGCAAATGCTTGATTTGAAAACCAAGCGAATAGCATAAAAAAGAGAGACGGAAAGATTATAAAAATGCAGTGGAGACGTTACGATATACAAACGATTTCGAGAAAAAAAATATCCGGAAGGCCTGATATCAAAAATCATAAACTTTTTGAGTTGGTGCACTTTTTCGTTCTTACAATCGGCATGACACACTAATATTAGACAGCATTTTTATCCCTCTTTTTAACCGATCTCCCTAGTTTCTGCGGAAACACCTTATCGCGGAATTTCTTTTATATCTTTTGATATTCGCCTCATGACCCAAGCCGAACCCATGACCTGCGCGTTGTGTCTTTGCTCCTACTTCGCCAGGTATCGCTTCAAGCTGCGCGTAGACCTCGCGGTGACCAACCCAGTACCATTGGAAGAGGTTTGGAGGCGGGGCATCAATGACTTCGGCATCATCGACATGCCGGCATTTGGCGTCCAGTACAACGACATTCAGGAGACCTTCGCCACGCTCAAGGTGATGTCGCGGTACCCGCAAAAGATAGAAATCAAAATTCTTGGGCTTCACGTGCCAAAAACGTGTTTCGAGTATGAGGCACGCCGTGGCGGAGGACTGCAGATTAAATTTGACCACCTGGGGTTCTAAAACGTGCACCCAACGCACGGTTTTTTTTTTTCTTGCGGTGATAATACCTACGTCATATAGAATTCGCTGAAATACTTTTCTTACGAACAGTTATAGCGCAAGAGGGTGTTGTGTGAGTACGGGCTCTCACTGACAGCGTTCCTTCCTTTTGGACATGTTTTAACGCGCTGTTGTAACGCGATAGCGTCAAGGGCCCCATGTCGCCAAAAGAAATCTAATGTTGGCGTCGGGCGTCGTTCGGCAAAAAAATCATGCCGAACCCCAACCACGCAGGCCGTCCGAGTGGCGCAGAGGCGTTACCGAACTAACTTAATTCCTGAAAGCAAAGTACGTCAGAAAAATGGTACAGTATGACATAAACACAGCCTGCAGTCATGATAGAGTCGGAATTTAATTGGAACATATACCAGAAAACACAATTCTGTTACGCGGAAACTCGAACACAAACCCATTTTCCGAGCGGTGCGGCCCACTCGGTTCCTTGCAACAACACCATCGCGCTCAGCTCCGCGCACGGAAGCGTGAAGCGTGACAAGCAGTCAGGGATCTTCGAAATCTATCGGCGTTCCACTCTTAAAAGCGAAGCTGACCCGTCCTCCATATATATATATATATATATATATATATATATTTGCTGTCTAGTCCAAAGCATACACTCAGTCTCTTGATAAGAGTAGTTCACACTATTTTTTCTTGGTAACAGCGTGTTTTTTCAAACTTGAGAAGAGGTTCTTTAGGGCTCACCTCAGCCAACTTCAGCGCATGCAGAATCAGGCGATTCGCCTCGTGACTTTCAGCCATTTCCTATCGAATTCAACGCCACTTTATTGCAGTTTAAACATTCATCCTCTTCATCAGCTCTTTCAGTTAAAGTTAACAATCGTGATCTATAAGTTATTTCGTAATATTGCACACATAGATGGCTTTGTTCTTGCAACTTTTGTGAATACTAACACTACTAGGTTCTCTGAACTCGATAATCGTCTTTTGCCTAAAGTGCGCACAATCTATGGTAAGTTCACTACCACATTTGCGGGAATAAAACTATGGCATTCTATTCCACATACCATTAAATCCTCCCCCACAGAGCATATATTCAAGAATCAGGTTAAGAAATACTTTATGCAGCAACTCTCTTCATCCTAACCACTGACTTTTGTGAATGTAATCATAATTGACTTAGCTGTTATACTACATGTTATATTACTCATATTTTTATTGTATTGTACATTTGATTTGCTTGTTCACTACAGAAGTCTTCTTCGCAATTTTTCGTCTTACTAAACAGTTTTGAATTCTTCTTTTTTCGCGCTGTTTCTTATTTAGTCTGTAATGCCACCGCAACCAATGCTTGATCTGCATTGTCTTTTTTTATTATTTTTTCATGTGTGGGAGTCCGTCCCCCTGACAGTTTGTAACTTTGGGACTCTCTGTGTAGTGCTCATTTTGCATACAATTCTTGTAAATCTGACATCGTTGATGAATAAACTTGAAACTTGGAATTGTCAGAAGCAGACCAGGGACCGTATTCACAAAATGCTCTTTCACTACAATCACTCATGAGAAAAAATAAATAAAATAAATGTTGGGGTTTAACGTGTCGAAAGCGCAACGTGATTGCGCGGCACGTCGTATGCTGAGTGACTGCGTAATAATTTTGGCCATTCGGGGTTCATTAACGTGCACCTACATCGAAGTACGCGAGCGTTCCTATATTCAGTCCCTATGGAAATGCGGCCTTCGCTACCTGGAGCTCAGCAACGCCACGTCATAGTCGCTAAGCTGTTGCGACGGGTATCTCGTAAGAGAAAAACGTGAGCCAATCCTGACGGCACACATATCCTTAGCAAAACCAACCGACCAACGGTAAAGCGTGATTTCAAATGAAAAACTTTGAGAATTCGGCGCAAATAGTTCGAAAACGTTCTAATTTACATGGGCTGTTTGAAACTATGAACATTACGTAAAAACACAGAAGTACCTGCAGACTTTCCGGAGACTGCCTGAGTAAATTTTTGTTCAAAAACGTACTTCGTGGTTCTTTCTTTTTTTTTAAACACAACGTCTTCTTTACCGAGTTACCCACACTTTGCAGTATTGGATATTTGAGTTTCTAGACTCTTTCTTGGGCCGATGCTGAAGATTGTGCAGCCTAAAGGTGTCGACCTAATTCCGACGGTATTACACTCTAAAAATGTGGGTCGTTTCGGTGTGTATTCGCAGTATAAGAAATGTGGCCCATTCCTAAGTTAGTGCAGTTTTTTAAGCAGTCTGA
The DNA here is from genome assembly GCF_023375885.2 of Dermacentor andersoni. NCBI lineage: Eukaryota > Metazoa > Arthropoda > Arachnida > Ixodida > Ixodidae > Dermacentor > Dermacentor andersoni. The sequence goes on from NC_092821.1 coordinate 133,446,221, forward strand.
CGCTCCTCCTACGGTTCTCACGCGAATAGGTGACGCGTTAGAGTGCCGTGCGCAGTCAGCCCGCATTATTCTCACCCTAACCTGCTCAGGAAGACGTTGTCTTTGATCGACGTCGACTAAAGGTTCACTCGCCTTCCTAATTTCCTTTTTTGTCGCTCTTCCGTGGCTTTGTAAGCGTGCGCCATCAAACGGAAAGAATAACTATAGAAAGAAAGTCCTGAGGCAAGACGCAGAGAAAGGAACGAAGATGGGTTCTTCAACAGGAATGGGTGCCAGCACTCTGCCTGTTCCTTTCTCTGTGTCTTGCCTCACGGTTTTTTCTAGTGATTCGTTCCGTTTTCTGGCGTTCACTTACAGAGTGCCATGTACCAACTGCCCAACAAGCCACCCTTATGTTTTCTGAAGGAGCTGAAGGCCGTTGCTGAAAGGAAAGCTGACGCCGTCAGACCACCCTACATCGTCCTCGGCGCTGTACCAATGGCCAGCGCCGCAGACTACGCATCTAAAATGAGGTGAGTACATATATCAGTGTTCTTGATGTAGCTATTAGGTCTTACTTAGTGCACGGTTGATATAATATGGATCGAAAAAAACAAAACAAAAAAGAACGAGGGCCCAAGTACGTCCCGTCGATGCGCGTTCTTTTTGTCCTCGTTTTTGTCGTGCCATAATATTTCTACGCTAGAAAAAAAATCATGGCAATGAAATTTAGAGCTTGTTTTTTGTGAAACCGGTTTCAAGCGTACAACAAACGAACAAAAATTCAGGCACACCACATCTATGAGTATCCAAGTATGAGAGTAGCCACAGCACGTCATGTATGACGCGGGTGCTGCAGCCGGACTCCTGCCTCCCGCTTCGGATGGACGGATGGATGCTATGAACGTCCCCTTTGAAATGGGGCTGTGGGCTTCACCTCGAAGCTCTTTTTCTTATTTTGCCTAATGTCTTACCTATCTTATTTATTTCTTTTTATAGACAAAAACTTCCTCAGCTTCATACTTTCTGAACCATTACGGGAACATTGTTTTTTGTACGCCTCTGTTGTTTGTGGCCTCTCTAACTTTCTGCCACCAACCCACCGATCGCCTTTTATTAATCTGTACTGCGGGCATGTTCACTTTCCTCTTGCTATCTCTGAAACCAAGGGCTACAAGAAAGCCAGCGGCGCCTAAACCGAAAGTCGGATAAAGGCTGAAACTCATCATCATCATCATCATAATCATCATCATCATGTTTTATGTCCACTGCAGGACGAGGGCCTCTCCCTGCGATCTCGGATTACCTCTTTATTATTAATACCTGAACTGGGAAAGGAGCGTGGGAGGAACCCTCAGTCATGTGTCCCTAACATGATTCCGGCGATGTTTCGAGCCCGTTGTATCATAGCTCGGAGGAGATCGGGAAGTCCGCCGCGGAGGGCATCGTCCCACAGCATTTTGTTGCATGAGGGCTAAAGGAGAGTTTTCGAGGGAGGAAAGAGGTTAGTAGTGCACTCAATCGTGACGTGGAAGATTGTGGGCGAGCCGCCACAGCCAGGGCAACGGTCTGCATAACAGTGCGGATAGAATTTATTGAGAGAGACGCGATTTGTAAAAGCTGCGCTTTGTAACTGGCGTTATGCCACCGCTTCTTCTCGCGAGAAGGACAGCGGTGGTGCGGCACCGGTGCGACGAATGTGTGTGTAATGACGGATGATGTCTTTGTAACGGAGCAAGGAACCGCCGTGCTTGCTTAGTGGCTATGGTGTCGGGCTGCTAAGCATGAGGTCGCGGGATCAAATTCCGGCCACGGCGGCCGCATATCGGTGGGGGCGAAATGCGAGAACACCAGTGTACTTAGATTTAGGTGCACGTTAAAGAACCCCAGGTGGCCCAAATTTCTGGAGTCCCCCACTACTGTGTGCCTCATTATCAGAAAGTGGTTTTGGCACGTAAAACGCTATAATCTAATCTAATCTAATCTAACGGTGCACGGGATCCCCCTCCCTCGATCTAGTCGCCTCACCACGCCGAGCCGCCAGGAGGCAAATTTCTCGGGCAACAGGATGGGCGCACTCTTTACCTGGCAGCGAGGTATGACCAGGGGTCCAGAGTAAGCTGCGGTTGGTGCATTTTGCGGGATCTGTTTGAGAATTTGGTGTGCCGCTCTCGGGAATGCCATGTCCCGATAGGAACGCCCGGCATGCCTGTTGCGAGTCCGTCAATATATAGACTTCCTCAGGAACACGGATGGCGCATCGAGTCGCAAGAGCAAGGCCGAGAATTTCTCCGTAAGCGGCATTTGTTCCGCGCATTGCAGCAGAGTCCCTCGGGAATTAGGTGCCATACAAAACTACCGAGGTGTAGCCCTCTTGAGTGTGTGACGTGTCCCCGTGTATAAAGTATGTGTTGCCGGGATGTTCGCAAGCACGCGGCCAAGGTGTCGTACACGGGCTTTGCGCCGTCCTTTGTCATTCTCGTGGTGCGTATTACGTGGCAGTGGATGAATACTTAGTGCTTGGCGTATCGCGGGCGACAAGGCCGTTGGACGGGTTTCAGTATCAAGGGGTGGGACAGAGTATCCTAGCCGTGTGAGAAGGTGCTGGCCAGTAGGGGTGATTAGGAGCCGCTGGCTGACCCAATGTGCCGCTAGCAGTTCGCCTAGTGTGTTATGTGTACCCGAGTTAAGGAGACGGCGTGTGGAATTTACCATGAATTTGGCCCACGGCCTCGTTCGGCAGGCCATGGGCCAGCTTCGTCCCAGTGTGAATCATTGCGTCTATGCGAAGTTGTTGCGCTTGGGTCAACCGGGGAAAGAGGAGATGGTATGTATCGGGTAGATATCTTCACGTTCTAAGAAAACATGTTCTATCGTTTGCATAGCTTTACCGCAGAAAGCGAAAGCGTCTTCTACCTTGGCGCACGTCGCTTCATAATTACGCGTTCTAAGGCAACCTGATTTCGCTTCAAAAGTCTTCCGTTTTAGTTATCATAAATAGTTTCTTTCCGGATTTAATTTTTACCACTTTATTTGTTACTCATAGCCGGAGTTTTTTTTTTCTATTGCCGCCACCAAGGAGCTTGTCTCAGCCTCTCTGACTTTGCGTTCAACGTTCTTTGTTGCCATGTTGCTTACTATACCGGTCGTATATAGTTTTACTGGTAAGCTTTATAGTTTATTTGTTCCCCTGCGAGTCAATGTTTTTCTGGCGCAAACCAGACCTCTACATGTTACAGACAAAGAAGTGAACCATTGCGATTACAATATAATTTGCTCAAAACTATAATTCATTATAGCTACTAATTATTCCGCCGCGAATGTAACTGAGGAATTACTCAAACGTAATCAATTATTTTTTACGGTACTTTCCTCTGAACCTTTATTAACATTGAATAGATACCGTAAAGAGAGAGAAAGAGCTGTCCTGGAGCATGCAGTGTGTCTTCTGCAGCCCTGCACAAGTTGCTGATCTTCAATAACTATTGCTCTTCAAAGAATTCGCCGGCCATGTTCCCTCGTTTTTCTGGTCAAGACATCGGCAGTGACCACGAAAACTTGCTCGATGTGCGCGCTTGGGCGTAGGGCGTGCACGTATACACGATAATTTGACAACAGAAAATATGAAACCTTCCTGTCGGATATTTCTGTGCATGCAAGGCTGTCAGAATGATTACATAGTTTTCAACTACGTCTTTTGTCCTCGCACGTCTATAGTTAGTGCTCCGTTTTCGTCCTCTCTGTATAAATTTTTGTAAGGCTCTAATGGTAAGCGCGACCAGCGCGACAAGAAAACACCCTTAAAGGTTTAAACAGTTTTGCAATGTGCAAATCATTTCTTGGTGCTCGGGAGGTGGATAGATACACTCTTAAACAAAGTTACAGCCTTTGGGTCGTAACTTGCCACACAACGATAATCGTCATCTGTCTTGTCCGCATTTACTTTCTTTAACGCTGCGAGCCCGGTACTTGCAAGTCACGAACGGCATGCTCGTTATCAGCGTGACAGAGCATTCTCGACAGGAAAGTAGCGAGCGCAGCGTTTTCAACGAAGGAGACGCAAGCAAGGCAGATGGCGATTATCGTTGTGTGGCAAATATACACCCCAAAGGGTGCAACTGTATTAGGAGTGCGGGAGGGGGATAGATAGTTCATGGCGTCATGATACGGCTAACTCTGCTAGTAACACCTGAGTAACGTCAGAAGGAAGACGAGCGGTTCCCTTGTTTCTTATTTATTTTTCATTGAGGCGCGTTATTGCACCCAGCTTTATTGACACAAAAAGATGGTTCTATCCCGAAGGTGATGCAATGCCGCGCAGCGTCTGCATAGCGTTAGCTGCTACGAAGAATGAGGAATGTGGTCCGATCGCGAAGGAAGTGCAGTCTAACGCGGTGTCTGAAAGCGCTAGCTGCCACGAGATAAGAATGCAGAACACTTTGCTCGTGGCGCTGGTGCCGCACGTCTGGAAGAGGCGGTTGGCTCTGGCACGAGATGAACGTGTACGCGATCGTGGCCTAAATAATTTCTGCTTCGGTGTGTTATTCAGTTTTGCTGCCAATAAAAGAAGTCCTCGCCTTGAGGTTAAAGCGTTGGGCAGGAAGACAGGTGATTTCACCATCGGATCACGATTTTTTTTTTCTTTTTTGCTGAAGCCCGGACGAAACAAGGCGAGACGAGAACTTACCCGCCGCAATGTGCCTGGAATCAGCCAAAGAAGGCTTCACATTAAGTTTATATTGTGGAGATAAAAAACCCCCCAAAATGCTTACGAAGTTATGAGGAACGTTGTATTGAAGGGGCCCGGAAATGTTTTTTTTTTACCACCTAATCCGAAGCATGGCTCAGGGGAGTTTCTCTTGCGGTCGCCGCGGCCGATTTTACTCTATGTTAAAGAACATTCTTATCGTTAATATGCTTACCGGCTTTTGTTGTCATATGAACCACTGATTACCGCGCAGGCTTCCAGGCTAAAAACGACAGTTGGTAAATATTCCTTATGCAAAAATATCGTACGTGTTGTCCACTTCTCTTCTCTTGTGTCCTGTCTGCACGCCTCAACCATTTTTTTTGCTCCCAGTCTAGCTATTAACAGTCCGCGACTCTGCAAAACACAAACACGTCGTTCGAATCCGGTATATTCGCGCGTTAGGCTTAGCACCTTCTCTCTCGCCTCGTCTTTAGCGCTACAATGTCGCCTTCTTCCTTGCAGGAACTTGTTCACTCCGACGATGTTTATCTCGCAAGGGCACTACGCTTTCGCCGACAGCCACGTGACCTTCTGCCGCGTCACGCCACCCACATTACTGCGAAAGGGCACCGCGTGGCGGGACTACCCTTACGACCTCGTGAGTGCGCAGGACGGCCTTCGCCATCGTCATCACCGTCATAATAGTCATCGTCAGCATCATCAACAACGCCACCAACTGACGCGACTGACTTTTTACAAAAACTGGATTCGGGAGAACGTTGTTTACTTATTCAGAATACATTGCAAGCCTGGTATAGGGTTGCTTTAGTGCATATAACATCCGGGGAGCAGGTAAGAGCAATTAAAAAGTATATAAAAAGAGAAAGAAAGAAGTTCGTAGCTGCTGTCATTAGGTGAGAAAAAACAAAGCTTAGAAAGAACCAAACAAGTATAACGCAGTAGCAGATTGAGTAATACTAGAAAAAAAAAAATCATGTATACAGTGTTAACAAAAATGACATGTACAATATCGCGAGAAGCGTCGTAATTTGACATATATGCGAGTCAGTATGACTATTCCAAAGCGGTATGACACGGGGCAGCGCTGATTGGCCCGTAGAAAGCTTCTACGGTCTGCGAAGGCAACGGGCTTATTTGTCCGTTTGTAAACAGGCGCACTATATTGACTTTGCTGCCGTTTTTCTCGACCCTCCGCACAAGACGGATAGGAAAGGCAGTGCGTCAGTAAGCGATTTACTAAAAAGGTAACACTTAAGCCTAATTTGATGAATGCGAAAGAGAGGAGGGGGGGGGGGGGGGACTGCACAAAGTCTGATTTGCCTCCATCCTCTCCGACCCTCTCGTTTGAAGCGAACATTTCTCTGTTGCGCACGTCTGGTGGATTTACATGGTGTTGCGATGGCGGAGGTTGCTGTTGGACTCGGGAGAAGAGTGGTTATGCGCCGAGTTACATATTTATATACCCTTCAGGAAAGTTTCGCGATAAGTCTTGAGTATCAGTTTGTCAGATGATAGTTGCCTATTGCGGGCAGCAGATGTGGGTCTCATGATCTCGCGTGTCGCGGCGAGGGGACGTTAATTGCGCAGGCCGATCAAGAGTGTGCACGCCTTCTATCGACGCGTCGCGTGTGCCTGGTTCTTCGTGACATATTCGTGGACACTGTCGCCAGGCCGTCTTATCAAGTTTCGGGGCATTAACGGCGGTCCTAGTACCATACTGTTTATAGGAGATTAAGGCTTGCGTTGGGGATATAGTTGGAATATCATACTTATATTGATAAAGCACCGCTGTAAAGTTGAAACATACACAGGGACGAAAACAGCTCACACGAAGCACATCCGTCAACTGTTTATTAAAACAAACAGGGGTTATACATTGTGGCCAACAACGGTATGCGCAAAGAGTAATGCGCAAACTGAGCTTCGCAGGTGCGTCTTATCTATTAGTGTCCTATCTATGTTATTGATTAAGCGATATTCTTAGTTGTGCGCACCCTCCGGATTTCTGCTCTTGTTTCCCAGGAAAGACAACTGCCTGACTGTGAGTGCGACCGACGGTGAACTTACGCATAGTGCCGTATTTATATACATGTAGCACAGTTTCAGGAAAATACGGCAAATGCGTAAGTTCACCGCCGATCGTGCTCACAGTCAGGCAGTTGTCTTCTTTTTTGGGCAAACAGAGGAAAAATCCGGAGGGTGCACCCTTTTCTCCTCCCGCCACCCTCTCTCTCCCTGTGGAAGCTGTGGCAGAGGAGCATGACAGTCGCTTTTGCCCCCTGCGCTAGCACCGTCGAAGACAACAGCCAAACGACGAATCGATTTGCATGCATAGGCACTTGTGCTACCGATAGCTATGTGCTGGTCAATGGCTCCGGTCTCCAACAAATTATGCCTAAGTAAACAAAGTATGCCTGAATATTCTTACTGTAAGAAATAAACGCCTTCGAGCCCATAATTACTTTAACAACGCGAATAGCTTCCACGGGAAGCGTTGGGCTATCGACGATCATCGTCGATGGTTTCGGCAGTGTAGTTTTCTTTTTTTCGATATCCCTACCAATGCTGAGCGGTAAAGCGGAAGCACCTTGGCTGAACTATTATGTCTTTCGTCTTCTATCTGTTCTCCCAGACCGAGGCAGTCGCAGCTCTGCAGAAGATCAAGGACGATGGCGGATCGGCCAAGTTGCTTGTCTCCGTCGGCATGAAAAGCCGTCTTACGTATGTGGCGAAGGACATTGTGCCGAGCATGTATACGGCACCCTGCATTCACGACGTCAACGTACGAGGGTTCAATAGCTATGTCGAGGTACGCACTGACTTGATGTTTCTTTATTTTTTTTGTAGGAGCATGATATTTTATTTTCATTCACTTAATTCACACACGCACACACACATGCACACACACACACACACACACACACACACACACACACACACACACACACACACACACACACGCACACGCACGCACACACGCACGCACGCACGCACACGCACGCACGCACGCACGCACACACACACACACGCACGCACGCACGCACGCACACGTATATATATATAGTCGCACACAGACGAATAACTATCAGGAAGAAGGTATCATTTGTAAGCACTAGGTGACTTCATACTTGTATGTGTATCACATGTGTCCGCGTTTGATGCTCTAACAGGTGCTCGTTGTTGGGCGGCAAAAAAATTTCTCACTTGCGTCTGTGCTTCTTTCATAGATTTGCACGGACAGTTATTGGCGCTCCCGGCTGGAATATAATGATCTTTTCACGGCCATGTACGCCGCGGATCCCTCCGACAGCAGACGGTTCGTCTACGACGACGAGTACAGCCTCTGCCAGAAGGTGCGTACCATTAAAGTTGTGCCAGTAGTGCGTTCGCCTGAGCCTGTTGTTGATGCGAAAGCGTCAAATGGCCCGTCGAGTGCCGACTCGACGGGCCAAAAAAAGCCGACGTCTGTCGTCTGGACAGGCGAAACGGCGCCTCGATTCCCATTGGCTGCCAGGCCACGTCACGTGCGCGCTTCGACGGAGCCGAACGGTCGAAACGGAACGCCTCTTGTGGTGACAGCGCGCCAGGTGTTGCGTGATGGGAGAGGGTATCGCCGCGACGCCACGTCACCCTCGCTCTTGGAAGCCTCTGTGTTATCCGCGCGTTCCTTCTCCGCGCGAGCTCTCGCCTTCGTTCTAACTGGGCCTCGGTAAGGCCAAATCGAAATGCGCCAAACGTCTCAACGCGCTCGCTTGCCCGCGAGTAGTTCGTAACTCGAGAAGACCGCTCAGCGGCGTTCAGTTGGGAATTAACACTTTCGCATTCACAACTCGTGAGAAGCGCTTAGGAGTCCTGGGATTTTTATTTTGTTCTACCTGTTGGACGAGCAAAGAACCAATTTTCTAGAAGACGGCGTGAAGTCGAGACGGGGAGGCAGATAACGTTCGTGCGTCGTGACCTGCGAAAACAAGCACGCATCTGCTTTTCGGTGAGGGTTTCTTGCGGAAGGGAACATATCCGAGCTCCTTAATTGGCAGGAAAGGAATGTGCTAAAACTAAAATTTCGCAACTAAAAATTCGCAAATGGCTATAAAAGATGAAGACGGCAGCATCCTCGAACAAGACCACGCCCTGCGGTACATGTTTGGCGTACAACGCTTTTACAGAAAAAAAAAAATCACTGGGAAATGTCCCTAATAACATGGCCGCAGTACCCAACGAAATCTCGACACAGCTAATCAAACTGCTGGGTCGAAAGAGCAAGGAACTGCTGACTAATGCCCTAGAGCTAGTGAATGAAACGAAGAAAAGTACGGGATGCATGTTATCTATAATGACAAATGTGATAAGGATGAATCGCGTACGTACAGGACAGATACACTAACATCAGTGATATATAGAATGGCAATGCAAGCCATAAAATTAGAGCTGTGGAAGCTGGTGTAGAAAAAAAGACGATGTACTGGGGGAACTACCGAAGGGATTTAAACGAGGCAATCGCTTAGAGGATAATATCTTTGTACTAATGGAGTGCATAGAAATTTCAATAGCTCATAATAGGCCTTTATGGATAGCACATCTAGATGTTAAGCGAGCCTACTTAAGACATGAGCAGGGCATTGTGATGGGACATTCTCAAGTACGAAGCATGACGATTTCGTGGAGCCGTTGAGGGATGAACTGCAGCAGTGAGCGACGTTGGGCTAGGTGGTAGTGCATGCTTTCGAAGTGGGAAACAGCACGGCAAGACGAGGACTGGCTGAAACCGAGATACCGTAGGGAGTGTCTACCGTGCAGAAGTGTTGGGGTTCAAAGAAGATGGAAGGAATAACTAAAGAAGCCGGGAAAAGATTGATAGAACTGGAGTCACTGCAAGCGTAGGCAATGGCACAATAGAGTGGTAGCTGTTTTAAATGCAAGCGTAGGCAATGGCACAATAGAGTGGTAGCTGTTTTAAATGCAAGCGTAGGCAATGGCACAATAGAGTGGTAGCTGTTTTAAATGTGAAAGTTGAGACCGAGATCAGATGAGCAAAAGGTAAGATAGCGATAGATGTAGTAAAACCTGATTATATTAGTCAGGCTAGGTGACTATTTGTCCTCGCCCCGTGTGGAAAGGGACGCCAATCATGATCATCATCATCACCACCACTATCATCATCACCATGGAGTGAAAGACAAGATTCGAGTCGAGGATTGTTTGAGAATGCCGAAATTTAGTGAGTGCGCTCGTGTTTGAGTTTGCCGCCCTATGCAGTGCTGCCTAATGCCCGTCGCCTGCCTTGGGTGGCACTAAAATGGCCGCTGAGTAATTTGTGGCCATATTACACAGTATTGTGATTTGAATGTACGAAATTTGGAGAAGTCATATTCTGCTGAAAACACCTTCAGTTCCTGGCATTTCATAATAAACAAAGAAAAACTTCGATTTATTTTGAAAAATATCGCGCGAGATTTTAGAGCGAAACTTTGCAAGCACTCCCGTACCTACGTGTCCGTGGCTGCTGTCTTGGAAAATAGCTCAGACTTAAAAAAAAAGAAGAACAATTCAACTACATACCTGATTCTGAGATTGAAGATAATATGCCCCCTTATCACGTAGTCGCCCGATAAAGATAGGCAAGTAAAGTGTCAATATTTTTTGCAGTGAAAAAACTTGTGTATCGTGTGTTGCTTTATTGCGTAATTCCGCACGGAGCAGAGCCGTTGACCAGTACAACTGAAGCGGCAGTTTAGGTGCCTACGCTCATGAGCAGATTCGACATACATGCACTGTCTCCATCGGTGTGAGCGCCGGCGTGTCAGGTGATCATCGTCCTCCTCTCCCACAACCGCCACGAGGGGAGAGGGCTGAGGGAGAAGAGGAAGGCTGTCCCTTCCCGGGCGTTCCTTCATAACAACGAAACGTTCAGAAGACCCAATAAAACCCCTTAAACTTCGTAAAGTAGTGACACTCTCCTCCTCCGCCTTCACTCCTCCTCGTTTCTCCTCTCTTTCACGCTCCCTCCTCGACCGTGGTGCCGCGTACGCTGCTCGAGCGTAGCAACGGCGCCAACATGCGCTCCTCTCCACTCCGCAGACGCTTTTCGAGCAAAAATGGCGCTGATGCACGGCGCGAGGGCCCACGTGATGCTATTATGCCAATAGCGACGCGGCGTCGGCCTCGGCCAGAGCGCGTGAGGAGGAGGCGGCATTCTTCAAAGCGTGGCACTACTTTACGAAGTTTAAGGGGTTTTAAGACCCAAAGTTCTCGAGCGCCACTGTGGGCGTCTGAAAAAGCAATAACGCTTGGCGGTCGCCGACTAACGCGTCCTGCAACTCAGTTGTGCAAGATCATTCATTAAAAAAAAGGGAAAAAAGAGAAATAGAAATGTCTGTTCGCGAATTAATTAGGTCATGTTATGACAATGTGATGGTTCCGGCAGGTAGAGAAGGCAGCAATTAGAATAAAAGACGAATGTTGGACTTACAACTGAAGCTCATAGCGAACAAATTCTGTAGACCGGCACCACGCATGCGTTTTAAGAAAGAAAGAAGAAACAGATCTATGCGTTTCGTTTTTCTGACTGCTCGCGTCTCTACCTGCGGGAACCGTCACACTGTCATCATGTACCAGCCGGCTCAGAAAACCACCCTACTCAAGTTGCATTGAGTTCGACTCGGTGACATTTCTGTTCTCCGCTCACAGATGTGCTCGATTAAGGGCTCTCTCGGTCACCGCGTGCGGTTCGGCATCGCGGTCTACGACCTGGAGTACGAGGACTACCGGGACCAGTGCTCGTGGTTGAACAAGTTTGGGGCCTTCAGTCGGGTCAAGATGGTCCGCAAGATCGTCGACTACTTCAGAAACTTCGAGGACCACGATCTACGCGAATGTCCGCAGAATTTGTCATGCGACGCTTTTAAATACGTTCCTCCTCAAGCGGGATAAACAGAAAATTCTTCCAGCACATTGCGACTACCTGTGTTTAACTCGCTTAACGGGCCAAAACTGCATAGTGGGTAATGAGCAGAGGCCTAGATCCTTAGGGGCTAAAATTGTTCGTCTTAGGCGCTTGTAACATACACTTGAAGCCTTGTATGAGGCTTTCCAGGGGCCGAAATATAGGCACCATGAATCGTTCAGAAACGACGACTTGTTTTCTGTATTGAAGGTTCATTGCCAATTTTCGTGGTAAGAAACCTGAAGTAGCTTTCACTTGCGAGGTAATGACCTTATTGTGCAAGCCATCGACTCCCAGGACTCTTTTGGACGCAAGAGAGACCACTTTTTTGTCAACTCGCATAGTGGAACCAACATGTTTAATCCATCTGTTCTGACACAATGAGCATGCAGCGTGTATTTATTAGGCAAACTATCTGCTGAGAATGGCACCAAGTGGAGCGAGCACGAGAAACACAATATACGCCAGGAAAGCAGCTAAAAAACTGAGGACACAAGGTAAGATTCGTGCCTAATGAATTGAGGTCAAGCAATGTTCCCGCAAGAAAAGAAGCGCAGAATTATATACATTTAGAAATATTTTTATAACCTATCACATTAACACAAGGTTATCACGTTTAGATATTTAAGTTCTAGATTCTGCCGCTTCTTACTCACAGTAAGATTGTATGGGATGAAAACAAGCGTTCGGTAACAAAATAGGTGAATGAACCGTTTTTGTATTTCCATAATTCTGAGGTAATTGAATTCACTGAGATTTTTTTAGTGTTCTTCTTTGAGACTTCGTAAGTTTCTTTAACGAAAAAACAACAACCCTGTCTTTCTTGCTTATGCAGACGACAATGTTGCACAAACTTTTTCGACAGCTGCTACAATATACATGGGATGCATTAGGCTCATTGCATGGTGCGGTAGCTATGTCACTTTAGTAGTGTGTTCAATGGGGCTGGTTGGTTCATCTTTAGAATAAAAACAGGAACAGCGCAACACAGGACGTGCTAGTAAAGAGCACAGGACAGAGCGCTCACTAGCAACTAAATGGTTTATTTGCAGAAGTAGCATATAAAGACATCATTGAATGTGACATAAAGAAGTGAAAAAGAAGGATAAGAAGGATAAGCGTCAGCCACGGAGATAATCCAGTTCTTTTGCTTAGAGCATGAGGGACGCAAACTGACGCACACGTCGCCACTTTTGAATATGCAAAATGCCTCCAAGATTTCCCGCGCGCACTTTTCACTCTATCTGTGAAATATTTCGCACTCCCTAAAGACCGGGGTGCGACCACACGTGTTACAGTGGGCAGCCAGATGAGTGTATGGGTTTCCTTTTAGTGAAGCGGCATGCTCGCGCAGGCGATCATTAATGCACCTTCCCGTTTGCCCTATACAGCAACGCTTACAATCGAGCGGGATATGTACAGTCAATGAAGACGCGAGCACGATTTTTATAGCAGCTTATATATATATATATATATATATATATATATATATATATATATATATATATTTTTTTTTTCTAGCGCTACAATAAATGCTCTAATGCTCTTGTTTTCTTTATCTGCTACACGTTCCTCAACTTTCATTGTATTTCCGTTGTACTGTTTTCTGCGGCGTCACTCACTACCTAGTAGGGTATTATTGGTCTCGTCAAAGGGCTGTTGATTTCGCTTTTCACCCATAATATTTTGCGGAAAGATTTCTGGAGAATGAACTGAATTAAAATGCTGACATGTGAAACGCAGGGACTCGATAGCTGAGCTTTCAGGTGAGACAGGATTGACGCGCGGGGAAACTCGACGTCAGTCCACAGGAGAGCTGTCTTACAGAAAAAAAAAAAAAAAAAAGAAAATCTCTATAAACGTACGGATCAGAACAGCGTAAACGTTGTCGAGCTTGCGGGCTTTGTTTTGCGCAGAGAATGGCGTTGAGGGCACTATGTGCCAAAGTGTTTCTTAATCAAGCTAGATTCACTAGAATCAAGCTAGAATCAATCACGACCATAGCTTGAAAACAAAACCGCCATGCAGCTCCACAGCCACATAATGAAGCTTTTGTTTTTCAGTTGGGGTATGAACTGACGGCACGTAATGATGATGATAATAAAAAAAATTGATATTTCGCGTGAAAGGCGAGCCGCTGACTGCGCTAGCAAGTTTTGGCGTTGCGCTTGAATTTCTCGGGCGGTGTCCTACCCGTACGCGGTTCCGACTGAGGCGCAAGCGACATACGCGGGTTTGCCAAAATTTCTGACACCCTTAAAACCTGTAAGGGCTAAACCCCATGAGAGCGATTTTGCGCACGGCAGCGATGGGGCGATGGCTTCGAGCGGCAAAACGGGCCGTCGCTTGAACAGATCGTTCGGTTCTGTAAATCTAGAATTCGTCGCTCGTCGCCCGGAAGTGCTATGAGCGACTAGCCAATAGCGCGAAGCCGGAACTGGATGCACATCACTCAAATACTACAGATTGTCGCACGGAACGAGCAAACGATTGAATATTTATACGTGCAAGGATAAGAACCTACTACAAGACCTTCGGAAATATTTTACGCTGCTTTTTACGGTAAAATACATCAACTTAAATTACTGAAGCACGCGTCACGCTTGTTTCGACGCGTATATGCAGCCCTCGTACCGGTAACGCCGGGGATACGTCGCTCAAGATCGTCGCTCGCGCGGAGTACGATTTGTAGGCGACGATCGAACGCGACAGCCATCTCCATCGCAGCGCTTGTCGCCGTCGCGGGCAATATCGCTTATAAGGGATTTACTCTTAAAAGGCCGTGTAGGGCTGGCAACGACATCGCACATGGCTCACTACGCTGCCCGTAAAGAATCGCGCCAGTAGAATGACATCACTTTCAGGTTTGAGCACCGATATTGTTTTGCATGTTTAATACTTAGTAGTCTGAGCAGATTTAAGGTAGAAGGCGTGCGCGGTAAATGTTAGGTTTTATGTCGTTTGTTTGTGGGCTGCCATTGTCAATATATTGAGGAATAATTTAGTCAGGCGCGTAAGACCTGGCATGAGTAGCTTTAGAGATTGAATAGTGGAGTAATATAACCCGCATATACGGCATGTAAAAGCGTGTAGCGTACACATACAGAAATATATGCGGGGCCTCATGGCGACGCAGACTCCGATGCTGACGACTCCGGCGAAAATTAGGTTGGAGTGTCGTAAGATTGCCATCGCAATAATAATACCATGTGGTAGAGGGTATTGGGCGTAGAGCAGAAGGCGCATTTGTGGGTATAGCTCGTAGGATACATGGCGTGTAGCAGGGTGCCGTGCGGGAATGTGCCGGTCTGTAGTTTTCGGAAGATCGCCGCCTCTTCTCTTGTCATCTTGGGATGCGGGGGTGGATGGATCCTCCTACCCAGTCTGCAGTGGCTCAGGATATTGGCGTATCTTTTCGGGACGCTATCTTTCGGGACGCTATCTACCCGGTGGGATAGCCCGGAGAATGTGATCTCGGGCAGCGGCATTAGCCGCTACATTACCCGCCAGGGACTCGTGTCCCGGGGCCCAGACAATGTACAGTTATGGAAAATTGTCTCGTTTTTCGAGGATGCTCAGGGCTTGTTTGGAAATGCGGCCCTTTTGGTAATTTCTACATGCTGTTTGTGACTCGGTGATGATTGTGATTTGATCTTCCTCTCGCTGGCCCGTAGTGGCCGCCAGGGCTATCGCCGTTTCTTCCGCGCAGTCGATGTCTGGAGTGTTTACCGAGGCCGCTGCTACCTCTTGTCCTTGGCCGTTGATCACGCTGATAGCGTGGGCTGCTCTGTTCTTGTACTTTGCCGCGTCGGTGTATCGGACTTCTCCTTGTTTTGGTCCTTCGTAGATCTGACGTAGAGCTTTACACTCTCGCTCGCCTCCTTTCTCTGTGGTATTCAGGGTGCATGTTTCTCAGGATGCTGGCAACCGTGATGTTCTCCCTCAGGGTTAGAGGAACCCGCTGTTTTGTGGATTCATATGCGACTGGATAGCCCAGTATTATTAGCGTGTCCCTACCCGTGCTGGTGAGCTTGAGTCACTCTATCTGGCTCATCTTGCGGGTCTCTACTAGTTCCTCCCAAGTATTGTGGATGCCCAGGCTGAGTAGCTTTGAAATTCAGCTTTAAAACCGTTATCACCCCCCCCCCCCCCCCCGGTCTTCCTTGTTCTTTCACATGCTAATATACCATTAGCGTGCAGCAAATTGTTTTTTTTCTCATTCCCGGAATGCTTAATATCACAGAAAGCTTGATAAGCTGGCTAATTGGGGAGATTATATACATCGGCGCTCGCAAAATGATAATGCATTGAAAGTGTGTTCTCGTGGTTCTTTGTTTTTTTTTTCGGTTTTGCTTTCCTCGACTCACGGCTCGTACCCACTGCGGAGGATTGGCGAAAACTCAGGTGGTTAAAGCAAATGAACGCAGAAAATAAATTCTACTAGCAAATTTCCGAAGAAGGATAAATGCCATGCAAGAAAATAACTGTGGCAGAAAACTTTGCCAACTTCTTGGAAGCACAACCAACGTATCGGGTGGTTGTCATATCTCGTCGACAAAGAAATAAACTGGCAAAATAACTTCCTCTTTGTTTCTTTCCTACAATAACCCGCACTTCTCGGCCCATCTTGCATTGTGAGTGCGTGCCACGCGTAACGCTCATCATCACCATCATCATGATTATCGTGACCGACGTCATCATATTTGGAGCGCGCCGACCCCATTTTGCCCACGACCTCCAGCAGCAGCAGGAACGAGAAGACGGTAGTCAAGCGCAGGCAGCAATCAACGGAGAGTAAACTAACTCAACGTACGTCTTTTGTTTTATTTTTGTTCTAGCGCTTCTGTCACAAACTCTCGCTTTGAAACGTGCCACTCCTGCATAGCACATATCTATACTAAGTCGATGAGCGGTGTTTTAAATACTCATCGACCAAAAATACCTTTCAAATTTTGCTCGCAGCGGGTCCATCTCTAGTCTGGTAAAACCAAAAACCTTCTCAGTAACAACGTGGTGTGCCGGGAACGTCGGAGGTCATAACAAAATTAGACAAGCAAATATAGCAGATTTTTTTTTGCAGCCGAAGCTGACACTTTTGACACATCACCCGTAGCAACGGCCAGAGCACGTCAACCTAGCGAAGTTTGAGGGGCTTTATATCTATTTAGAGCAACCCAGCGCGCCTCCGTCTACCCTCCTCCGCGAGTTCTCGCCTCTTTTCTCCTTCCCCGCTTCGCTCAACGCCACTTAGACTTTCCTCTAGGTGGCATTGGTTTGCCGCACGCTCTAAATAGTGCGCTCTTCGTACGATTCTCCTCTCCACCTCCAGGTGCCTTTCTCCTCCGCTTTCTTCGTGGCTTCACACTGCCCATCGCCTAGTTCATTAACGAGCCACTTATAGTTGCGCATAAAATGTTATGTACCCCAATGAACTGAGGATTTTATATGGTTATCACGTGGCACGTAAGAGTTTGTACGCATAGTTGTCGGCAGAGATAATTGGAAAAAAGTGCTTATGATAAGAGTAAAGGATAAAAAACACCATCACGGTGCACTGTAGTGCATTCTCTATTCCTGTCTCCTTGTCATATGAGGGGCGTTCGTAATGTTTCTATTATCGGTACCATAAATTTGGAACAGGCTTACATGCCATCAAAATTGGCGCATGTCTCCCTAGCTTCAGTGGAATATAAAAACTTTGTTATATATAGCACCACAGCACGCCCCCTCTTGCATTAAAAAACAATGGCAGAGTTTATCGGAAACGTTACAGGAAGCACGAGCAGGGATCCAGCTTCTGTATTTTACGGGATCCCGTGCCGAGGATGTTAATGCCAAGATTTTGGTCGTGCAGGCTGACAATTCCCCAGCTTACGACACTGTTTGAAATGACGCGGGCGATTTCACTGCGGTCGATCGAGTCACCAGCTTACGACACTGTTTGAAATGACGCGGGCGATTTCACTGCGGTCGATCGAGTCACACGATGAAGAACAGCGTCGCCGACTGTCGTCCTGTGACGAAACACAAATTGAAATTGATGCACAAGTAGAGGCTCTATAGTGCTTTCTGACCGGCGTATAAATGTTGAGCAAATAGTTAACGTTAGGTAACCTTTAAACAGTTAAATAGGTTAACGTGAGTGCGGGATCAAAAACCTCCCCCTGAGTCTCGTCTCACAATCGATGTCCCTTCACAGTAATAATGCCAACTTTTGGAAGGCCCCACGAACGCTTTCCAGCGTTTTTGAAATAAAAGGTTCGATAACAGTGGGAGAGAGAACGTGTATTTGATTGGCTGATTGGTGCAAAGCCTCGCTGGTGCGCTTTGTACCATGACAATTCACTTTAATTTTAATCTACTCAGCTACAATGAAGAAGGAAGTGATGCCAGCGCCCCGCGCTCCCCCGATGCCTGTGCAAGCGCCGCATGCTCCGGCGCAGCAGCCACCAACGCAAGCACCACCGACGCGAGCGCCACTCGCTCAGCTGCGGCCACCAGCGGAAACAAAACCGGTGAAACCTACCTCGTTTAACGCAACGGCGATGAATGAGAAGACCATGGGCGAAACGAGTGAGTAACGCAATTGTCAATTACGAGTTTTTTTTTAAAACGAGAATTTTATTTTGCGAGCCGTCGCGGACTTCGGCTGCTCTTGGTTATGTCTCGCCGAGTAGCTCCCACACAGGACAGCACTCGTATAACGAATCCGCTCATATCTAGTCTGCTGTACTCCCCCTGCATATATGCCGGTGACCGGCTCTGCTCTCTACAAGATTACGCAATGAAACTGCAAACCGTACTTAAATGTACTCAACTATACTTCAAGCGCCTAATTCCTTTAAAGAACGACGCTCGCTTTCTATGCCCTCTTTTCAGTGGTTCGTCGCGTCTACTGGGCTGAGTTTCTCGCCGACTAAATAGAATGTGCAATGGTAAATTTGGCCGATCCCGGAGATGGTGTAATGCAAAGTGGGCTGGTCCCGGAGTCACAATCCGCTGTCGCTTAGGACACGCGGGTCATATTGTGGGAGTCCTCGCTTCTTCCTGTCTTAGTGGGCATGTGTGTTAACACTAAACCGCGAGAAACAGCGCGGAAGGTGAACAGTCTTACAACATTTAATCGACCGCTTCAGAAAGCTTCGCTTGAGACAGATTTCGATTTGTACGTTGTACTCGCGTGACTTCATTTTTATGGTTGATATGTGACATACGGTAAGCCGTCTAGGATATCCCTGTGTGCGTTAGAGGGCAGAGTACGGACTCGAAATAAATAGGAACCGCTTAACAGAGTATAGATGCTTAATACGGACAGCTACGTGCATACCTTAGTGCTTAGCAAGTCATAGTTTGTTGGGCTCGAAATTCCGGGCGATTACCTAAGATCAGAGGTAACTTTAGCGCTAGAATTTTGGAAACGAAAGGGAGGATATGACAATAAATTTTAGCGCAGGCAGGATCATGTAAGAAAGAGACCCCCCAGAACAAGGAGTTACTTTCAATTTATTCTTATTGTGTCACACCCCAACTTAATAAGGACCCAGGCACGAGTAACATGCCCAGAGACGCCATGCTGGCATCAAACAAATGGGGAAAGCGATATGAGAGAAGCTAGAAAAGAAAATTCAGTGTTTTAGAGATCAACCGAAGCAACAGTGACACATTCTTGTTCAAGTGGTCATATACAAAAAAAGATGCCTGTCATTCGCATGAAGTAGTATCCGGACACCTTTTCGACGACAAAGTCTCTATGAGAAGAGTTTGACACGTGCAGGTATTTTGCAGTGTTGTGTTGATGCGAGCCAGTTCCGAGCGATTGGAATCACTCATACTCATTCAGGCGCTCATTATTGCAGCTCATGAAAAATTGGGCCCAACGAACGATACAACGGATGAACAGTTCCTATACCTGAAAATTACAGTACCTTGAAAAAAAAAATCTCTACTCGCTTTCTATACCGGGTGTGGATGTAGCGTTTTAGGGGTACAGGTTGCGTGTTTAACTTGAGCCTGCCGGAAGTTCAAAGAAAATCTTCCCATAACGTCCCCCACCTGTTTTGCGGCTGCAATCCACTTGTTTGCCTGACCTTTCTTCTCACCACCCTGTGCGAGTTGGGAAGCGCACAACCCAGCACCATTAAGCTTCTACTTCCATCATTCTGTCCGGTGCCACTATCTTGCTATTTTTTGAGACGTTAGACAGAAAAGAACTTCAGGTGATCACCGTGTCATGGTTCCTTCGTAAACTTGGCTCTCTTTCTTTCTTTCAGCATGGTTGACTGAATGGAAGAGTGAATTCTTTCGGTAAGTATTGTCACGCGTGCGTTTTTCTGCATTTTGCCGGTGACCGTTTTAACCGGATTATCATTGTCGTTCAGTAATCGCTTGGGGGAAGAGGCACCCGAAGGAATGGTTGAAGGTCGAAGGAATGGTTGGACTATTGTCGCAGATTCTGTAGCGAAAGATCTTGTCTGATCAGGTTGGCGTGGACGATGCGAATGCGGCTGTGCATACATTCTCGAATGTCAGCGGACGTCAGGAAATACCATAGCTTGTTCGCTAATGACACGTATAAATAGGCGATGGACCTGACCTGTAAGACCTGACCGTAAGGTCAGAGGTCACTGCGTTTTGAGCGTTTCTCGTCTTTCTGGGCACAAGTTCGCCCAATACACTGTTACATTCGTGACTCGCAGTTATTTCTTCACAGCGAATACAATGTGACAATCTGACAATGTGACAACGTGACCACGCAGAGCGGTACATTGCTTCCGAGTACACCTCACTGAGTGTAACATTAGGAGGTCCAGCATTGTTCGTCCATTGGGTCGACCTTTCAGTGTCGTGAGAAATTGGTGTTAGCCTGTTCACTACCTTTCCACTGGTGGTAGCTTCGTCTTCGAATGCAAACATCCGGGCCCGCCGTAGTGGATTAGTGGCTATAGTGCTGAGCTGCTCAGCGTGAGGCATCGGGTTCGAATCCCGGCAGCGATGGCCGAATTTTGATGGGGGCCTCTCTACCGTGGATTCGATGCGCCTTAAACATCCCAGGCGGTGAAAATTAATCTGGAGTTGCGCACGCCCGCGCAACACATAAGCAGACCGTGGTTGTGGTCAGTGAAACCCCAGAATTAGAAAAAAATTTAAAACGTCTGATTGTAGCTGTCGCTGTAAGTCAGCGTTCTTGCAGTTCTGGCACAGTGTGGTTCTTCACCTACACCACGACGTAACGGTGTTCATGGAAATGTCGAAACAACCGCGCGAAAGCCGGGACACAGTTGTGTATGCACGTGCTGCGTACTTCAGCTGTAGCTAATAGGCTCAAACTTTAGGCGAGGCAATGCACATAATAAGGCTGCTCTTGAAGTGGTGAAAGAGATAGCCACACTGTGGAAAATATACACACGAGAAGCCGGAGGTCGAGTGACCTTGAAGCTACAAGATTTCTACTTTAATGTCTAATGTTTAGTGTACATCACAACACTAAAATACAATAAGATATTAAATAAAATGGTAACATTTGTTCAAGCATACTCGAATGAATCGTCAGCTTGCTCAGCGCCCATGGTTGCCGAACGTATTCCCGTGACCGAAAATTTGATGCACGCCTCTTTTTGCAGCCCCCCCCCCCCCCCCCCCCCTCCCCGTAGGCTGCAAAAAGTTTCAACTCTCATTCGAGCTTGTGGTGGGAGGTGCTGATTTCGCACTGGTGTTTTGTGTGAGTACCTCGAGGGCCCCATCACGGGTACCTTGATCTGCTGTGCGAGCACACAATTGTGATGTTTGATGGAAGGGAAGATTATAACCGCTTCAGGCACCAATTACTTCTGGGCATGTAAAATCTAGCTTCGTTGGTGAAAAAAGAAACGATTACAAGGGAGGAACACTGCAAAAGAGCTATGTTCCTTCCTTGTCCGTGTCCACATAATTCCCGCTGTTATTTTCACCGATGGATTCGTACCAACTGGCTCGCATTCATACCCCTTTAGCTCCGCCACATTTCCTACATCTTTAGAATCGATCAAACGGTACTGCAGCAGAGCAGATTCAGACTTTTCAATTCTTCAAGGGGTGCTGTTTACAGTGTTTACGAAATGTGGACCACCCGTTCAAACTCGCTATAGGAACGTCAGGTCAGAAAACGAATAAACTACTTTATGTCCAGCGCACTCATAAAGCAGCCGTCAAGTCACTTGAAGAATGTGGCTAATGCACAACACTTTCCAGTAGCACTGAAACAAGTGAACCCTTTGCATGACGACATGCTGGTGCGAGAGCAATTACTCGCAGAACTTATAATTTAACTGCTTTCAACTGCTTTCGACTGCTTTCATGAGAAACTATTTTGGCATGCAGAATCGTGTACAGAGGGTCCGAAAAGCACAATGTCGATAAGCCTATTTCCTTTAATATGGCAGTTTCGAGGTATGTGAGATAGTGAGTGCTATTCGATTCACACGCTGAGTCTAGTCCCCGGCTGGTGCGCATAGAATGATTGCCAAACCGTTATTGTATGGGGAAGGTGCCGTGGTCATGGGGACACCTTTGTGGTGTCCTCGAAAGGACTGGCTGTCAAGAAGTAATGGAATAAATGTGATAAAAAAAAATACTCACGAAAGTCGCGCTGTACACTTATTATGAACACTGAACGACGCCCCACAAAAGAAGTTTCCATGTCATCTCTTGAACTGTGGTGTTTCGCTCCTTCGCCTGACGGGAGTTGCACTCCGTGGTACTTTGCAGGGTGCGCGAGAAGATGTCTTTCGCGTTGCTCAGTGCCACTGTCATGCTCTGCCTGATCCTTCTCAGCCTGGTGGTCGTGCTGTTATTGGTGATAGGTGAGCGAACTATTATTTCACTCTTCCCGACTCACTGACGTTACCGTACGTCTAAGCGCTTCTGTCCTGCCATTCTCCTCTTCATATTCTTTTTGTCAAATAGAAATGCGAGGACCACACAAGAATTCATATTACCCGTGTCATTTGTTTCATTTCTTCATAAGCAAAAATAAAGCGTTGTGTTCGTTTTATAATATCCGGAACAAAACACAAACACGGGGGGTGCGCCACGTCCGAATAAACCCGACACTGAAAGGGTTCATTAATTCATTAGTTTAATAGGCATGAAACTCGTGGGTACGGAAGTCCCCTTATAAGATCCCTTAAACTGAAGCTAGCAGTTAATAAAAGTAGACTTCTCTCAAGCTGTGCACAAACTTGTAGTGACTTTAAAAACACCGCAAGTTAAAACAAACTGTGATAAAGATGCAGTCCAATCTTAAATAACACATTTCCTTCACGCGAATAGAGATTTCAACGGATGTTGCCCTGCATACTGTGATTTAGACGGCATGCATATTTACCTTTAGTTTTCTTTCGGTGCTAGCACTTATTGAGCACCGTACACAGATAAACGTTTTTTTTTACCTTGTTACTTGTGCTGCTTCAAGCACTCAAATATTTTATGATTACATATATTCTTCCGTTTGTCAATACGACTCCCGAAATGTAATGCGCTGGCCCAACGCTCGTGCCGTTTTACCTTGTGAATCTTGCTGGGCAAGCCCACCTGTTTGGCCCGTAAACAGACCGCAGTACGTACAGCGCTCAGGGGTCGAAACGTGATAGCTGGAATGCATGGCGCGCAGCGCTTTTTTGTGGGAGCCCCAAATGCAGTCACAATGCTTCACATATGCTCGCACCTTCGTTGTACGCCTCAGGTAATTATCTTGCTGTTCCCAGCGCTCAGTGGCGGTGCGAAAAAAGCGGTGATAGCCGCGTGCTTCGAGTGTCGCGTTTCAATCGCTGAGCACAGTGGTAGGTAAATAGGAACAAAATAAAAATTACATTTTCAACAATGGGCCGAGTTGCGAGATTGTTCATATGTTGACGTGGTGTTTGCCGTTTGCCTCTGCTCTATTTCACGGCTGTATATTGGGGAGGTGTCTCGTTAGGGCTGTCCGTCTCTTGCGCTCCTCCTCAGGCTTACACACGCATGTTTACACTCAGAACACACATAGCAGTGACAGAGGGGAAAAATTATGGGGTTTTACATGCCAAAACCACTTTCTGATTATGGGGCACACCGTAGTGGAGGACTCCGGAAATTTCGACCACCTGGGTTTCTTTAACGTGCAGCTAAATCTAAGTACACGGGTGTTTTCGCATTTCGCCCCCATCGAAATGCGGCCGCCATGGCCGGGATTCAATCCCGCGACCTCGTGCTCAGCAGCCCAACACCATAGCCACTGAGCAACCACGGCGGGTCCAGAAGGGGAAAGAAGGCAAGTTCCTAAAGTGGAACCTGGGATTTGAGCGACACCGTAGCGGAGGGGCTGCGGGATTAATTTTCGGCTTCCCAAGGTTCTTCAACGAGCGCCTAAAACTCCGTGAGCGAACCCACTTACGTGGCTCTCCCGTCGCAACGGTGTAGCCTCAAGCGGGAATCGAACCCTTGACCTCGGGATCAGCAGCGGAACGCCACAACCACTGAGCCATCGCGACAGGTAGCAGCATAATTAGGCAAAAAAAAACGAATACGAACTATGCTTTTAAAAGCCTTCCTCATCGTGCTTTGCAAAATGTTGATGATGATATGCAGCGCTTAATGGCACTAGGGCCAAGTGTGGCCAAAGAGCGCCAAGGCAGTGATGATGAGTACTCGATGGACTAAGCTTTGCAAAATGTACCCGTGTGCTTCCGCGCTCCCGTGGCCTGCAGGGCACACTGAAGTATCGACTACCGATCCTGACTTTGGGCCGACGATAGCAGAGGTCACGGAAGGCCATGCGAATGCCAATGACGTCACCACGAAGCTTTCGAGGCCCGAATCGCACACGGCGAACCGGAGGCCACCGCCTTCTACGGAAGATCCTGGGACGATTGCCACCGAAGCTCCGGAAGGTACTTGTCTTATGGTAAAAAAAAAATTGCGTAGCTTATGCAAAGGATGTAGCGAAGTGCATTCCGTAAGTTTACAAGTTTGTTGCTTCACACAGTGGTAACAAGTTTAGACAGATACGAAATACGAAAGGAGCTATCATAGTCAAAGACTGTATTGGGACCTCCCAATACCGTCAATAAAGAGCGAATATATTCTAGTTCATCATGTTCTTTTCACAATGAACACTTGTAGTCTGCAACAATAACTGCTCAACTTTTGTTGGTTGCTGTCCTTTGAACTACAGTGAAGCCCGTTTATAACGCATTGACTAATGCTCTAAGAAATAGTTCAGTATACCCGAACTCTAAAAAAGGAAGAGAGATAAGTAGAAGGCAGGGAGGTTAACCAGAATAACGTCCGCTTGGCTACCCTACACCGGGGGAATGGGAAAGGGGAAACAAAGATACCAGGGAAAGAGGGAGGAGGGAAGGAAAGACGGAGCGGTGAGTTCGTTGACCCCGAACTCTATTATAGTAACTGAAGTATAATTATGAACCTATAAGAGGGGTTCACAGGAAGGTGGAGGCTTGAAGTGATAACAGTTGAAGAAGGATTGTCTTTGCAGCCGATGTTCAACAAAGGGTCACGCCTTCGTCATGCAGTGTCTGCCTCGAGCTTCAGGAAGACAATTGTCCCCTTGGCGGAACGTTCGCTTGAACGGCGATCCTTGGTCTACCACTTGAAGAAAACTTTTGCGACATGTTCGATATATGCGGACTTTTTCTTTCCAGTTAAGGACAAATGACATGAATTAATCAACTTCTTTTTTTTCATAAGAATACTTCGCGCAAAGTATAGACAGTAATTCTTGCCTGCGCCCTGAAGTTTCTCAACGTCAGTGATGAGAATGGCGTTGTCGATGCTCAAGATTGAGTATCCTTGCTTTGGTCCATGTTGTTTAATGTTAGCACAGTATCGACAAATCAAGTCTACCGTAAAATTGCGTCCTGAAAGCCTCGTCACTTGGCAGTTGGCGCAGCGAAGCGGTTAGCCTCTCGGTGGTCGGCATTTTTCGTCTCCGTCCGGGAACAAAAATTATCATCAGAAATGGCTCATACCCCCCTAACCAAGCAAAAATGCAGGGGTTCGTCCTCCTCGTAACACAGAGGCTACAAGCTCGCAGCAAAGTGAAGCGAACAGTGCATACATTCATTGGAATCCCGCAAACAACGTACGAAACAGCGTACGTTTCAATAAAGAAAAAGCTCGAAACCAGCATCTGTCATCATCAGCAATGGCTCATACCCCCGCAAGGCAGAGGCTGCAAGCGCTCAGCAAAGGGAAGCCAACAGTGCATACATTTAGAACGACAGAAAGCTGAGCTAGTTGGTAAGGATTCATTATGGAAAAAAGGGGGTTAGGGGTGCAGACAGGACACAAGAGTAGAGAAGGCGAGAGTAGAGAAGTGGACAACACCAGCATTCGTGTTGTCCACTTCTCTACTCTTGTGTCCTGTCTGCCCGCCTCACCTTCTTTTTTGCATAATGAGTGCATACCTTCATTGAAACCACCCATACAAAACACATAGCTGCATACGTCTCAACAAAGAACAAGCTCCAAACAAGCATCCGAACTATCAATAAAGCATTGCATACCTACCTCAGCAGTCATAATAACGGTTTTGCAACAACTTCGCTGGACATCCATTTTCGCAGGGCCGGGATGCCAAGTTAATTTTTTGCCTTATTTGGGTTGCTTATATTCGGGCTCGTCTGTCCTGTTGTTGAGATCAGTTGGGAGGTTTAGTTACCAAGTCGAAAATTTGATTTGTTGCTCATCCGAGAAATTCTTTCTGTCGCATATAATTACATTTACAAACACATATTTTGTATGGTACTGTACGATATGGTTCATGACTGTCTGCCAGATCCTAAGGTACAAGCTCGATATATTTTTTCGCGCTACAACGTGGCACCGCTCTCAGCAAGAGAACGCCTTCGTTGCTGAAACACTAATAAAGGTCTTTTTTTGTACAGCTTGGGGAGCGTAGCAAGCACAGGTTTGAGTTTAGTGCTATGCATGCGCTTATGAAAAGAGCGAAGTGGACATCCAGACCTACTTCAATGAATGCATGAATATGAATGAATTGTTATGAATGAATGAATGAATGAATGAATGAATGAATGAATCTATCAATTGATAGCTCATTCAGTAAATTCTTAAATCGCCCATTACTCAACAAATGACTCAATGTCGTACTCATGAATCACGAATCTATACCACTCCACAACGACTAAATGAATGAATAAATAGATCAAATAACTCAATCGCAGCGCTCGGCACAGAAACCTTGCTCTGCACCTACGGTCAGAGGACAACGTCCGATGCTGTCATGCCCAGTGACGGCTTGTGCGACTATGCCTTCTACGACTCGCTTTACGCACAAGGCCGGAACAAACTTTCCTCCGGCGAACCGTTCGAGGAGGACCTTCAGACATTCATGCGAGTGGCGGCCAAGTACAACAAGACCACATCGGGAGTGGGCTTCGCTTTCGAGTGAGCATCTTTGCTGAATTGTAGAGAGCGGCTAGTATTTAGCGTACACCAGTTGCCGGACTTCACCGGCATGCGCTCTTAGTGCCGAGAAATGCTTCTTAGTGTACTACGTTGACGTCCCCGGGGTTTCGCTTGAGAAATCAAAACCAACGTAGAAGAGAACGGTCTGCAGACATGCGCTTGGTCGACATTCTTCTTTTCATTATAGCTTTTATACCCATGGCATATTCGATCCGCTCGAATATGCGGCCTCGTGCTATGCTGCAATCTTACAGATATCTGCAAGACGCGGAGAACGACCTGAAGCAGAGAAGTCCGAGTCCCCTGGCGATCTTCTGGTCGAGCAAGATCTTCCACGTCGGCATCCTCGACACGCCGGAGCAACCCCACCCAGCGAAATGGCAGCAGGCCATTGCAATTCTAAAAGTACGGCCCATTGTCCTTCGGCTTTACTTTGAGAGCTAGAAGTATGCAACAAAAACCCCAGAAAACTGAGTGATATGGAGGACAAAGGAGTTACGGAAGACAGAGCCTTGAATTGATCAACAGTATGGATTGACAAGTCAAGCGTCAGTCTGCAGCAAACATAAACGTTTCAACGTCAGGGTAAAAGCCACTTTCCTTGCCAGGGTTTAAATAATTGCTGCTACCCCAAAAGCGAGGTGCGCGTACGCACGCGCGTTCACGCCACGTACTCGAGAGACGCACTAAAATATGTGCACACTCACAAACAGCACCGACAAAGGAACAAAGTATACATATTAATAATAATCTTTATTGTCAAAAGAATAGTATAGCACTGACGCAAAGTATACATATTAATAATAACAATTATTTTTTATAAGATTAATATAGCACTGACGCAAAACACACTCCACGCAGAAACCACACGAACGGCGCGTCCAGCCCACCCCCAACAGGAAACGGTGCGCATTTTGCATGCGCATACTTGCCATTCTTTCTTATTGAGCTAGGTGCCTTATGTTATTGCACTCCGCACGCTTTGTTTCTCTTTAGGTGATGGACCGCCTTCTCGACAGCCAGAGGGCTCGGGGTCAGCGCTCGCTCACAGTGTTCGCCGGACCACTTCCGGAGGACGACTGGAGCCGGGCTCTTGCCCGGCACTTCAGGTCAGTTTCAGTAAGGGTCGCCGTGGCAGACTTTGCGGGACTGTGACAAACTTAGTCGAAATCAATCAATCAATCAATCAATCAATCAATCAATCAATCAATCAATCAATCAATCAATCAATCAATCAATCAATCAATCAATCAATCAATCAATCAATCAATCAATCAATCAATCAATCAATCAATCAATCAATAATAGACATCAATAGTAGACATTAATACAATTACACAGTAAATTAATACAGTAGGAGGTCCCACAGCAAGAACATTCAGGGGGATCTCGTGTCAGTACATGTATAAAACGTGGAACGTACGATTAGCAACTAAAGTAAACAAAGGAGGAAAACAAATCAACGCAACAGAAGTAAATAAAGAAGGCATAATGTTACCTAAGGCTATCCCTAGTGTGACCCAAGTGTGACCCCATTTGGAAACTTTTGGTTACCACAGGAAAGTCATTAATTGAGTGAGGTCTGTTACGGGACGCGGAAAAGTCCCACCATATTGTTAAATTCGCAATCTTAGTCATTTTGATTCGATGATCTCCTTTGAAACGGTGAAACGCAAAATAGTCACCTATCCTGCTTGAATCAATCAGGTGTGCTATACATGCTTTTCATTTTAGCATATATGTATACATCTGCTTAATTTTTTTCTTATCTTCAAAACTTCTCCATATAAATTGTACCGCTACCAACGCCTGTAACGGATCAGGTCGTGTCAAAGTCTTCCCGGTTTTTGGCTACCATTACTTGGTTGTCAACTTTCTTGACCTCTTCCTCCATCCTGCGTCCACGCTTTTCAAGTATAGGTACTTATGTTTGTGCACTTTAGCCGCCAATTTATTTTGATGCGAATTCCTGAGTCTTTCTTCAAAACTAATTTTGCTCTGCACTTTTCTGACTTCTAAAGTGGCCCACCGCATTTCACCCTGCATTGCCTCATTTGTAGTTTTACAGTGAACTCTGAAAGCCAATCGGCCTACCGATCTTTGTTTAACTTCCAACACCGACAAGATATCAGATTTTAAGCGCAGAACGACATTCGCGAACGCTAGCGCAAGCACCATTGCTCTTTTCCTGATTTCACGCACTACTTCATAGGAGTATTTATTGTGGCCCCAAAGGTCTCTGTGTTTTATTGTTGCTGCGTTCCGGATGGATGAATGGATGGATGCCATGAGCGTCGCCTTTGAAACAAGTTGGTGGGTGCCACTACCGAGCTCTTGTTATTATTTTTGCCTAATGTCCTAGCTGTGCTTCTGAGAAAAAAAATACGCACACACACAAAGAATTCCCAGCATCAAACTTTCTGAACCCCTACTGGGAACTTAATTTTTGTACACCTCGGTTCTTGTGGTCTCCCTGCTTTTCTGCTACCAAACCTCCACTCGCCTCTTACTAATCTCTTGCATACATGTTTACCTCCCCCCTGCTATCCTTTAACCCAAGGGCTTCAAGGAGGCAAGAGGAGCCTAAACTGCCAGCTGGGTAGATGCCTTTATATTCTAATAAAACATGTTCCATCGTTTCCCTAGCTTCACCGCAGCAAGTACACGATGCTTCTTCCTTGGTGTACCTCGTTTTATAACTACACGCTCTAGCGCATCCCGATCTCGCTTCGAAAAGTGAGGAGCTTCCCTTCGAGTTCTCATAAATTGTTTCTTTCCTGATTTTGTTTTTCCCACTCAGGTTCCCACTCCCACTCCTATTCCCACTCCCATTCATATCAAGTTTCTTTTCAACTGCCGTCGCCTATGAGATTGTCTAAGCCTCTCCGATTAAAAGGGCGTGGCCGGCGCTCAAACGGCTGCCATGCCCTCTTACGGCTGACTCAAAATGCCATCAAGGGGGAATTTTACGAGGTAGTTAGTAATTGCTCAAATTATAAGTGCACCAGAGAACTAGAATTATAGCAGTGTTTCGTGATATGTTTAATTATTATGCTACTAGAAAATTTCTTTTACAATTGTACAATTATTGTACAAATTACAGTGCAATATCTTGTTGCTGTGTCACTTATGCGTACATACACGAATACATACCGATATTACCTATTTCTACATTTTCTTATACTAAAGTAAATGTGTAATGTTTTTTTCTTCAATTCACGTGATTGAAATTCCTCTATTCTCATTGCATTATCATTCTGTTGTTTTCTGCGGCGTCACTCACAGCCTAGTGAGTGATAATAAGCTTCGCCCTGTAGACTGTCGATTTCCCCTTTTTACCGATAATATTTTCCCCGAAGTTTCCTTGAACATACATTGAATTGAACTTATATGAATTGAAAGGCTGACATGTGGAAACGGACTCAAGCGCTGAGGATTGAAGTCAATCCTCATTGAGGTATGGCGAAGCTCGACACCCGAAATGTGTTGACAGCAGAGGCGCTCTACAGACAAATCTTCATTCATGTTCCAGTCCCAGTAGCGCAAATTTTTTCGAGCTTGTTGAGTTTCTTTTACTCAGCCAATGGTGCTGAGTAGACTCTGCGTCAAAATGTTTATGTATCAAGGTTGATCAAGTGCACGATTGTTGGCCATACCCTGAAATAAGGTCTCCTTCAGCCCACAAAGTTTACATGATGAGTTTACAGATGAGTTTGCACATACAAAACTCATCTGTCACCGGTGTTTACACTTCAAAAAAGAGCTCTTCGCATTATAGCACCCAACAGTATGCATATCAAGAGGGAAGATTTATTTAAAACCCTCAACATCCTCAACATTTGCGATTTGACAACATACAACATCGCCTACGTCATGCATCAAATAGTTAATGAAAAACTAGCCTTGACAACAGTCTCGCTCCATCCCTCACTTCGCAATGTTGGAAACGCGTCTCACTGTCATTTTTTATTGCCTAAGGTAAATACTAATTACGGTCGCTCTACACTACAGTTTACAGGCACCTCAGTTTGGAATAAGCTTGACAGTGACCTAACAATGCGTAACACTGCGCATACTTGCACATGGTCTCACTTTTTTTTTCTTTTCCTGTGCCGATGTTTTCGATGCCGTAAGATAGAAAATTGTTAGAAAAATGTATCTAATTTGTGAATTTTTTCCTTACTACTCTATTTTCTTGTTTTACTTATTCAGCTATTTCAGTTTTATGTGATTTTACAGAATAAAAATAAACAGCTGCCATAGAAGTGTTTTTTTCCTGATAACAATCGGTAGAGACCCCTTAACAAATTTGTTGGGTCCCAAAAGTGTGTACTTTGCAATTGTACACGCTCATTATGTTAAATAAACGTTCAAATTTTCAAAGAATTTTTTATTCAGGGTTAAATGACGCAAAGTAATGATGAACATAATAAGTAGGTGCGCTTGTGATCATGTGACCATGTCTCCATGTGACCTGTCCTTGGCATCGCGTTGCAGCAAGCTGCGTTTCCACCCGGACCTGCTCATCGTGCTTGGCCACTACCAGTTCGGTGACAACACGATCAAAAATTGCACCGTCATGCCTCCTACTCGGCATCCAGATGACGCGCCCACGGACAATGTCGCCAAGGCCTACCACTACGACTTGGTTAGCCCAGTTTCACTACTTGATTGTAAAGCGTTCAGCATTATTTGGGAACTAATCGCGATTTTCCATGTCGCGCCATTTTTGTGCCCCCTCTACCCCCCCCCCCCGACCCCCTTACAGTGGTCGAAGACGCAGGCACTATCATTTGAGATGCTGCGCCTTTGATTGCAAGGTGGGCGACCAGAGGTGGCCGCAGACGCTGAACGGGATTCCAAGCTGGTCCTGAAGGAAAGGGCGCATCATGTACCAGTTTGTTCGCGCGTAGTGTTAAGTCATGGTGGTAAGGGGAGCGCCACCCCATAACACATAGTGCAACATTCTGTCACACTATAAAAATGTTTACACTCTTAAGGGTATTCTCTTGTCGCTCTGGTAACCCTTTATTTATATAGTCCGACAACGGAGCTCTAACTGGACGTGCGATGACAAGAGACGTAGTTGAAAACTATGTTATCATTCTGACAGCCTTGGGCGTACAGAAATATCCGGCGAGAGAATTTCACAGGGATAGGTATGAAACACTCCTTTCGGATATTTCCGTGCGCCAAAGGCTGTCAGATTGGTTACATAGTTTTCAACTTTGTCTTTTGTCATCGCACGTCTAGTCATAGCTCTGTTGTCGTCCTTTATAACTTTTTCTAAGTCCCTAAAGGTAAGGGTGTCATTAGTGCGACAAGAAGACACCCTTAAGGGTGTAAACGTTCTTACAGTGCACAAATGCCCCTTCCCGAAAGCATGCTAAATGAATTACTGCCTGGCAACCGGGGTTGGTCATATATATATTTTGTTAGAAACTGAAAAAAAAATCAATAAATCAAGTCCAGGGAAAGAGAAAGCGTGTTAACAAGCTGGGAGACGTCGACAATGAGCCCTTCATGCGGTAGCAGTGACGCCCATGCTGACATCTCAACTTGAAGAGTTATTCATTAGAGCTCGTAATAAATCTGGGAAGAACTCTAATGGAGGAATATGAAGTTAAGACCGGAAGACGGGCTTGTTGTATCCGAAACTTCTGGAACGTTGTAAGCGAGTCGGCAGTGAGGCAGGCCTGTCTAATCAAACTATACAAACGTTAGCCAGAATCCTAGCGCGTTATCGAATCGACGCGAGCAGGGGTGGTATTCTGTAGGAGCCCAGCTAGTGGAATGTCCATTTCGGTCGTTGCTGATTGGCTGGGTCTGCTCGTCTCCTTCTCGCTCATACAGCTGCATACAATCAGCAGCAGCCGAAATGGATAGTCCACTAGATGGACTCTTACAGAATACCTGCCCTGCAGAAACTGCTCTCGCATGTAAGATGAGGCATGAAGATCGTCACGTTGTAGTGAAGGTGAAGAACCAGAAACGCTGCCAAATGGTTGAGCTAAAAACTCTTATTGAACGAACTTCTGGCCAGAGAGGCAAGCAACAATGTGATCGGTAGAGCGATGATCACTGTCATTAGTCGTCGCATCTATCGTCTCAATGCTCGAACAGGTTTGTTATTTATTAATTTACATGTCAACGTAAGACGTTACAATGGAGCTTGGCAGGCCATGTAATGTGTAGGGTACATAACCGGTGGACCGTAATAATGCACCCGACCAAATGCGTGCGAAGGAAAGGGAACTGCAGTCGAGGACGGTACAATATTAGAGGGAGTGAAGAAATTAGTAAATTTGCAGGCGCAATTTGTAAAGACTAGAGCAAGACCGGGTTAATTGAGGATCGCTGCGACTGCGGCTGATGATGACGGTTATGATGCCGTCAACATACTACATACATTCCATAGCCATTGCTCATGCTCCCGTGAATTCTAGAATATGCAACGCTGTTCGCGTCACAAGTAGAATCTGATTAAAGACATCTCACCGTCGAATTCTGGAGAACGTGTACAATGTTCGGGATACAGAATCCGGGAGATTAGCGCGAGCACTTTGCTGCTAGAAGTGATGGTTCTATCAGTTGTGATAGGAAAAAAAAAAGGAATACAATGTGGCGATGAAGACAACGCGATAACAGCATGGTTCCCTTCTTCTCATTTTGTTTTTCGGCTAACGTCTCGATGTGGCGTGTACAGAGACGGTGATCTAAAGCTCGAACGCTGCCGTCGCCATGCAGCTCTCATCATGTGGCTAAGAAAAACGAAACATGTCGCATCTGCTTAACTCCAACGCCGTCTGAGGAGTCACCGCCTAACGCCAAAGATTGATCTATCGCTTTCGAGCGAATTTGTCAGCTTTTAAATATGACTCTTCCGATTCATTCCTCAAAGTAACCCAACTATTGTTCAATCCTCCAGAGTGGATAGCTACCACTGCCTTTAAGAGAATTGTAATCAACACTATAATCCTCAATTGCAATCAACACTGTAATCCTCCTCCTCCTCCCCCTCCTCCTCCTCCTCCTCCTCCTCCTCCTCCTCCTCCTCCTCCTCCTCCTCCTCCTCATCATCATCATCATCATCATCATCATCATCATAATAATCGTGATCATCATCATCGTCGTCGCCGTCAT
The DNA here is from genome assembly GCF_023375885.2 of Dermacentor andersoni. Classification (NCBI taxonomy): domain Eukaryota; kingdom Metazoa; phylum Arthropoda; class Arachnida; order Ixodida; family Ixodidae; genus Dermacentor; species Dermacentor andersoni. The sequence continues at coordinate 133,480,456 of NC_092821.1, forward strand.
AATGAGATGACGGTGTCTGCAGAGGGAGCCAGTATATCTGCTCTGAGCCGCATGAATTGGTGAAGTTTGCCAGTTTTTTGGACACACGTTGTCACTCATTATTTGATTTCTTCTCCGTCGCTGTATTTACCATTCAGTCGAATGGCCCCTTCAGCCTTCGCGAGTTCTACGCAAGCAACGGTGTTAGCCAAGGTCTGCTGACTGTGACTATGAAGGGCCGTTGGACGGAACCCAAAACGAGAGACGCAATGGACTTCTTCTCACCCTGTCTGTACGACCCGAGCAGCGAATCCTTCGGCAGTTATACAGAGGTGAGTAGGAGGGGCATCCCTATATATATATATATATATATATATATATATATATATATATATATATATATATATATATATATATATATATATATATATATGTATTTATATATATATGTATTTATATGCATCCTGTGTTACGCTGTTGGAGGTCTTGTTCCTGTGTTTTTTTTATAATGAAACCGGCAGTTGTGTTGCGTTATGGTACGCCTATCATTTTTGGTCCTGTTATGAAACAGGAAGACGGAGGTGTGAGCTAGGGAGTGAACGGGTGTAGCCTATAATCTAGTTGACATCGAATAGAAGAAATGAAGATGGGGAGGATTTATACTGCTGGCAACCGGTGTTTTGTTAGAGTTAAGAGAGGGTGACAACAAAAGTCAAGTGTAGTCAACGACAGCAGAGAACTGGGTGGGGCGATGAAGAGTAAATTTCAGGCATACGATGACGATGTGGTCAGCTGGTGCAAGGCATGGATAGTTGGAGATTGCTGAAAGAAAAAGTCTTCGTTCTTTAGTAGGCACGAAGGGGGTCGATAATTGATAATAATCATAACGATTTGGGAGCTAACGTCGGTCGCGTCAGGAGAGCAGCCTACGCACTGCTCGATGAACAAGGACCCCACAATGATAAAGCCCAAGAAGAAGAAGAAGAACGCTTGTTTGTGCTCTCACTGTTTTCATTGACGCTGCATTGAATGTCTCAGCATTCGCATCCTGATCTCGCAGTCACGCTAGAGCTTGAGCAGGCGGCAACGTTATCGATGATTCAATTTGTCAAAGTCACTTACAAGACATTGTGAGTTCTAACATCGGTGCAAAACAAATCCACCACGCCGTGTGCGTCACATTTCTCCTTCCTGTCTGTCGTCTGCTTTACATGCCATGTGAGATGTCTCTGTCACAGGCGGCGCCACTTGCTAAAGCGCTGGTGGCGTCGTCTGGTGGGTGCCCGGTGTTTATAGCTAAAGACCTTGCCACGCGCCCTTTTGTCGTACAGGTGTGCAAGCATACTCGGTACGCGGCCCAACTGAAGTACTCGCCTAGCCATTACGCCATGCTCGCACACCACGCTACCGACGCGCGCGCGTTCGCATACGACAACGAGGACGGCCTTCGCGATAAGGTGAGCGAGAGTCTGTTACGCTAAGGCGACATCTTAAGAAACGCAAAACAGTAAGGCTCGATAAAGCCATCGGACACTTGAATCATTTTGTCATTCAAGAGGCCAGAAATGACGCCAGGCAGGGACCTTGTACCTGCCTACCGCGAAGTGCTTGGCATGAGCCAAGGCATACGCTTTGCGTCAAGCCTAATGTTTGGTTGACGTGCGCAGATGACCCTGGTTCGTCGCGCCATCTGTAGTTCAACCCTTTTTTCGCTAGGGAGCGAACCTACGAGCGGCGTGGCGCTAGTTATAACCTGTTGCCGTCGTTATTTTCCGTCCTCTGCTCCATTGTAGAGATGTAAGAGCCGAGAAAAAAAAAAAACGGGAAAGATTAAAGAAAAAGAAAACGTTCTTTTCCGTGTTTTTCAGCGCAGAGACACAAGTGATTAAAAAATTTCGTATAGAGTAAGGCTCTCAAGTCTCGGCTATGCAGCATAGGATTCTGTAGAAGTGACGATGGAGACAAGAAAACAGCAGCACAGTTTTCAAGTATCTTCATTATGTGCTTTCAGTTTCGCTTTAAAACGTATAACCGGCAAAAACGTTCTCTCGGCGCAGTCAGAGCTACGCAGCCGAAGCACGCACTTTTTCTTTTGCGGGATATCTGCACGTAGTCCGCGAATGTAAGCAACTGGAAGTTACGTGGCGTTAGACAAACGGTACCAATTATTTTCATTTTTTGTGTTCTTTTCGTAACAAAAGCTTGCTAAGGAAAAAGGATTTCCGTTACTTGCTGTTCCTAGCTTTCTGAACTTATCTGGCATCGTCATCTGGTTCTTCTGGTCCTATGAACCGCAAGCAAGACGTCGACACGGCTTTGGAGGAGTAAAACAAGAGCAGACGTTCCGCACGTGCGAGCACGTGCGAGTAGCCTTGGCTGTGCTGCCAGAGAAAGTTGTCGTCGGGTACAGTGTAGCTTTCAAACGTTGCGAAATATGGGACGCCCACTGTGCTTGGTCCAGGACTGGCGTTGGTCCAGGGCTGGCGTCGGTCCCGGATTGGAATTCGTCCAGGATTGGCGTCGGTCCTGGACTGGCGTTGGTCCAGGATTGGCGTTGGTCCTGGACTGGCGTTGGTCCAGGACTGCCGTCTGAGACCCTGCGAAGCACGTAGAACCGTGAACCTGGTGCCAAGGGCCTTTGCACTAATCTACCGCTGACAGGCTCTAGGCTGTTGCTGACATGTTCGCCCCCTGCCGGTTGTGAACGAAGCTGGCGTTTGTTTGCGAATGTTACATCAGTAACTTCCCAACACACACAGAAGTAAACATGGTTAAAAAAACTCATATACGTACTTCCAAATATTCTTGTAGAAGCAGCCGCGACCGATTCTAATGCGAGTATGTCCATTGAGAGTGATCCGGAACACTGAAGTACTTTTTCTCAGTTATCAGAGTAGCAATCTTTCTTGGAAGGGAACAAGGCGTTCCTTCTATCGGATTCGCCTTCTGTGCGTAATTATAGCGTGTGTTTGTGGATAACAATGTTTTCTTGCTGGAATTGTAAACACAGGCTATTTTTGTGGAGTTCCAATTTTCTCAAAATATCCTATAAAACAGAAAAAAAAGAAATAGTTTTTTTTGTCTTCCAATTTAAAATTTCCGGAAGTTTTACGTCCCTACTCCAGTGCTCGTGCGGCTAATTTAGGCCAGTGGAACACTCGGCGACGACAGGCTTCTCTTTCCACCAGCTACCCTCTCCTCATGTTGCGGCTACGACAGTGTAGGCTCCGGCGGGGCGGGAAGGATGGCAGTCGCGTTCAACACGCCGGCGCTCGCACCGTTGGAGAGACCGCATGCATGACGAACCGGCTGATATTTAAAGCCACCTCTCGAGATGTGCTAGGTAACAGTTCTACTCTCTGCGGAATTATGCAACGAAAGAACAAGCGCTACCCGTATGTGTCCTCGCTGTAACAAATATTCACCACGAAGTGCATAATTCCTTTAATAAATCGAGCAGCTTCCTGTAGGGCGAGTTCGACTATTCGATTATATTGATACCCAACGTCGATGGCTTCGGCCTTTTTTTCTTCTTTTTTTTTCTTTTTCTTTAACCCAGCTTTGCAGGGTAAAGCGAGACGTGGATGACGTCAACTTCGGCATTGCCGCTTACGACGTCGACTATGACGACTATGGCAACCACTGTGCCTCCCTCAACATGTACGGTCCCCACAGTCGACTGAAGGCACTGAGGAGGATCGTGGACTACTTCCGGAGCCTTGTCAGCAACGCATTCGACGAGAGAGCCTGCACCTCGGTCGTGACATGATCGCACTGCAGCCACTATTGTCGCTACCGGGAAAGCTCGCCCGACCGAAGTCGTTAGCGGTGTGGCGAAACATCGCCGTCACCACCGTGGGTTTTTGTTATTCCTAACGACGAGAAGCTACGACTGCAATAAAATCCTAAGCGACTATAGGTTACAACGCTGCGTCAGTCATCCAGCCAGCCGACGGACTGGCACGGTCCGTTTCAGTCCAGTCTAGTTCAGCCCTGTCTCATCTAGCTTTGTCTGGTCTACTCTTATCTATTCTACTCTAGTTGAGTCCAGCCACACAGCCAGCCAGCCAGCCAGCCAGCCAGCCAGCCAGCCAGCCAGCCAGCCAGCCAGCCAGCCAGCCAGCCAGCCAATCGATTGATCGATCGATTGATCGATCGTTCGTTGAACGAACGAACGAACGAACGAACGAACGAACGAACGAACGAACGAACGAACGAACGAACGAACGAACGAACGAACGAACGAACGAACGAACGATCGAACGAACGAACGAACGAACGAACGAACGAACGAACGAACGATCGAACGAACGAACGAACGAACGAACGAACGAACGAACGAACGAACGAACCGCTCCTCGTACGCACGCTGCTCTTTCGGGAGTCCTCACTATATGTGGCCTTCCTATAGCACTGTCACAACACAAATCACTTGTTAGGCTGGTACTTCTTTTACGTACGAAAGTGTAGTTGCCTCACTCCCTGCTTCGTATGCTCCAATCAAGCTGCCATCGCCGCGGCAGCTCGAGCCACAGTAATCTTTACCGGGAAGCATATGCGGGAGGTGCTACGTGCTTCGCATCGCATGTAGGCGCAGGAGTGCCTTATTTTTTTATTTATTTATTTGTTTATTTCATATACCTCACAGGCTCCAGAAGGAGTATTGCGTGAGGGGGGCGGTACAGATAACAAGTGTGGAGCAATAGCATGTTTTTGGTTACATACATATGAACAGAACAAGAATCAAATAATAAAGAACGCGAAATAAGTCAAGATAAAAAGAAAGGAAGGTTAACTAACAACATAATCATGAATTATGTGGCTCGAATGGTTGTTTTAAGGTTGTTCTTTACTGAAACGTATGCAGTTCTGTATGTTGCACGCGTGATTCCATTGAATACACGCACAGTTCGCTACACTTGGCTGAATTGCGCAGACTGATCGATTTCTTCAGGACGAAGTTTCACGACCAGTCAGATTTAGCCGCCTGCGCGCTTCCAACATGATTTGAGGGAGCGCGTAATAAAGGCAAAAATAAGCTGCCTGTCAGAAGCCGTTCCTCATTCAGCGTATGCTGAATTAGTAACGAATAACGAAAAAAAATAAAATAAAAATTCGGACGAAGATTAGGAAGACATTGACAACGCTGCGAATGACTTCATATCTGTCCGGTGTGATTCAGCACAGTCCTGCTGATTATGGGCCATTGTTTAATAGTAAGCTTTGGCCGGAGGCCAACTCCATCTTCCATATTTGAAAAAAATGCAACGGATCCGACGTGCCCGGTTCAAATGTATGTACAGCGAAGCATACGGCGCAGTGTTTAGCCCACCTTCTCATTTGGCTCAAGGATGCCCCAAATGAAGAGCAATGCATCTTTGAACGCAACAAGCATTATAGGGGTTGAAAGAGGCAAGCTGGCTTTCTGCGCCATTTGTTTGGGGTACCTGACCACCCCTTCGAGGCGCAGATGCGACTGTTCACGTGATTTCTAGGCGGAGCGACACATGCGCCACCTGGAAAGCAGCAGCAAGCAGCAAACTACGCATACCCGATCACGCAGTCCCTCCATATAGCACAAGGAGGTTGCTGAACAAATTGAATTTCTCGAGGTAAAATATGTCAGAAAAATCGTAAAGTACGACTTACGCACAACCTGCAGACATGATAGCGTCGAATTGTAGTTTGAATATACGAGAAAGCATAATTCTCTTGCGCGGAAACTCAAAACACAAGCCTCTTTTCTAGCGTTTCTACCAATCATAGAGCAGCCATTGCTTCCGAGATGTGCGCGCGCGCGGTAATGCCTAACGCCTTAAAGTGGCGCGCCCGGTTCGTTTCAACACTTCCAGATGGCACTCGCCTCCGCCTCGGTAGTCCTTCGTTTAATGGGTATGGGCCGCGCGACCGGGGGGGGGGGGGGGGGGGGGGGGGGATCGAAGAAGGTGGTAACGAGCATCTCAGTCTTAGCATTCGTGACCCTATGATCGTAATGCTTTACAAGAAATAAACGACACGAAGAAAAAATCCGGCAAAGCCCACACCCTGTGGGAATCGATGTTATGCCAAGCAGTGTGTGGGGAGCCAACCATGTTAACGAAACGACCATGAGAGCACGAAGACGTAGGCGGCTGTTCCATGGCCTACATGACACTCATGTCATGATGTTCTTGTCATGATCGATCATTTATGTTCGTCATACACTCTTGTCATATACTATAAGAATTTCGGTATACACCAAGTTAATAAAACGACCATGAGAGCACTAAGACACAGGCGGCTAGCGAAGTGATAGAGATAGATAGATAGATAGATAGATAGATAGATAGATAGATAGATAGATAGATAGATAGATAGATAGATAGATAGATAGATAGATAGATAGATAGATAGATAGATAGATACTATCGAAGTGGCGAATCTCCGCCAAAAAATGTTTCGCATTTAAACCGAAGCATACTCAGTGACCCAAGTTGGCGCGAAAGAAGTTTATTGAAAAGCTATAAGTGGTCATTATCAGCCCAGTTTTACGTCCACTGCAGGACGAAGGCCTCTCCCAGTAACGTCCAATTATCCCCAGGCTTGCGCTAGTTGGTTGCGAGTTGTGCCTGCAAGTTTCGTAATTTCATCACCGCACCCAATTTTCTACCGTCCTCGACAGCGCTTCCCTTCTTTTGGCACCCATTCTGCAACTCTAATATTCGGTCGGTTCCGGGCCGTCCAGCGCGCCCGCGATCGGGCCGGCAGGCTAGATCTGTCAGTGCCGTCGTGGGATTAGCCGGGTGCACGTTTTATCGCATTTTGCTGCACCCAATAAAGGATCACTCACTCACTCACTCACTCACTCACTCACTCACTCACTCACTCACTCACTCACTCACTCACTCACTCACTCACTCACTCACTCACTCACTCACTCACTCACTCACTCACTCACTCACTCACTCACTCACTCACTCACTCACTCACTCACTCACTCACTCACTCACTCACTCACTCACTCACTCACTCACTCACTCACTCACTCACTCACTCACTCACTCACTCACTCACTCACTCACTCACTCACTCACTCACTCACTCACTCACTCACTCACTCACTCACTCACTCACTCACTCACTCACTCACTCACTCACTCACTCACTCACTCACTCCTGGCACATGATGAGCCTGCCCAAGCGCCAGCATCCGACTGGAACAGGCCGTCTGATTCTCTAGTTGCACACCTCCTTCGAACTGTGTCGTCATCGTGATCGAAGCTCGTTACAAGCGAACGTAAGCGCGGCGTTTCCTTCAACCCTCGTAAATTGTGTGATCGCCACAGAAATAAGCGCGAAATGAAATGTGCAACTTGCAGCTCGGTGCGAGAGAGCGCGGCTGCTCGTAGCTATTTAGTACAGTGCAGCATGGGAAAGCGATGAAACAATGTTTGAACTATGCCGTCAGTTGAGGGATAGCGTATGAGTGTGGCTCGTCGTATAGGCCTCAAAATCGGAACTGGTGGAATCTACGAAGATCCGCAATTAAATTTGAACTGCACGCCTATGTGATTTTGCGGAGCGTAGTGGGCACGCCCCGCTACGCCATAGCCTTCGCAGCTGCAAGGCGTTTAAGAAGGAGTCGGAGCAGGGCGAAGAAGGTCACAGCCGATATTCGTTCGCCAATAACTCCTATTCTGCTGAAGGCATTGAAGTCATTTTTGCTGCGAAGTATTTCTGAAATAGTATGTTCTAACATCAAATACATTCCTAATTTTTTTAAGTGTTCCAGGGCACCCTTAAGAAGAACTGTTAACTGGGTGAGTTGGTAGTGGCGGGAGACACGAGACACATTTGTCAGCTACAAGGCCACCCTCAAAATATGAATCTCTCTTTTAGCCTTTTGTCAGCAAGTAGTCGCTTGGCACGTTAAACCCCATAAATTAAACAAGTAGTCGCATTTGTTACGCGTCGTTTTATTTCTCGATGTGCCGCTGACGCCAGTCGTGGGTATGTGCCAAGATTGAAGGAAACTACATGAAGGACTCGGAATAATCCACCCATTTCTTTCCCAATCCCTGATAGCGGGTGGAAGCCAGGTGCTTGATAGGAAACGACGACGTCTCGTGCTGCTACACCAATCGTTTGGCTACCAAGCGACCTACAAATCAACGGTGAAACGCAATCGCCATCATCAACACAGATTCTTACGCGGCGTAAGATAATCAGTAAGTAGCATCAACCGGTGCGTGCATCCTCGCTTGCATAAATTGCAGGACATTGACATACTGCACTTTCTACTCGAACCACATGAACGTGCGATATCGAGGCGGTTGCCGATTTAAGCGAACGTTAAAAGCCTTGCCGTGGCCAAAATCTCTTCGCAGTCCTTCAAGTATGGCTTATTTGATTGGCAATAGATGTTATTTTTTAGACGTTAGATTCCGTTATTCCGCAGTCCCGGCGTACAATGGTTAAACGAATACTACACATCACGACGAAATAGTCGTGATGACAGCGATAAGGCCTGCCCGCTAAGCCTAAGGCGTTTTAGAGCGCAGCTCCTAGATGCCAGTTCCTTCGACGAGCGTCGGCGTTCCCTGCGTAACCAAGCGAACGAGCACGGCGAAAGATGAGAGCGAACGCGGCGCTCAGAGGGGGATGAAAAAAAGAAAGGAAACGCGAGGAGCAAAGCAGAAAGGAGGGTGCAGTCTAACCATGAGGTGGAAAGCGGAGGAGGAGGGTACGGCGAAAGGGTGAGAAGAAAAGCGTAGTGTGGCGACGGTGGTTACGAGATGGCGCGAGAGTAGCGCACGTCGCCTGGGAGGTCTGTGTGTGGTGGCTGCTGTGAATCGCGCCCAGCGCGTCACCCACGCGCTGCCTCTCGCGATCTCCCGATAAGCGAGGCAGTCGCGCCACGCTTCGGTCCGTTTGCAACGTGCCGCACGAGGCAGATTGTCCGCGCCAACCAATATACATCGCGAAATGAAAGCATGTATGGACCTGCGCTAAAGTTTCGCATCAGAGAGTACCGCAACAATCGGCAAATTTTAGTTAGTTAGTTCGTCCGTTTGTCTGTTTGCCATTTCGTCGTGTGTAAGTGTGTGTGGGTTTTCGCGAGTGCGCAAACTACCAAACATCTGTTATCGTAGGTACGGCCATCTCTCTGCTGATAATAACCTGGAGTATTGCACCAAAGTTAAGAATATCACAATCTGACGCTTGTATTTAGGCGTGCTGCCAATACACTGCATTAAACAACATGGTAACAATTTACAGTACACGCACTTGTCTAATCTTTGTAATTTGGCTCCGGACGACCTCTTGTGCACAGTACATTTATAACCTAAGATTGTTACCTCAACTTTGCTGCCTTTAACATGATGCTTTTTAGCGCAAAACTAAAGAAAGTAAGCAAAGAGAGGCAAGACGAAAGGAAAGGCGAGAGTTCCTTTCCTTTCTTTTCCTTTTCCCTCTCTCTGTTTTCTTCTTCGAGTTTTTGAGCTAAAAGGCATAATGTTATGTAAACACCGACTCGCCCAACAAGAAGTTATCTTGAAGGATATTTGCTGCATGACCCTCTGGCCCAACAAATTCCTATAGTGACACAGTATATATCGAAGTCAGTTCATATCGTCAACTACATTTCACGAACGTGAAGAATTGCTTGAATGTTCAGATTGTATGGGCACATAGTAACGCCACGTTCCACTTCGCTGGTTTCACATTGCAGCCTGGATTTCCGCCCCACCTGGCTTAACGTGTATTAGACATCTCAGTTTTGTTGTGGCCGCTACGCCATGGTACACATCTCGCACACAGCATCAATAATTTCGAAAACCGGGGGCAACGATACGATTGAGCTTTCGACATATGTGGTATCACCTGCATCTATCTTTATGCTATGCCAGAGAACATTAGTTCACCATTTGTTATCGTTTTCTAGGTAACGAAATGCGTTGTCCACGTTGGTGGACTCGGGCAGTCCACCGCTCGTCTTGTCCACTCCTTCATCTTACGTCCCGTCTGAAGTCGCGGTTCCTTTCCTATTCAAAAGTATTTACTCTTGTCCAATGTCGCCGCCCGAAAATTCAACGAGATGTCGCAACATGCATGCTTGGGAACGTCGAGACTTAATAAGGCATCCGTGTTTAGTCAAGATGCTCAAATACTTCACAAGGTAAAATGCTCTGCTGCCCTAAGCAGAAGTTGTGCGAGTCGCACTCACCATACCAGAACGACAAACAAGAATGTAGTAAGTTGCAGTTGACTTTCCAATCGAAGCCTTGCTAAATCTCTGGAACATTCACGCAATGACAATAATTCGCATGGTGGCTTACACGACCGCAACGCGTGATTTTCCTCTGGTGACATCGACTGGAAACCCTATGGGAAGCGTCTGTAACCAATCAGTGTGTGGCACTAAACCCTGCTGTGTACAGCAGTGGGAGACCGGCCTCGAAACGAGTAATAGAGTTGAGCACACCTTTTTGAAATTATGTATAGAAAAGGAAAGAAAAAAAATGAAGGAAAGGACCCGTTGCTCGTCATCTCGGTCATTCATTTCAACGAATATCGCTTTCATGGAAGTTTCTTTACAGCGTAACCAACATGTCGTACGGAGCAACTCCCGACTATACCAGGCCTCAGGCCCAGGCGTTTGGCACGCCAGCGTACGCGCCGGCAAAATACGAGGACACAGTGACGTCATCATACGACCCGCCGAGTATCTCAGTAGGTATGGAATTCATCCCCAACGAAGCGCTTCGTAAGCTGCAAAAAATTTATCCGATGCTCAGACCAGCGCCAGAGAGTTAAAGAGCCTCTCTCGTAAGAACGCTTTAACATTTGTCGGCCGCTTTCGCTAAGATATGCTCGCTATCACGATGATCTTACGAAATGATTTCGCTTAAGAAGTGCTTTGCGAATACGGGCTCCGGTTTATCAGTTTCTCGAGTTTCTTTGAAATCAAAGTTTTGGTTGTCACAGCTTAGTTGTAGGTTTTTGAGAGATTAAACGCTGAAAGCCATTCACAGTCATCGACAGATGTGGCCATTTCATCGCCTTCATCGCTTACGTTTTTACGAAAGCCTCCAGTTGCCGTTGCGAAACGCGAGATGTAGCTGCACCAGAGTAAAAACTACTCCTTATATGTTCGATATTCATGTTGGTGTGCGAATGCGTTAATAGCTTGTCGCTAGCTCTTAATGGACAAAGTAGGAAAAATCTAGTCCCGAGTCATGTACTGAACGTTGCGTAAAAAAAAAAAAAAAGACCAAGTTTGTTTGACTGCAGAATCACAGCCCAATTTCCAGCGAAGCTGTTTCGTTTGAGTAGTTGCATGATAAATTTAAGGCGCCTGTAATTAAAGCACACACTATATAACTTTGTTCGCATGAGTGACGTGTTTTCAATGTTGACGGCGTGCAACGCTTTCGAGAATTCGCTTTAAAAGAAATCTAAGGCCGTACTTGACCCACACACTTTCAACTTCGCATGCGCATCAACCATTGTATTTTCAATCGGTTTGTTATCAGTGACAACTATAGTTGACCAATGATCGCAGGGTCAATTCATCTCTGTTCGTGAAACACACCTATACTGCTCCGGTGAGCTTAAATACGTAATTTACTGCAACGGCTGTAATTAGGCCACATATTGCTTTGTATTGCTTTCGCACAATACCCATAACATCTCTCTTATTTTCGCCAAATATATAGAATGGCTTGTTCAGATCGCCGGCAACAGCGGCAAAGCCTGCTACTAATTTTGTTTAACGCACGAAAATAGGTACAAAGTAAGTGTTCACTAATTATATGCAACTATCATAATTAAGGACATCGATGTCGCCGCCAAAAAAAAAAAGTACAATTCCGTCTTTTTGGCCTGGGACACAGCAGCTCCAAGAGTAGCTTCGAATGGCTGTCAGTACAGTTATTAGGTGTCTCGGTGCTCATACTGTAACAGGAAATGGAGCCTACATGTGTGCGTAAATAAGGAATATCTACTAGAACCCGTTACGGTCTTATATACGGAGCACTCAAAGTGGTCGAAAGAAGGGCTCAAATCGCCACAACGTCCGACGCAGCTGTGATTGGCTGCTAGCACAGTTGTTACACGCATCGGCACTCGTACGGCGCCCAGAGACAGTGCGCGCATGTGAATTACAGAACACGGTGCAAAGTCCCGCGAGAGTAGTCCCCTTGCCACTCCTAACTTGCTTCACCGCAATAAAATGCGCTTGCTTCACCTAATTGCACAACTGCACCGCGGTGAAGCTGAGAAAAATCGGCCTTTGCGCAATTTACATTAGGCCTTTTCTTTACGTGCTCTCCTCAATGCATGTCCCAATCAGAAGCGAACGGAGTTAGGCCTGCGCCGCCCACACACAAATGTCTTTCATTTAAATTTGACTTCAGCTAGCTACCATAATGTCAATTACGAGCGACTATAAAAAATGATGTGTTTTTTGTGTGCGTGGTTCTGGGGCACTTTTTCGAAGAATTTATGACCGTGTCCATACAATTGGAAGGATTGGTCAGGATTCGGAAGTCATGTGGGCAGATCAGGACAGTTGGCAGGTATGGTCGTATGCATGCTTAAGCACATTATAGCATTTCTTGCTGAGCTGCCCGGAAGACGTAGTGGTCTCAGCGCAACGTAAAATAGACGCGCGATCCAGCGTTACATATAATATAGATCACTGGGTGTGGACTAACGCTGACGGTTTCCCTTCTGTCTCCTCGCGCGCGCCACCGAGGTGCGGTATAGTGTTCCCGTGGAGCATATACAGGAACACTAAGGTGCAGACCCCTTCAGCGGCTTTTGGCAGTGCACCGCATCGCGCCAGCGTTGTAAGACGCATGGTAGCTGCCATGGCGATGTTCCTCGTGCCCAGCAGCGGTCGCCTCTAGTGCTACGTAGTGCCAACATGTCGCACCCGCCTGTAGTTAGAACAGAGTCCGATGAGCCCAAACGCAACAGTGAACTCTGCTATCGCTGTCAACGCTTCGCTCTTCGGGCGAAACTGCCATCATTTTTCCTTTCTTTCTTTTTGCCACGAACGAATCGCGTGGCGCCGTGTTTGAGTGCTCACGCCGTGCTTTGCACTTAGAATGGTAGCAGTGACGACAGCAGTGACCGTTTCTTTCACTGAGAAAAAATTACTTCTGTTGGTCGTCGCCGGTTGCTTTGTTATATTGTAAGAATAAGGCAGGAAGGAAGTGTACTGCTGGCCGCACAGTAATTGCCGATATGCCGATATCTTTTTAACTGCTCGCGCTGAACGGAGGATCATAGGGGACTGGGAAGGAAAGCGCGGGGGAGGAGAAATAATCACTTACTGCCGGGTCCTTTTGGAGGAAAGCGGGCAAGACCTGCCTGCAGCCATAGTGATGGACAGAAGGCACCTCGAAATGATAAGCTATATTTAACATTTCAGCATCACCCTTTCCCTATGCCACCAGAGTCTTTTCATACCTTTCTTCCTCAAGTAGCATACAACAGTTGCAGGGTTAAAGCCAAATGTATTACTCGTCATTATGACTCCATTCATCGTTAAAGTGACGCTTTCAGGCCATAACAATGCGCTCATTACACGTCTGGAACGAGGCGCAACGCGCTTCGTGTCTTCAAAGTGACTCCCAAGTACGAAGTAATCTCTGGCGTGTTTGTGCTGTGCTATGTTTATTCGCAGGAAGCAAAGAGGATGAGACGTAAGTATACGGCTTTTCGTGCTGTACTCACAATCTTAAGAGGAAGCTCTAATTCGTGGCCAGCTACAATTTTCCCGTTAAAAAAAGTGAAAGGCATAAATCCTTCTACTAGACAACTTGGATTGGGCAAATAAAGCTTATTTCTACCACTTGTAGGAAGGTTCATTCTGATTTAATACTTCCGCATTGTTGCAATATTTGCCCGAAATTCGTTAGGTAAGAACATTAGAAGCGCAAATCTCACAAACTTGCAACTCAGCTGAAAAAATCGATATCCTCATTCTTACAAATGCACGTGATACAGCATCTCAAGCTGGCAAAAGTTATTGATGTACTAGTACACATCCTAAATAGAACGTTTACAGTGTTTGCGAGGCCATTGTAAAAGTCTTGTTCCCAAATTAATGGCATGTCACGGAGCAATGTATAATACGTCAGTTTTGCAGGCTGACACGTCCTAACATATGCAGTTTGGAGAATTGTGATACCCTTGTTTATTGCCGACTTGCGGAGATGTAAACTTGGTGCTTAACTTTTCTTCAGTATTACAACTTTCAATAATTTTGGTAGAACGATTGACGTTGTCTATTAAAAGAGGTTTCGTGTAGTCGTTATATTTGAATATTGTCTTTCAAAGGTATATAATCTCATCTATGTCGGTGCAGTAGTTGCAGAGATCGGTTTCCGTATCTCATTCGCCGAATCTGATAGTACCGATTTCTCCTTTCCTGCGTATTTTGATAGGAGCTCGAGAGGTTATAAGCTTCCTTTGAAAGAAAGCGAATCGTATATCATGTGTTGTGGAGTTCAGCACCTGGAAAATTTCAGGTCTGGAAGAGACATTGGTAAAACATCTTACTACGTATTTTTCAAGGTTTAACAAAAATGTTCTAATAGGGTGAGAATCAGAAAACATTTGTTTATCTCTTTACGCACGACCATTTAGATAGAGCGAGGAACAGGGAAAAATTCCGCCCCATTATTTCTCAATTAATGCTGCAGCTTTCTTCTAGAACGCGTTGCTGTGGCTCCGAAAGTCAGTGTTCTGTGCCAAGAAAAGGGAAGTGGGTATTATTTCTAACAGCGGTGGCCACAATTCAATGGAAGCAGACTGCCAATAATGAGTGCCGTTATTTTCGGCGTTCCGCTAACGTTGGGAGAAACGATCGTTAATTTCCCGCTACGCCTTCTCTCATAGGGCGTATCTATTTCTTTCTCACACTCGCTTAAGAACTGCCACTCTCGCTATATATACAGAGCATAGCAGGCAGGAAGAGCAGACACGAGAAAAACTACGCGTTCTTTTGAGTTTATTGTCTCCTTGTACGTCGGCATGCTCGGACAAGGTCTGTGCTAGGTCAACTCGATACAATTTAACAGAAGATACATCTTTTGCAATACAAAATATAGATTACCTATGAATTGCCTTTGGAATTCTTCAAAACAGTTCTGCCTCCCTGTAAACTGTGCCCTATGACCAGGTGAAGTGTATGTGCTGCCTATATTAACGTTGTCGCAAGTTTTTGGTCTGCTCATGCACCACGGAGGTTCTAGTTGCTTGCTGTAATTAACGCTAAATGAGTTAATATGCAAATCTTCTGGCACAGTGCAAAGATTTCCCAAATAACTTGTATAGACCATCTGTGGACTACGTACATTTTTGTCAAGTCTTAGAGCAGAGCAATGGAATTCAAAACATATAATTTCATTTCGGCAGGTGCTGCAAACGTAGTGAATTCAAAAGAAAAAAGAGCAAGGAAGTGGTTCGTACGTTAATTGCAGTAGATGATTTGACATTGGTGGTCTAAGAATGAGTCAATGAGTGACTCAATGAATCAACCAATACATGTTTGAACGACGTATTCGCTCATGAATCCAATTATCTATGCGAATAGATTGACGAATGAATAAGAATTTCAAACAGTCGATCATTTCAATTCAATATGAGCTTAATTATTGATTAAATATGCCCGACACGTAAATAATAAACAACTGGGATAATTAGACAGACGTGATAATTTTCATTATATATTATTTTTCACAGCAGCGGCTGCCCGAGGTTCACCACGATGGCGATTTGCACGACGATGGTCCTCATAATAATCGTCACGGGAGTGGCGGTGGTCGTGATGAGCAATGGTGAGTGACTTGCAACGCTCCAGTTCTCAATGCCTTATATGCATTAGCTAGAAATAGCTAATGCACATAAGGCATATAAGAGCACTGATTAGGTTGAGCTGCACTTCATCCTGGAGCAGCGCATGCGCATTTGCGACTTCTTCTGTCTTACCTTCTCCTTTTAATTACCAAGCATTCTTCCCTGAGTCGTGTCAGTTTTTTTCGGTGGCGTATCTCGCGATGCGATTGGGCGTTCTCGTGGCCAGATCTACAGGCAGTGCAGCATATATACATGTGCCCCTGCAGCCACTGGGATGTGTGCCACGGGATTAAAACCTATAGCACACAATCCCGACAGTGTAACCATTAGGCCACGGACGCTTTTCTTGAGTGTGCTTTATTGCCATCCTTCGACTTGTTGGACTTCCAAATACTCATCAGAGGTGGAACACAGGGAATGACGATAATCGAACGACAGTATATACGTTAGGTGCGTCAGCAGATTTGGCGTATAGGCAACCGCACGCCTTTCCCCCTATTAGCAAAACTGTTTGTGACGTCACCGAATTTCATCGCAGTGTGATTGCAGTGTTCGGAATATTGTTCTTGTACTCGCATCGTATGGCTACATTGTCAGCGCATGCGGGCTGCTTGACTTCTACTGAGTGGAAAAAAAAATCCAGAACACGTTTGCTTTCAATAAAAGTGGTCGAGGATAAAGGATAAGGGATAAGACCTTAAGGGATAAGAAAAGAAGAGATTGAGTGAGGGAACAAACGCGAGTTAATGACATCTTAGTGGAAATCAAGAAAAAGAAATGGGCATGGGCAGGCCATGTCATGGGGAGGGAAGATAACCGATGTTCATTAAAGGTTACGGACTGGATTCCAAGAGAAGGGAAGCGTAGCAGGGGTCGGCAGAAAGTTAGGTGGGCGGATGAGATAAAGAAGTTTGCAGGGACAACATGGCCACAATTAGCACATGACCGAGGTAGTTGGAGAAGTATGGGAGAGACCTTTGCCCTGCAGTGGGCGTATAGCCAGGCTACTGCTGCTGATGATGATATCGTTTTTATGTAAATACCAAATAACAGCGGGCTGAGTGGGTAGCCCTGACACACGGAACGCTTGATATTAATGAAAGCACACAATGTCTCATAGATTATTACTTTCCTAAAGCGATTCCGAAACTCCATAGCCACGCCCCAGTTATTACGCAGCTGAAAGTAATATGTTAGAGCCCTGAAAACATCGTTTCGTGTGAGCCAAAGTCGAAAGTTCTCTCAAGGTCTAACTGTAGAACTGCAACGTCAAAGAACGTTAATCTTACGATTTGTTAGTGAAAATTGACCTACGAAACCACAAGTTTGATGCGGCCAACGAGTCAAATAACGGACTGGACACGATGTGCCAACACTTTCATAAATGTTTTGTGATCGCAATTCGTCAAACTTATGAGCCTGTAGGGTAATGTTATCTAAGTTTTTTCACTTTCTTCTGTTTTGTTATCAGTATGGTGTAAGAACGACTGGACGATAGTCGTATATCTGACACTTTGAGTTCATAAGCTTCACGGAAAGCTGCGGTTAGTAGTTGTCTTAGATAATTTTTGAAGCCTATATTCTGCACCACGCGATACAAAGACAATCCCGCCTCCGGATAGATTCCAGGATTTAGACCGTCGATTGCTTTACTTACTTGCTATTCTGGTGCTGGTTCCTGTACAATGCGACTAAGAAACAGTTGTTTAAAACATTCATAGTGGCTGCCTTCAATGCAAAAGTTGTTTCAAAGTGCCAGTAAAACGCAGGCCTGAGACTGTCGTTACCTGTTACAACCATTATGTCGGTTTCTATGACTTCAATCCGTTTTCGGCGGGCACGCTTTTTTGCGAGTCCCAGTACCTCTAATCTCTTTGTGGGCGTCTACTCCAGCGTCAAGGCTTCCGTTCTCACTTACTCGAGCCCCAGATAACACTCCCAATTTTTTCTATTGTGCAAGTTTATTTTTATGTTGCGCAAATTGTCTAGATTAGCTCCTGGCAATTGTATTCAAGTGCCGCCAATATTAACACTAACGTGTTTAGCTCGCTTTAATTTTATGATTCCTCGAAGCTTAGCACACTCGACCTTTCTAAATCTCGAATTTTAAGGCACTTTCTCACTATTTGCATTGGGCACCTTTGTTGATAGAGCCATCCCTGTGAACATTTTCTTGTAGTTGAAAACAGATTCGCTGAAACGCTCGTCCTGTACTAGCTTCGCATTAATTTTCAGAAGCTACGTAATTTTGTTTTTTTTTGGCTCAACAGTGCATTTGATAACACAGGGATCAGAAAAGAAAAAAAAAACACAATCACTGAAAAACACCGGCCCTTCTCTGTTAGGTCACCGGACAAATACACTTGGTCTATACGAGCCTGACTCGCTCCCTGAAAGATTTTGGACTTCACCTCGAGGAAGCCTTGAAAACACTAGTCAATACTTAATTAAAATTCCTTAAGAATCTGCGCAGGGACGACGCTGGTTTTGTCAAGAACAACGCGTCACCTTGACTAATCCCGAGCTTTCAATACACGTACAATTAAAATCGCCCACAAGAACAATCTTCTTATGGCATGTCCCCAAAGGTTGCTTTAGGTATCTTTAATCTTCCTTCGCGTAATAATATAGCACTTCGCTATGGCTGTGGATGCTTTATATTTGGGGTGACTCTTCGACTTTTGTTTTATTTAGCTTTTTGTGTGCTTTATATGCTAAAAGGTAAAGTACTAGTCGCCACCTTTATACGGTTTCATTGCGAAGCATTCTTGTCCCAGTAGATCTACGTAGTTTATGTCGCCTATCTGACTTCTCGTGGGCACATCCTGAAGATCAGTCTAGAAAACGAATCGACTAAAAAACGGTGATTGATTCTCAGGCTTCCGCTCTAAGGACGAGAAAACCGAGACGCATCAGCATGACGAAGTTGCTGAAGACAATCTGGGAGACGGTGCTGACATTAGCCTGATCGTGCCGGAATTCAGGATTAACACGGCACCAGCGACCAGTTCGAGAGTCGAAGGAAGCACCAGACATTCTACCGCAGCACCCGCTATTCCTGCAGAGGAGACCATCATGGAAAAGACATTCACTCCCCCGACATTGTCAAGCGTACCGCTCAAGAGTGAGTTTATTAAGAGTGAAAGCAAGCCTCTAAGGGTGTACGCCATGAGTTAAAATTGCCTTCTGTTTCCTTTAGTAATTGAAATAAGATATACACTTGATGAATTTCTTCGAACTCCCGGTTGGCATTCTGTGGGAATGAACGAAAAGCTATAAGGAAAGAGATTCTGCACATGCATGACGGAGCCAGCTATTTCTGTGCTGTCTGACAACGCTTTTGGGTTCTTGGAACATGTACAAAATCGGCAGTAACTTCTACGCCGCGAAGGTTTCGGATTTAGCCAACCTCGAAACCGGAAAAACGCGGAAGATAACTTTAACGCTCACCTGTTCTAATTTCGTGTTGCGGATGAGGTGTTCGCGTTTTCTCTTCCCCAGCCTGAATTAACGCGGATGAAAACGTGGCACCTTTTCTTTTTTTTTTCAGCAGCGATGTCACTTTTTGTTCGTAGCTTCTCCTTCATCGCCACAGAAAGTAGACCGCGCGTATAACCTCTGATAAGCTTGCAAAGGTGAAGTGAACTTTATTTAAAGTTAAACGACACAGGGGGGGGGGGGTACACTTTAGAAAAAGAAAGCAGAAGGTAGAAGCAGAAGCAGAAAGCAGAAGCAGAAAGCAGAAGCACAAATGTTTTGTTATGTTCACCCACTCCTTTCTGTAATGCCTTCGGGCCCTGAAAGTATCTTAAATAAATAAAATAAATAAATAAAAAGTGCCTGACAGGGCCCCGCCCCCTGCAAGCACGTTCAGCACGTGGCAGCCGGGAACAACGCCATTTTACAATAGAAGCACCTTATAATCTAACGAGATCATGTTAAATATATGCTAAAGACAAAGATTATATAGCACCTTGCAATAGAACTTACACTCAACAAATCTAATAGTTTACGTTAAGCTGCAAGCACTGTTTAACACTGTGTCTGTACTCTGAAAAAAGTACGCTCATAAATGTTGTTTAGAATATGTTTGTTATTGTTAAGAAACAGTGTTAACTGAAATTGAGTTGTTTGCTACGGTGATGCCTTTCACATTCGGTGTTGTGCGAGAGACGTAATTGAAATTTTAGTTAATATGTAGTTCGTAACTAGATAGGAAATGTATAATTTTATTATTAACTGCCTGATAGGACTGTGTTGCATCGCTTTAGGCTAATGACTCCTTTATAGTTGTTGTGCCTTAGGGAATTGAAACGTGAAGCCTCACTTCTAGTATACGGCATATGGACGAAAACTCTTATTGGACTGCTTTTCTACAGGATAGACAGTTTAACAATAACGTTGGCAGAAAGTGAAGACATCACATCACCAAAAGCGACAGCACCAAAAGTGACTCCATTCCTTATTCTGGAGTCACCGTTTCGACTGGGTGGTGTTAACTGATGCTATATTTATCTCCGATCAATTTCGCTAAATTAAATACTGGCGAGTTTCCATACTAATTATTATCTGCGTTACATGTTACGTAATACTTCCCCCCACTTCGGCTGTTCTTACTAAACTATGTTGCATGACCACGTGTTAATTTTAGTTATGACGCTATATTAACACAATACCAAATGAGCCACCGTAGCGCATATTTAAGAGGAAGCTTTAGCTCGGCCCCAACTTCGACGCCGCCTATTCAAAGACATGTGAAACGCAGAAATGCTTTTCTGAGATAACCTCTGGGCAGATTTTAACGGAATTTGCGGTATTTGAGAGAAAAAGTGTAACACTAGTGACTGTAGGAAGCGTAATATTGATTTAGGGCTTGGAATGTTTACAAAGATATTGATATCATTGTGTGCGTCAAAAGAATGGATGCCTGAAGTTCACAAATACTTCCCTCTGCATCAAAGACTGGTACCGGCGTTCTGTAAACTGCATCCATCAGAACGACCAAAGGGGCCAAATTTTATTTATTAAATAGTAACTTACCTGAATTTGTTGCAATGTTTACGAAGGTCTTCCGAAAGGGCTACTCAGATATTAGTGGTGGACTTGAGAACCACGTATAATACATTAAAATTGCTTGCTTTAGATTTGCTATTAGATGCAATTTACAGAATTGCGATATCGTTTTTCATTGCTGGGTTGCAGAAGTGTAAAGTTCATAGTTTCGTTTTCGGGAAATGTGCTATTTTTGTCAATTCATATAGCAGAAACAATGGCTTAAATAAAATAAATCCGCTTCCAACAATAACTAGATTTTAAGTTCTTTTTCCTATATGTACAACGAACCTCATCACATTTGGTGCAGTGGTTGCCGAGAAAAAGGATTTCTCCCCCCCCCCCCCCCCCCCCCCCCCCCGCCGCGCCGGAGCTAAAGCTTGCTCTCAAGGTTTCATTCTGAATTCTGATAGTGTTACAAAAATCCGCAGAAATCAAATGGCAGCGGCTGCTGTGCACGATTGGATCCACGCTCAACTCGTCAGACATGTTCCCGGATGATGGATTGTGCGATTACATGTTCTACGACTCTGTCTACAAGAGAGGCCCCGCGCAGTTTGAACCCAACAACGTGGAGGCCGCCTTGAGCATCTTTTTGGGCGAACGTCCGAATATGCACGACACCAAGTTCGGCATCGGCTTCGCGCACAAGTGAGCAGACCTTTTCTTCCGTTGGTAATAATTCAGTCGACTGAAGTACGAACTGTGTTAAAATCCTTCTGACTTTGTATAATTTTAAACGATTTCCGATAGGCGTGCTTGGTCTTTCAAACCAGACCGTAATCGCGGTTCTGAACGTCGTCGAGTGCTCCCATTTCATAAACTGCCCATTTTGTCATCTCTGATTGGCTTGCAAAGCTGCTACGCCCTCGCTGAATGGTTCAAAATGCCAACATGGCGAATCTAATGAATAGCGGTAGAACAAGGAGCTTCGACTAGAGCCAACGTTTCGGCAGGGGCACTTGTTCTCCGAGCCCTGACGAATACAAGTCGTTAAAGAAGTGTTTGCTCTAGCGCCATTCATTGTTACATCTCTTCTCATCACCCGATGCCTCGATATTTATGTAAACTTCTGCGTTGTTGGAACGCAGCGGAATGTTACAACACTGCGCAGCTGGATTACTTTCAGAATACCGCACTATTTTCGACACAGGCATATCTTCATCCTTTACTTGGTCGAGTCACTCGGGAGATTTTCCTATCTTTTAGCATTGTTTATTCGAGATTGTCAGCGTTAAAGTTTTTCTTTTTGTCTGTGTTGAACCATATCTATGGTATACTATGGCAATATTTTGCATTTCACTTGTGCGCTTTTCGTGTTTAGCTTTGTGCATGGCCAACATTGCGTGGTTATGTTACGCGAAACACCTGTACCGCAGCATGAACCAAGATGTAGGAATAAAAGATGGATAAATGTAAAATAAAGGAATCATCCTGCCTTGTATTTTCGCTGAGGGCATTGCCTTCTTTCAGTTCTTTTCAACAATACACCACCTGCCCCATCATTAACTGAAGTGTGCCCTTGCAGTTCTTTAAGTAATAGCGTGCGAGCATCGACCCCACGGTGGGTCAGTGACCTTGCAACTGCGAGGCGCGGCGGGATCGACGACAGTATGTGCAAGCATGCGAGAGGATTTCCACTTTTATGTATTTTATTGCTTTTTTCCCTTCAGGAGTGCCCCTTGCCGTTACAAGGCAGCAGACATGCCTTGCGGTCGACGCTGACATGCTATCAATAAAACATTGTAACGGCGTGCATTATTGCAAAGTGTATTAATGCCTATGTCATTCTTTGCATTGTCAGACCAGTTTTCTTTCCTTCTACATACTACCTAGCTATCCCACCAAACATTTGGGCTCACCACGCTGTGTGCCTTCCATGCTGTGCCTAATGAGATTATAGAACGAGTTTCGTCTATACAGCACCCGCAAAGGTGTGGCTAGCACAATCCTATTTCATAACTGAGAGTAGTGGTGCACCAGCTGACTGGAGTCAGTGCTCACGGACGCCGTTGGCTAGTAAAATAGGGGTCACAATAATTCGTTAACAGTAGACTGCAGGCAAACTGTTCAATGTCGAAAGGGAGTTTAAGAAGCCCTTCCATGGGTGTTGTGGTATTTACTGAATACTGGTTGACTGGATGCGTTGACGTGAGCAGCCGCGTTGGTTACGTCATCGTGTGGCCCAGAGTTTAACTACAGAAGACTTGGAGAAGATGCAATGTTGCAGTGTCCAACTTGTAGGGAATGCTGCAGCGTCCCCGTCTTAGGGCGTGCTGCACCATTCTCACGCGGTGCCCACAACGATGTACCAGTATTAAGTGGCTTGTGCACCTCCGGGTAGCGTGAGATTGGTGACGGTGGCTTGAGATGGCGGCCAGCTGTTATGCTTGTTAGCGACAGCGTTGCACTCATTTGTTTTGTTATGGAAGTTTTAATGAATCTTCCTTTTTTGCGTGTACACGTGACTGATTTCCGTCCTACTTGAATCAAGAGCAGGTAGCCGCAAGGCCAAATCCGCAGCAGTGGCACCCAACGTGGTGCCCGAACCCACCACTCTGAAACGAAAGGTCTCGCGCTCTACCGACTGAGCTAACCGCGACAAACTACAGCCGAATTAGTGATGCGTAGTTTTCGAATCAGGTATGTTGCCTTGAACCACTGCTTTAACAAAGGTACACTCGTCTTCGTCAAGGCAGCAACTTCTTTCCTTAGCACGCGGTTTTACGTATGGACGCGTAGCTCACTCTCCCTTACACTTCATGGGGGCGGATGAAGTTAACATTAGAACATATACTTAGGCACTGGCGTGACATGTTACCTTTATTATTTCCTTTCGACGGGAACACCTATGCCAAACAAAAACGTTTCTAACGCGTCGTGGTTGGACAAGGCGCCACATGGTGTCGCCACTAACGTTGTCACGTCTGTGGTAACCTAGTATTACATGAAAAGTAGTAGTTTGTACGGACAAACTAAAATTCCATAGTGACACAGTTGTGGGCGCCCTGGCTCGAAGCAACGACATTGCCACGAATGTTGGAGAAGTGTTCAGAATGCACAAAATGCAGAGAAATAGAGCTATAACTCTTTTGTTCACCAAAGTGTTAGACAAGGGTGAACATGCGGAGTTTCAATGGTGTTTTGAACTTTACGACAAACCTTGACATCATGTAGGTACAGGCACGAGCTGAAGTTACAACTCTCCGCGAATGGTGAAGCCACGCCGCTCATGCTGCAGTACTTCTGGGACCGAAATATTTGCGACTTTGGCATCCTGGACACTCCGACAAATGGTCTCGACGAAACTTCCTTGGAAGAAATGTTAGAAAGCCTCAAGGTGCGCATGTCCTTGTCAACAATATCTTTTTTTATTCTCCAACAGACCAGCATAAAACGCATACAATCATAATGTCTGCCAAATATTGTAGCACTTATCTATTGTACGACTTATATCGTGATAATATGTATAATATACAAGGCCTACCATTTTCGTATAGCGCTGTACCAACAACGCGTTGTTTTTAGTTTATATTTTTCAAGCAATTTTACTTCGCCTAAAAGCTTGCAGTATGTACAATATGTTGTTTATATTCCAGTCGTGCATATCTCTGCATTCCGGTTGAAAGCTTAACTGGAATTTATGCTTTGAATCCAGTATTCTTCGTATTTTGTGGTGGTTGTTTTTTATATTCAGGTGAACCTTAACGAACCCCAGATTGTCGTAATTATTTTGGAGGCTCCCATAACGGTGTGCCTATAAAGAGTCATTGTTTTAGAGAGAATGACGCTCACATTTAGTTAATTTCGCCGATTGGGGATGGCTAACATGTCGCGTCTTCATTTTCATCACAGATGCTACACGACTTCTCAATAAGCCAGAGATCTCAGGGCAAAAGCTGCCACATTGTTTTTGCCGGGCCAGCTGCGGACACAAGCTTGGAAAACATCTACTTCGAAAAATTTTCGTAAGTATCGTGACAACTGGGCCCCGACGTGAAATACCTAAGACGCGAGCCTATGGAAATTTGTGATCGCGTTTAACTATGTTCGAGGTAATGATAGTATGCAGCTAAACCTCCAAGAAATTATTCTAGGGGTCTTTAGCGACGTGATTGAGCACGCAGTCGGTGCTACTGATTAACTCTAACTCACTGGTTTCTTTAAAATGTTATGAGAAATTAACCTTCTTGATTAAGAGTGCGAATAGTGTTCCTACGGAGTATAACATGCGCTGACACTTCAAGCGGTTTCCTTTGTCAGGAATTCCTCATCTTCTTATTCTACAAGAACGTTGGTAAAGCTGGTGCGAAATCCGTAGAAAAAGCAGTTGACGCAAGTTAGCAGTTGGCAGTTTTGAGAATGTCAGCATTGTAACAATAGTTATAATTTGTTAGTCGTGAAAACCCATTAATTTTTTAAGAAGCAACCGAAACTATTTTCTTATACATTTGTTTGCAGCAACCTGAGCATGCGCTGGGAAAATATATCACGGTGGTGAAGCGGTTTTGTAGTTCTCCTGCTGACCACGGTATCGCGGGTGTGACTCCCAGTCGTGGCGGCTTCGTCCTGATGGCTACAGAACGTTAAAACGCCTTTGTACCACAATTTTGGGTGTACATGTGAAAGTACCCCAGCTGGATGAAATGATTGCCTCGCCCCCTCAACCCGTTATTTTAACGCGACAGCGTTAAGGGTTCCGGGACGAAGAAAATCCTGTGTCGGTGGCGGCGTTGTCAGAGTTGTTCATTAGCGAAAATTTCCTTGTATATTTAGGTGTATGTATATGCCAAGGCTTGATATTTGACCTGCGGTATATGCGGGTTGTATTACCACACCATTATATCACTGAAGTTGCTCATACCTTATGTTACGTTCTCGACAAAGTTATTTCTCATCATTTTGAGAATGACAGCCCTCAAACAAATGTCACGAAACAAAACACTGACAGCGCATGCCTTTTATGGTAAATCGTCTAATGCACAAATATTAAAAGTTCAAAACAATAACATAAATCTGAAAGCGATGTAATTTTCTTGGCGCCGCTGTGCACTACGTCCGCGATCGGCCCACGCAAGGGGCCGCGTTTCTACCAGAAATCTCGCCTTCGGTCATAGCGTTCGCTGCCACTGTTTCCCGGAAAACTCTACGGTTACATAAGCTGCAGTTGCCGGGAAGCGTGAGTAGCCGTCAGGGGTACTTTAATGCTATTGCGTTCCACTCTTTAAGGCGAAGCTTAAGCGTCCTCCAAATGTTTTTCCATGACCTTTCTCATAGTCGCTCTACTGCTTTGTCGGGTACCAGAACGAACGAATTCGCGAGTCACGTACTCGGAGGCCGACTTAACAACCAATGAGTGCTGCTGTGACATCCACGTGGTTTCCCACGTCTCTTCCGTTCATATTCATAAGCGTCCCCGCATGCGCGAGCAGGAAGATCTTCACGCCGGACGTTGTCGTCATCCTGAGCCACTACGGCCAGGGTGACAACACGTTGCAGTACTGCCACGTCATGCCGCCAACGGTGCTGACGAGGCCTCCAGCACTCGGTACCAGTCGCGGCTACAAAGAAGATCTGGTGAGAAATAGTCATTTCGTTCAGTACAATACATTATTCACAGATGCAATATTAATAGACAATCGCTGGAAGGCGACGCCAATAAAAGAACGGGCTGGACGTCCTAGCAAAAAACACTTAGGATTAAGTGGTAATGTAAAGTTGGTGGCAACCCAAGAAATGCATTGTCAAATGCACCGCTTCCCAACTCAAAAAAATTTATGTATGCGCCAGTCAATTACGTTTGTGCGTTTCCATATCACCAAGGCGCAGGGCAACTTCTTTCAATACCGGCGTATATCGTGAATTACACTCTAAAAAAAGTTTACGCCCTTTGGGTTGTATTTTGTACCCAAACGATAATCTTCATCTGTCTTGCCCGCATTTCTTTTCTTTAACGCTGCGAGCCCGGTACTTCCTAGTCACGAACGGCTTGCGCGTTATACGTGTGACACAGCATTCTCAACAGGAAAGTAACGAGGGCCGAGTTTTAAAGAAAGGAAACCCAAGCAAGGCAGATGACGATTATTGTTGTGAGGCAAATATGTGTATACCCCAAAGGGTGCAACCATTTTAAGAGCGTACGTTTTGGAGCGCGGAAGCACATAAAGAAACTTTATTATGGGCTCGTCGGCGGAGCTCGTATGAAATCTTTACGTGTGCACCGACTTTGTGGCAATCAGTGTTGCGCACATAACATTATCGGAACTCATAAAGCGACATGAAATCTCTATAAGGATGTTAGGGGCAAGCTTGGAATACATATTCAACAATAAGCTTATCGAATTCTTTAAACGTCTATTCGTGCAGTGTTCTCAGTAAATTGAGTGACATCGGAACGATTTAAGACCAAAAGATTAGTTGTTCCAAAGCAAAACGCTAGAAAATGTGACACCGAGTTTCTTGCAATTATAGAGGGCTCTAGGAAGGTAGCAGTTTGGACGTTGCTATAATGCTTTGCGTAATTATTACAATCCAAGCTATGATGCCACCGAAGCTATGAATTCATACCTCATTATTATGAAAGTGCCTATGATGACCACCTTTGGGACAACATGGTGGCACAACACTTATGTGTTTATGGTAGAGGAATGAAAATTGAGTGATATGAATGCTGTTAGGCGCGAAAAGTGCGACGTTTTCTTTTGTAATTGCCGAAGTTTTTTTACATACGCCTTGTACGTGCATACGATGACAGACAAAGCTGTGAACAGCAAGCGTTTGCTCGTGATTGCACATTTACCCTTCGTGTGCCCTTCAAAAAGTCAACAGTCTTGTGTCGTTTGGCGGCCGATTACAACTAGTAACTCATGTTGTCATAACTCTCTCCTTTTCCTTCTCTTTCATGAGAACGGCAGTTACGAACATATATTATTATGATAGAGTGGTTATCCTAAACAGCCGTCTGCTAGCATCGTGGATATAGATCGGATTATTTTACGGCTCGCTGTAAGCTGTAATAGAGTTCGATTACATAGCCAAGACAAGCTTTTTTTGTTATTTGCGAAGGCTGCGCTATCTGGACGCAGAAATAGGTACCCTTCTAGCATTGTTCTAGGTGCAGGCAATTGAGCAACTTTCTTCACATGAAGCTTTCCTACTCACATCTCTTGCTGGAAGGCCGGGCTAATACTGATTTCCGATATTGGCCTTAATGAGACGAACATGGCGTTTGGGCCGGGACTTAATTGCAGTTCTTGAGCTGGATTACTCGAAGAGGCGAACAAAGCATGTACAAAAACCTGATAACTGACAAATTAACAACGCTTCACTAATTGTCTATAAAATTAGTCATATTGGGTTATGAATTGCGAATGAGTGATTCGAACCGGTGAGTTCACAAGGCGTTGAGCACATAGAAGATGCCTCTATGTCGTCTCCCAATCCGCAGTGTTATCCGATCAATCATGAGTCAATAAATTAATCAACTAAGTCTATAGCAGTGAAGGGTCTTCTTTTATTTATTGAAAAAAAAAAGAATACGATTGTCGCGTATATGCTGAAATTAGCAGGGTAGATAATGTTCCATGTCAGAAATACTTGGCATGAGCATAACAAAGAGTAGAATTGCAAACAAAGCAGCGCTTCACCGGAAGGAGGAGATTTCAAGTGATGTAATGTTGTGGAACAAGGGATGTTTTAAGCTTAAGCCAGACTTTCGAGAAGACCCGTTTTCGTTTATGGACACAACTGGCTCTGACGAAGACAACGT
The DNA here is from genome assembly GCF_023375885.2 of Dermacentor andersoni. Taxonomy (NCBI): domain Eukaryota; kingdom Metazoa; phylum Arthropoda; class Arachnida; order Ixodida; family Ixodidae; genus Dermacentor; species Dermacentor andersoni. Next base: position 133,509,107 of record NC_092821.1, read on the forward strand.
TCTTTGTGCAAACGTGGCTTCCCATTTGTCAGATTGTTCGATGATCCAGCGCCGATCCCGGAGTTGAATGGTGTCATCTACCACGGGCAGTACGTAATAGTTCTGGTAAGAATTGATAGTCAAGTTATCTGATGTAGAGCGTATCACCCCACGCAGCGCACGGCGGCAGATACCATCAGCAGACTGACTGCACGAGGTGTGAACACATCGTGGGCGCTTTCGGTCACCATGAAGGGCCGATGGACGGTCCTCAAAGCCGGGCAACCGCCAAACTTCCTCTCCCTGTGCGAGCACGACCCGGGGGCTGAATCCTTCGGAAGCTACGCGGATGTGAGTTCTTCATTGGACGCTTGCATGTTGCTCGTCACATTCAAGCCAATGTCTTTGGGCTTATAGCACAGCCAGGCGTCGTAGCGACAAGCACGCGATGAGTCGGACCAACATTATGAACGTTTCTTAGCCACTGGTGCAAGCATTTAGCTGGTAATACGGTAATGGTGATATTGAGCTTCTCTCTTACGCACCGCAGCAGTGGCACCGTAATTGGAATGCGTGGCTTCGAAAGCACGTGCTTTCTGATGCAACACCTACGCAGGTGTTGCTTTCCTACGTGTTCTTCTTTCTTTCTTCTATGCGGGAAGCAGAGTGACGAAGGAAAAGAAGAAAGTTTATAAGCGGATTTGCTATTTCTCTGCTGTAGTTGGGCATGTAAACTATTTACCAAATATTTCTGCCACCCCATCCTTTCCTAGCTGAGTCACATTGCCATACTGAAGCAGCGTTTTCCCCTTGCGCCTCTTGAACTCTTTCCTCAAGCTATGCTGTACTTTGATGAAGGCTTCGCGTGATGTTATTTGTACTGCAGTCATGATTACCCTACACTGTGTCCTTAATGTTCAAACTTCACTGTTTTCCGTTGTATTTTCGCACTATCCCAATTGCATTCTGTGTACTTCTGTGCTTTTCGACCGTATGACAGCATAGTACAAACAATATTGTACAATGATTACGCAGATAAACAAACTCGCCGTTTTATTCTTCGAGATCACAGACATTCCACGTCCCTTTGAAGTGTCCTTTATGATGTCCACCATGGTGTACTATTTGGTTGTGTGTGCTTATGTGTGTGGGGGGGGGGGGATATGTACGTGCGTTTGAGTGTATGTGCGTGTAAATTTAGCTCTCTGAAAATTTCCTTATTTGTCGTTTGCGCAATTCTAATTCCTTTTTTGAATACTTGTTTTGTTCTTTTTGCCCACGCTGTGCCTACTCATTAGCACATCGAGTTCGGCCCATCCCCCTCATTTGTCTTAGTGACGTGTAAAGGACACAACATCCTCAACAAGACAACAGGTCTCCGATAAAGCAGGTCTCTGCTTTTAGAGAACGTCCTAGCTGCCGTAATTCAACGCAAGAAAGCTGCAGGGTGCTAGCATGACACTTGTTTCTTTACCGCTTGCACAAAGCCATATTTTTTGCAGGTGCCCGAACGCGGTATGTAACTATTCTTTTCCACACTCCTCTCATCAGGTGTGCGATGATCCGGACTTCGACCACGATTTCTACTACAACTCAACAGTTTATGGATCACTGTTTCGCAGCCTATCGAATGGGCAGATGTTCTCTTTCGACAACGAGTGGACGCTTCTAGAAAAGGTAGGACAGCAACGCTGCTTCCCAGTTTGACTGGCGATAGTAGCTTAGAGTTAATTGAAACAGTTGAAATCTAAACTCGCTCTTCTCGAGAAAGTGGTTTGCTGAGCAGTATATGCCTACACCTTTGAATGCGGCACATGACGCCATGACGCAAGCAAAAATGCCTGACACCCTCTTTTCGGTGGTCGTCCAACCGGCGCTGCATAACAGAATGAGCATGGTAATTTTGAAATATTGAATCGCTCCAGAAACGTAATTATCAATCAGAAATGTGACTGATGTATGACCAAGATACATACAAGAACACCTCAGACTAATTCTTGCTGTTTAGTTTTCAAACTCTAGGTTCCCGAGCAGTTATTAATTTGATTGTTTTACCAACTAAAATGATACTTTTTCGGCATGTCCGTCCGTACTTAAGCGCTTTCGTGCAAACTTCGGCCACACGCCACATTGTGCTCGGCATGTGTCTCAATACACAACTCTGGCCACTGGGTATGTTCCCGAACAGACAACTTACTGCTGCCTGCTGTCTGGCCTACCAGACAACCTCCATTACTGTAGACATAGTATACAAGTTGCCCCATAAGACAAATTCGGCACTGGTTACATATGTGCAACTGGATATGCGCCACTAAGTGAGTGCCTATTTTTTACTCATTCATTCATTTTATTCACCAGATAGCACCTGCTGAATCTACCTGGGCTAAAATCTGAATAGACAGTTTGACAAAGGCACAGACAGGTAACCACGACAAAGCAGGCAGCGCAACTAAGGAAGAAGCAAGTGCAAACAGAAGCCGATACAGTAATGCAAATGTGCTGCTAACAGTGGAATCAACAATAAGAAATCGAATAAAACGAGAATTACATGAAACACTGAAGCACAGACACGAATATAAGCGACATACGTCAAATGACTATCACAGCATTTTCACAAGAAGTGATCGCAATTGATGATTAGACGTGTACTGTGTTGGGTTTTACTTATTTAGGATTGAACGTCGATTGTGCTGTATCATTTGTAGTTTGTAATGTGTACGAAAACATGATATGCACCAGACATACGTGCTGCGCGTACTTATAACAGGCCTAATTCTTGACCGAACCCTCAGATGTTCCACAGTGACATAAGGAGTATGAAACCCGAAGTATATTTAAACAAAGTGTCGTACTACTGTGGTGCAACTCGTCCACACTCTTCTCTAGACAAGCGTCACGCATCGTCTTCGTCATCGTGGAACTATGTACATCTCATATAAACTTATTGAAGGTTCAAGAAGAGGGAGAAAGGCGGGGAGGAAGCTCGCCGTCTTCCGTCGCGCGCAAGGCTCTGAGGGAGGGTAGGGAGGGAGACCTTTGTCTCTTCCGTGGTGCATGCTTCTTATCCTGCACGTATGAAGCGATTAGGCCAGAAAAACTCCCATTATTTAATGAAAATCATCCTCATCGCCATCATCATCAATATCGTCAGCTTATTTCGGTTCACAGTACAACGATCGTCTCCCAGGATCTCCAATCGCCCCAGCCTTGTGTTAGCTGAAACCATTTTATGCCTGCAAAGTTCACGACACCAACTTGTTTCCGGTCATTCCCCACTGGGCGTTCATCGCTTGGCACCTATTCTATAATTTTAACATACCATCTTTTATCTGCACTGCGCATTACATGTCATGCCCAACTCAGTTTCCACGATTACAAAGAAGGCGCCAAATAAAACAACAGACGAAGGAAGGAGACACGAGACACGACAGACACACAGAGCCACAGACACAGAGACGCGTGTCTCGTGTCTCCTTCCTTCGTCTGTTGTTTTATTTGGCGCCTTCTTTGTAATCATGCATAACATACTCGCCCACCAGCACGTGCTCGATTTCCACCACTTAACTGTCAACTAGAATATCGGCCACCCCCATTTGTTCCCTAATCCACTGCGCTGACTTCCTGTCTCTTAACGTTAGGCCCATCATTTTTCGTTGTATAGATCGTCGCGCGGTGTTTAACGTTTTATCGTGATTTTTTAAACTCCAAGTTTCTGTCCCATATGTTAGCACCGGTAGAATGCAATGATAGAACACATTTATTTTCAAGGTTAGCGGGAAGCTGCCGGTCATTGTTTGTAATGCCTGCCGAATGCATTCCAACCATTGTTTTCTACTGGGCATTTTGTCTTCATGATAAGAGTTCCCTGTAACTAATCGCCCCAAATAAAAGCAGTCATGAAGATATTCTAGGGCCTGACTGCAATCAAGAATTCTCGGTCGCTCACAAGGCTATTGAATATTACGTCTTCATGGACTGCTCTTAAAGCCTTTTGGATAAGATCCTCGATCATTTGTTGCGAGTCATCTCAATCACTGCTGAACATGACATGCCACCTGAAAATCGCGGGCTGCTGTGATGGCATGGTGTCCTGCATAGCATACTACTACAGAGTGCCTAATGTATTTCTTGTGGCTGTTTTTGCTTGAACGTTCTGTGTCTCATGAACCGTTCCGCGCGCTAACTTTTGACACAGTCCGGGAAGACAATATAAAATATAAGGGGTATAACTAAGTGTGCCAAAGCAGATGTGCTCGCACTTCATGGGCATATTATACAAACATCTAAATACATTAAAAAAAGTAAATTGAATATTCATTGTCATTGAACATTTGCTGCAGCTATGCAGGCTGAAGGCGCAATACTTGTCAGTTACCTTTGGCATCGCTGCGTTCGACGTCGACTACGATGACTTCCTCGGCATTTGTTCGTCGACGAACTATTTCGGGGAGTTCTCGAGGATCTGCACCTTGAAAGACTTGGTGGACTTCTTCGAGGAGAAATTCAACGACCCATCGGCGATGGACGACTGCCTGTCACTGGACTAGTACACCTATAGTTGGACCAGCATTGGTCCTCCATCACCTCTTCGATCAGATATCGAAATGTCAATAAATAATTGCTGCTCCCTTATCCGGAAAGGAGCTGCTAGCTTAAGTATTCTCATTTCTCAAGGAACATCCAAGGGTTATAGTTATAGTTATAGAAACTAGGGTTATAGTAGTTTTTCTTCTGGGAGGGGGGGGGGGGGGCTATTTTTACGGTCGCCAGTATTTTTCTTTTTTGTACAATTTAAAATGTTCTGACCTTTGTTTACCGAAAAAAAAAATGACAAGCCGGAAATGTCATGTTGGTACTCGTGGCCCCGGGTATATCGCGCGTGACCTCTTTCTCTTACCTGCTGTGCCCGCCGGCAAAAGTTACGGGACTCGGGACTTCATAGGTGCGCCTATTACCGCTGATATGTATGAAATGTGTGCAGAATCATTGAGGTGAAAATGTTATAAATACACTGCACATCCGTGTAATTCCTATGCCATGACACCGTACTGTATGTATATATGTATATATATATATATATATATATATATATATATATATATATATATATATATATATATATGTATAGAATGATAAGAAAGGGGGTTAGCCGAGGGGCCCGATTTTTATTAGTCATATCAAAAGAAGCCAACAAACACTGACACCAAGGACAACACAGGGGAAATTACTTGCGTTTAATAAACGAAATAAAGAAACGATAAATTAATGGGTATGAAAGTGGATGAAAAAACAACTTGCCGCAGCTGGGCAAGGATCCCACAACCTTCGCATTTCGCGGGCGATGCTTTACCCATTGAGCTACCGCGGCGCCGTTTCCCCATCCACTTTCTTGGGTATTTAAGTTTCCAAGTAGAACTCTGTCGACATATCAATGCGTTCGAGGCAACGTATATAGTTGGTTAATTTTTTAAATTTTGTTATCTTAATGCTGTACATTTGCCCTCCCCCTCTCCCTCACCCCCAAGGCAAGTGATATGCCTGAGGCAGCATGCCCCGCCAGATATCGCGCAGCGGTGTAACTTCTTGAAGCGCCGCGAAATATCAAGAAGAACCACGTTTATCAGCGAAACAAATTTGGCGAGTTATGTAGTTAGAGTTTCTGACGATGAGATTGCTAAGATTAGTTTTGACTTCATGTTCGTTTGTTTGCGGTACGTTACAAGTCCTTCAGGAATCCTTGGACCAGCAAGGGTTAAGCGAAGGAAGAGTTGGGGTGAGGGGAATGTAGCGGCACTGTCTGCAGTACTGGAGCATCGCGGTAATGCATACGGGTTCTGTCGGTGGCGCCATCTGGGTTGGACAGCTCTTCCCTTGGTGCCTGGCCGGACAGATCTCCGTCGACAGCGTTTAACGCATTCATTACTACGAGGAGAGTCATGTCCAGGCAGGTGTATATGTCAACCTGCTTCTAGTTCAACCGCAAACAACGGCGCCGTTGCAAGAAATAAATGCGAAGCCCACCGCCGCCATGTATCTGCTCCTTGGGGGCCATGCTTTGTGTAGCTGCACGCCTTTCACATATAACACGAATATCCCTAATATAGCTCCCTCGCTATGCTCGCTGCGAATTTCGCCGCACGCGAAATATTTATTGGATGGCCGTTTGCGCCTAGTACGAGTAATGGTCACCATCAGTGTATATTATGGTCCCTGCAGGACGAAGGCCTCTCCCTGCGATCTGCAATTACCCCTGTGCTGCGCCAACCGATTCCAACTAGCGCTCGCGAATTTCGTAATTTCATCAGCCCATCTAGTCTTCTGCCCTCCTCGACTGCGCTTCCCTTCTCTTGGGCCCCATCCTGTAACCCTAATGGTGCGCCGGCTATCTAACCTACGCGTTGCGTGACCTGCCCAGCTCCATTTCTTTCTCTTAACGTCAATTAGGATATCGGCTATCTCTGTACGAGAAATGGGTAATAGGAAACAAAAGTGTGTCGGAAGGGGAAGGCGTGGTGCAAGGAGCAGGATCTGCAACCAGTGTAAAAGCGTGGACTTTTTTCTGGAAAACGTCAGGCGGGACTCCAGGGCTGTGCATCGGTCCTTTAGACCGCCCGTCAGAACTCACCGTTTGGGCAAGCTGGTGTGGTTCCATCTTAACCAAAAGGTGCGCGAAAAAGACGTAGACGAGAAAGAGAAACGAGAAACGCGGGCGCTAGTCGCAACTAACGGTTTATTTCCAAATAGTTGCGAATAGCGCGCGCGTTTGTCGTTTCTCTTTCTCGTCTACGTGTTCTTTAGCGCACCTTTTGTTTAGTATAGACCACCCGCCGGTCGTGTACCCTCCTCGTAGCTCGGTACGTGTCTTTCTGGCGAAGGTGTGGTGTGTTCTCCACACCAGCTCCTGTGCCGTACACAAGTGTTTGGCGATGCGTCGTACTGGCTTCCTTGCAGTTGGGGGCAGGTGTGGTCGCTGTTGCGGGCTCCACATTCGCATCGTCGTCAGCACAAACGCCTTGCTGACGCTAACGTAAAACTAACGCCAACAAGCGGGGGCCTCAGAAAATCGCCTGGAACTATCATAAGGCGGTCACAGCGCAGGATCTCAAGGGCACCCAATGATCAGCAGAGGGAAGAATAAAGCTGAACTTGCTGAAACTGGAACCACCAGGTTCCAGTTTTGGTTTCCTCCATGCCCCCTTTGGCATCCACTATAGGGGGCGCTGCAAAAGAGTGCCAAGTGATGACTTGTTCACATTTAGTGCTTGCGGTGGCGGCGTGCTTCCAGTGGCATCCGTGCGACAAAGGTAGACTCGCTCGCTCTACGTGGAGCAGGTTCACAAACACGTATCCACGAGTCCGAACTATGCGCGCCCTGTGTCAAGCAGGAAGTTGAGACGGACGATCAAGTACGATGCGTGTATGGACGAAAGAAGAGACTGGCGGGCTAGTTGGTAGCGCATAATTCGAGGTAAAGCGCAAAAGAACACGCAAGACGACAGAAGGAAACGAAGACATCAGCGCTTCTAACAACCGATTGTTTATTGCGCGCGATTACTACATACGTACAATGGTACAACAGGAAGAAAACAGGGTGGTCTGCCTAACTGACCGCGTTACTCACGGTCAGTTAGGCGGGCAGCTTCATCAACGGCTGCTCTGGAAAATGCAGGACGCGCGACCAGAACTGTACTATATTTCACCGCATTCCACGAGAACCCGGCCCTGCGTCGAGGACCAGGGCAGCAGGCGGCGCTCTTAGGGCGCCGCGCTTCTTACGCAGACATCCTCTTTAAAAACCGCATTCTGCCTCCGGAAGGACTCCACCACCCTCTTCACCGCCTTCAATCGGCTGTTGCGGTTGTATCTGTTGAGGGACGTACACGCATTAGCATAGTCGTCGTAGTCTATGTCGTAGACGGCGATGCCGAACGTCACGTCGGGGTCTATGCCTTTCGCGTGGCACAACTGCGCACGAAAAAAAAAGTGACGGAAGAATGAATTGCAGTTCACTAAAGGGGTATTACGCAGCGTATACCTGCTCATTAAAAGCGAAACTAAATTTCGGGGTCTTACGTGTCCGCAACCGCGATCCGATAACGAGGCACACCGTATTGTAGGGGGATTTTGAAATAATTTGGAACACTAGGATTTTCTCAACGGGCACCCAAATCGGAGTACAGGAGCGTTATATCATTTTGCATTTCGCTTTTCATCGAAATACTGCCGAGATCGCACCCGCCACCTCGATCCCAGCAGCGCAACACCAGCCCTAGCCAATGGGAAACTGTAGCGAGGGTAGGTAGTTAAACACACACACATGATACATATTGTTACGATGACGGGAAATAAGACGGTGACTTGAACTAGAGGAAGACGAAGACTGGCCGTTGCCTGAACGCAATATACACCAGTTGTAAATATACAAGATTTTACACTCGTGGGCCTGCTTTCTTTCTGCAACATTTTGGTGGAGGTGCTGTAGGGGCGGGTGGCTGTATATATATATATATATAGTCATGTCATAAGAAGCACACAAACACTGACACCAAGGACCACATAGGGAAAATTACTTGTGTTTAATTAACGAAATAAAGAAACGATCAATTAATGGAAATGAAAGCGGATCCCACAACGATCCCACAACCTTCGCGTTTCGTACGTGTGGTGGCGCTGGCTAACACACCCGGGTTTCTAATAGGAAACATAGATAACCGAGAAAGTGGACGGGGAAACGGCGCCGCGGTAACTCGATTGGTAGAGCATCGCACGCGAAATGCGAAGATTGTGGGATCGTTCCCCACCTGCGGCAAGTTGTTTTTTCATTCACTTTCGTTTCCATTAATTTATTGTTTCGTTACCTCGTTTATTAAACACAAGTAATTTCCCTTATGTTGTTCTTGGTGTCAGTGTTTGTTGGCTTGTTGAGTGCCAGCGATGGATATTCGAAGAGGCCCACTACCGATTGCCGCTAATAATCAATAAGTGTTTATAGTGGTTGCTGCCTGTATGAAGCGGTGCAGCTAGGCGCGTCAGAGGTTTCTAGAGAAGAAACGTTTCTTGTTCACCTTGGCGGCAAATGCCTTCTCGTTGTCGTAGACGAAGGTGCGATTCATGCTCTCGATGTAGGTAATAACGGCGTAGTGCTTTTCCGAATAATTTAACCGAGCCCCGGCGCCAGAAGAACCGCCGGGACACACCTGAGAAAGCAAAGCGCGAAAGCAAATCTTTAGGGTGGTATGCATCCGGGTCGGTCACTGCATCACCACGTGATGGGTAAACACCCCGGAGACAGTGGCAGACGCGAGAGTGACAGCTGCTGTCGTGTTTGGTGTGTCCCAACTTTGAGGTATGTACCCGCCCCCCCCCCCCCCCCCCCCCCCGTAAGTACGAACGATATTGAAGGAGAACGCGTTACCTCCGAAGGTCCTATCTAAATAGGAAGCAACGCGAGCACCGTTCTTTTTAGGCAACCACTGCCCCGAATTTGACGAGGTCTGTTACAATTAAATAGAAATGTTCAAGTTTGCCGCCTGCACAGCCCATATTGTTTTTATTTTAGGCGTCAAGAGTGATATACAAAACTGTTGAAAATTAGAACATTAAAAATGAGAACTTAAACAGGCGAGTTTTTAATACTGTAACTATGTAATAAACAATGAAATCACAACTCTGCAAGCTGCAGCTATATTATATATCTAACAGGAGAAAAGTGATGTATTTTGGACCGCTTTCAAGTACACCGCTAATCTGTGGGTGAGAATTTCGCAAACCTTCGTAAGCATTGTCAGCTTTCCCGTAACCTAAACTTGCGAACAGAACTTATCCGCTTTAGATGTCGTAACAGATGCATATTACAGAACTTTGTTATGTGTCTTTGTGTGATGATTTATAGATTTGTAAACTTCATGGTTAATCCTTCTTTAAACTTAAACAATTTGGGCTACTTTCGTGAAACATTTTCCAGTCCCAAGTCAAAGTTCTGCTTCCTGCAGTCGATATAGTGCGGCTTTCCATTTTCAAACAAATTTGATTCAGATTAGTCAAGAGATATTGTCTAGTCAAAAAAGTTATTCGCTTTACATGTATATCTAGAGGGAAATCTCAGTCATCCCCGACCGAAAGTTACATTTTAGGCGACCATTAAGAAAGGCTTTCTCGCTGACTGGCTGCCACCATTTAGAGACGGGCATTTAGTTTCAAGCATCGATTACGCAACCATAGTTCATCGAACCTCCAAAGCATGCTCTAAAATGAATTCGCACCTTTTGGGACTTATCTTGTACCCAACAATTATCTTCATCTATCTTGCGTCCCTTTTGCTTTCGTTATAAAGCTGCACCCCTGGTGCTTTCCTAATCTACAACTCCGCCAACGCCCCGAAATCCTCCTGTCCATCCAAGGCCACGTCACCTAAACGGTTCAGGAGGTGTAGGGACACCTCCCTCCTAAATGTCCGGTGTCGTCCGGGGTCCGGTGTCCGGAACACAAAGTCGTTAACATCGGAGTGTGGAGCGCTTCCTATAAAGCAGGAGACACGCGGCACGATTTGGCGTCCGGCCCGACGTGCGGCCCTGAATGCTCCGGCATGCGGCATACGACGATTCGGGGCACACGGTGCGTGCATCCGAAAGATCGAGCGGCGCGTAAGCTCCGCCCAGATACAGCCACCCCCAGCTTGACTTCATATCGACGTCTAGAAACGCAATACAAACAACTCTGCACAACACTGCTTCGCTTTACGCGAACAGTGTCAATAAAATTATGCCTCTGCGCGTGACAGAACACTTCACGACGGTGCGTTGTCCACTGACGACTTCGCTAACAGCCAGCGACAGGGCCGGCAGGCCTGGCTAGGCGGAGGCCGCGGCCGACGGCGCTTACGATCAAACCCGAGCTCGTCGAAGAGCGCTTATTTTTGCCAAAAGAATTGACACTGTACACTTAGGTCGCCCGTAATTAAATTCAACTGGTTTACTCGACGCAGTCGTTGCGAAGGGCAAACGTGCAAGCGAAGTTAGCAGCCTCGCTAAAACGGTCGGTGTGCGCTGTCTGCCTGCGAAATGCCCTCGCGTCGCGGCTCCCGATCCCGCGAGTAGCTTGGTGTTACTGTACTAGGCGCTGCTTTGCATAACAGGCACACGTTCGAGATCATTTTACTAAACTGGTAACTATTTCATGTCGGAAACAAACTGCAGCAGGCAAGGGAAAAAAGAACAAGACTGCGAGAAACCGGCCAGCCAGTGCCGCCGCCGTGGAGGGAACGTCAGAGAACGTCACATGCCAGCCGCGCTGTCATTGGCTGCGGCCAGACGACGGTGCGGTAGTCGGACGCGTCGGACGATGAAAATCTGCCCGGCATGTCGCACGCCGGACGTCCGATCCGCCGCTTGGGCACGGCAAAACCGGCAAAACACCTCGATTCCGGCTAGCGTTTTGGCGCGTCGGACGCCGTATTGGACACCGAATCGGACCGTTTGTCTCGCGCTTAAATGTTCGAGCACGCCAACAAAAAATTTGGGACCCTATACGTTACGGTCGCTTACCTCAGTGTAGCTGCCGAACGACTCGATGTTGGGGTCAGATGAACAGCGCTTAAAGAAGTCGACTAAATCCGGGAGCAGAGGCTCTGTCCAACGCCCCTTCATGGTCACTGACACAAGCCCTCTAGTGTTCGCGCCCACGGCTAAGGGCTCGCGAAGGCTGAACACGGCGGTCGACTGCAAAGAAGACGAATTATCATGCGCATATACATATTCTTTAAAGTTACGTTTATAATGTACACGTCTTTGTACGCATATGTTGGAATAATTGAATTCTGGGACTGAAAAAAAAAAAAAAAGAAGTTTGGATTACGTTATAAGCAGTGGCGTAGCTATAAGTCTTCTGTCACCCCCCCCCCCCCCCCCCCCCGGGTGTAGTCGAGGAAGCTGAGGATATTAACAATTTCCGGGTGTCTTCAGACGTTTATGACACTTTCGAACGCTCGAGTCAGATTTTTTTTTCTTTTTTTTGTTGCAGAAGCTGCATTTGGATCACAAGCGCTCTTATTTCGTGCAGAGAATCCCCTTTGGGTCACCCCCGATGTTCTTTAAATGTTACCTCGGTGGAAATTGTGGACAACGTGCTAAATTCTGCTCCGCTCGTAAGGCACAAACCTAAGGCTCCGGAGTGGTTGCGCAGGCAATGTTTTGCAAGAGCTGCAAATAACCCGCAGATTTTTTTTTTTTTTTAGCATTTACAAAACACCACTCACAACCTGATCCTTACTTTCGTTAAACATAAACAAGGTGCCTCGTTTAGTTCCCCTGGCACACCGGGATAAGCTCATGTAACGCATGAAAAAAAAAAAGAAGAAAGAGGATTGAAGGAATATTTGTAGCGCTCTTAATTGGGCCAGAAGAGTTCAAATGTTGCAACCCATTGCGCTTAAGATGACCATCGTTTACATTAAATATAAAATTTTAACGCAGAGTTATTTCGGAACATTGGAAAACGTAGAGGATAACGGCCGCGTCACATTGGAGACACTTGCATAACTTTTTTTTGAGTGCATAAGCTGTGTTTGTGTGCATAAGCTAACTGACGCCCTTGTTTGCGAGGCAGTTGGGCGTCGCGCATAAGCGTGTGTAGAGTGAAACGTGTGCCAACCAGGTCGAAGTTGTAGTCCGGGTCGATGTCATCCGGAGGAGTGTCGTCTGGGTGACGCGTTGGGGGCATGACGACGCAGTGCGGGACCGTGTTGTCGCCGAACCGGTAGTGACCGAACGCGATGATCAGGTACGGGGTGAAACCGAGGTTCCTGTTTCGCGACCACGGACGAAAACAAACAATAAGGAAGATAACTTAGTCCAAGATGCATCCTCGAATGCGAGTCGAGAGAAGAACCCAAGTAGCGCGAAGTGCTTTTCAATTTGGAAATTGCCTGCTCGAAATACCTTATTTTCTATCCCCTTGAGCTGTTTGAATAGCGAAATTTCCAATTCGCACAGAATGCCGACATTCAAGAATAACGGCTTCTTAATGTAGAATGGTACACCGAACATTTTCTCACTTCCGAGCAATATAAAATTAAAGAGGTTTTGGTTCTCGTTTGGTAACAAAGAGAAACTGAGGGCTCAGATGCGTGATTTCAAGCACGTACTACCGTTTATAACCGGACCTCTAATCAAGTGAAGAGCTTGTAAATGCCAAACAATTGACAGATGTTCGTACCTGGAGCACCATCGCGATGACATTAATGAAACACAACGGCACCAAGGCACCAGATGCGTGTAGTGGTGTGCTAGTTAAAAATGGCAAATCCCGCTGCTACGTCGCCGCCGATCTCCCTAAAGCAATTCAAATGCAATGAGATTGTCCGCATAGTGTTTTGCTTTGTCTAAATTGAGAAAACTATTTCTTTTTTACAAGAGGCCTGCAGATGAGGCATCCTGATTGAAAGATATCGAGCAAGAAGTTGACTGCTCTATGCGCAGCAATCACAGCTTCACTGAAGCGCAATAACTCATAAAAGACCATAATTTGCAATTTGTAGTTCTCTCCGAAGTCTCCAGGAAGTGTTACTTGAAACAGTGAATTCTGGAATCAAATAAAAATCGAATAACAATGATTATTCGAATCCGTATTCGAAATTCGTATTAATCGCACATCCCCAACATTCAAGGTGGGCTCATTACACGGCACTTGAAAACATTACAGCGGCTGGATACGCGTTAGCGCACCATTAAAGTTGGTGGTTTGTCCCATGGCATTTTGTACCACATGACATCGAAGCCAAAATACACCAACGATGAGGCAACTCATAGTTGAAAACTGTGTATTCATTCTAGCCAGACGGTGGGAAGCGAAATGTTGACACGAAAGTTTGATAGCGATGGTTATCACAGTTTCATTTCTTGCAGTCCATCACCGCTAAAATCGGGTTAACTTGCCACAAAAAGCCACCCAACAAAGAAAAGTCCATGTGTCTTCATCAACGATTTGATTTTAACTCCTAACACTGGAGGTGTTAGTCCCGGCGATTGACCAAGCGCACGTTATGCAACCATGACTGGGCTAAAGCGTGTTTCAAACTGACGTGAAATCCGCGGCAAAAGCCAAACTCCATTCCAGCTCCGGTTGCGGCATAGCCAGCGCCGTGATTGAAAAGTTGCCCCGCGCCCTCTGAGTGTCAAGCAGCCGATTCATCGCCTGCGTGGAAAAAAAAAACAGAAAGGTTAAAGCCGATCTACAACAACTCTCAGCAGGCATGCCGCTAAACAACGACATCGGGCATATTTCTCGTTGAACCGTACTGGTTACTGGACCTATTCCACTGACCCGCAGCTAGTTAACGGCGATGGATCCAAAAGCGTCGCCACACACACTTTATTGATTTTTCCGATGACGTTTCGTATCATTTCGCTTCAAATGTGCGATACGTGAAACCGTACCTTAAGCGTGGCGATGGCCGCTTTCGTCTGGCTTCGAAGAGCCGTCGCGGGTGTGTCGAGGATACCGAGGTGGAAGATGCCCTGTTTCCAGAAGGGTGCAAGTGGACTGGGGTTCCTCACTTTCAGAGCGTCCTCCGCCGTCGCCAAATAGCTGCAGTAAAGAAAAGATAGAAAAAACATTATGACTGACAGGCATCGTAGCTATTATCAGTGGAGAACACCAGTTATATTCCTAGTTGTATTCTACTCAGTGAAAGGTGTATTGCTTCTAGTCCTCGACAAGGCGTGTTGGATGCTTTATTCAAGGGGCACTGACATGATCTCGTGGGCTATAAATAGCGTGTGCTCACGTCACAGCTCGAAATTGCCGGACAGCAATCTTCCATTGCAATGAACCACCCAAAGCCGACTGACCACGGCTGAAAGTGCACAGAAGGTGCCAGTCGACGTCGTGCTCACATTTTTACGGCAAAGCTGTTTATGGCTAGGCTTCCCGGCATTTATTATTCTGCGTGAACAAAAAATGTGGTCCGATGTCGAAGACAGTGCACAGAGGGTCCAAGCGCAATGGTGCTTATGCCCCTGTGGACTCCGGGTGTTAGGCTCGGGGCCTGTAACACGCCCTTCAACTACCCTTGTCCCTCCTGCAGGCTCAACGAAGTCCCAGATAGAAGGGTAAGGACAGATGATACGATCGGATCTTAGCTCAAAAGGCCGAACCGCATCGGTCATGTTCACGTCCGCACCACTCTCCCTCTTAGGCACGAATGCCTGACACTTAGTCAGGCATTCGTGCCTTTTTGTCAGCCTCTTTGACAGAGATTCTTTGTATTTTATTTCTGTCAAAATAAACATTCATTCATTCATTCATTCATTCATTCTTTGTCGGTGTTCCAAGCGCTTGCGTATCTAGTTTCCTTTCCTTCCGCTTTCCGGTGGTGGCGGTACCGTCGATACGTAACGCGTGTCTGCTATCCTCCGCCTCGTCGGGGTGGTGGTCCCGCCGTCGACGCGAACATATATAAAATAAAAACAGAAGGACAAGTTGCCGTTCTCCATTTTTGAATTTAACTTCTGTCGTCGCAATGGGGAGGACCCGTATAGTCCAGACTCCCGAGGAGCAACGCGCATAGGAAGAGCGACGTCTCGTGTACGTTTGACGTTTTGTGCACGACCTCCACGGATAGTGTTTACCACCCTCCGGCGACGATAGCATTCTCGTCTCTGTTTCTGCCGTTGCTCTTCGTAGGCGCGTTGCAATTACACGAACAGGTTGCAATTTATTATAGTAATAACAGAGGTGATACGAGAAAGTGTGTGCGTATACCTATCATCATGATGAACACCGATCACGACAATAAATGTATTCCTACCTTTGTTCAAAACTCTGTCACCTCTGTGTAGTGTGTTAAACAGCTTCGCTGGTCATCCACCTTCACAGAGTGGAATGTAATGATTTTTTCTCGATACGAGATGGCTTTCTGACCAGTTGTAGGGTGCTCCATGTCCGGTGGCAGTAAAACGAGGAAGAAGCAGGTAACGTACACGGACTTTTTCAGCCTGCCGAAGGTAGCGGAACACCAATGCGAGGGCTCAAAGTCCTTAAGAGCAAGACGACGCGGTTTTGCGGCTCGCGCAGATAGAAGCATGCGAATTTCGACGCAGCGGGGCCCGACGTTCAAGTTTGTGGCGATCCCTTTGTAACAGGCAATTCCATAAGAAGGTGGCTGCAAACTAGGCTACGTGTCAATCATGGGAGCATGCGCGGTGAACTGAAAGCAAAGATGGGTTAGCTAAAATTTAGGGAGCACCACAAATTGAGGGAGGCTAAAATTGCGGCCACTAAGAATTAACACTTGGGGAACTAAAATGGCTGGCGAAACCTTGGGACACTTGTAAGCGCTTAGGGACACTAAAAATGGCTCCGGCCGCTCACTCAAATGCGAAGCCGACGCCAAGGCTTGTACGTTTGTAAGCGCGGTGGTCGAGGAGGAAAGTGTAGAGGCTGTTGGTGTAGGTCGCGTTGTCGGTGAGCAGGTTGCGGCCTCCCTTGTACAGCGACTCGAAGAAGATGTAGTCGCACAGCGAGTCCGGCGGGAAGTGCAGACTCGTGAGGATCCTATCGCCCATGGTACACACCATGGGCTGCTTGTCGATTGCTGCGCAGGAAGTGTTCGTTAGGAAAACACAGCAACGAGCATCTTCCAGACGTAAATTTCAACAGTCCACACACTTTCTCTAAAATGCTTGCGCTTCAGTGCCTCAATTTTGACTTTTTATTTTCTCTGTGTACGGTTTATAGAAGTTCTGCGATGGTATCGACGGGCGGTCACTTCAGGAGATAGTTTCGCTTTCATGAGATTTCACGTGACTAACACAACGTTGCTATTATAAACATTGTAAGAATTACAGCTAGCTGTCGGATTCGCCATCTTGTCAGCCGTGATTGGCTCAGAGGGCTGCTACAGCTTTCGTCATTTGCTCAAAACTTCAGCATCACAAAATTCGAGACGCCGCGGCGCCTAGTGCTAGTCGCGCAAAGCTTCGCGAAAGTCAAATTATCTCCAGAAGCGATCACCCGGGTACACTAGCTCTGGAGACAATGCGTATGCTGCAACATATAATTTAAATTATGGGGTTCTACGTGCCAAAACCACTTTCTGATTCTCAGGCACGCCGTAGTGAAGGACACCGGAAATTTTGACCGCCTGGGGTTCTTTAACGTGCACCTAAATCTAAATACACGGGTGTTTTAGCATTCTGTCTCCATCGAAATGCGGCCGCCGTGGCCGGGATTAGATCCCGCGACCTCGTATCAGCAGCCCAACACCATAGCCACTGAGCAACCACGGCGGGTACTGCAACATATAAGTGATAAACAAGCGTAAGTATCGACAAGCTTCATATAGACTCCATTGCCTTCCTATAGGCAATATAGTATGAAGCTTACAGAAGCTCTACAAACAAGAGCCAAAGCTCATCGTGTAGACCTTATAAGCATAATATTAGAAAGCCTGTAGATCGTCTGCAGACTTCGCTTTGATTTCACTGGCGTTTGTGGTCTTTTGATTTTGTCTGTATCATGTAAAGAATTCAGCAGGCGCAAGTCGATAATAAACTCCCGCTTGCTGAGTGAAATTTCACTCATTCAAGAGATGAAATTTCACTCATTCAACTGTAACCACTTTCCAATCAAATCTTTAGCCACTAATGCGGTGTGTGTTTTTTTTTTCTCGCCGGTTAAGACCAGCGCGGAATCTGACAAAGCTGTGTTCGAGTTCTAGGCCTCCACATTGACGCAGATCCTGATTGAGCAGCACGAATTCGCAACATCGCTCGGACGTGGCATCAGATACTGTACCTAGTTTATCGTATCGCGTCCAAAAGCTGGGGCAGTGAGAAGCGGACTCTCCGTCGTCTCGTGACTGCTCTACTGATCTCAGGTACTGTGCATACGGCTGGCTGAAACGATACAGTCTGGCTGAAAAGCAACGAAAAAAAAAAAAAAAAAACTCGAATCTCCCAGCCACGAACCCATGAGGGTTCTCACCGACCTGCCGCATTTCACACCTTTGCACCGTCTTGCCCAAACGGCCCTGGATGAATCCTAGACTGCTAGCATTCCGAACAGCCGATGAAACCGAACAGCTGAGACTGCCAAGCATTCGCATCAATTCCCACTAACAGCAACGATATTCGGTCGCAACATCCACTCGTTTCTACACCTGTCCATAACCTCGACGCCTCTGCTCTCTTTTCCTGCTCCGTGGGATTGTCCCCTGACCGGGGACTTTGCACCGATTACCCAAAACATGAATGCCGATCACGCAAGAGAGGCAGTTGTCTTAAGCAAGGTGGCACGAAGTCAAAGTTCGCGACGCTTCTCCCCTTCACGGTGCTGTCTACATCGAACGTTGCTCTTGGTGACGACGCTTCAGCCATAGCCTACTATTGCCCACGTACCGCCGCAGCCTACTCCTCCTGCCGCCCGACCTGCAAAGACCCATTAACGACGGAACTCGCTGCGATATCCGCTGCATGCGACGCCGTCCTCAAGCCTACTTTTGCAGCCTTCACTCATCATACTGTTTACACATACTCGCCAGCCTCCATAAAGGCCTGCGCCCGGTTGGACTCGCGCAATGATGCTGTTCCTTCGGCACACCTGGCGATGTGGATAGCCGACGAGGCTGGCCACACTGTCCGCCTCACATTGACACCAATTCACTCTGGGGTCAATGGCAACCGAATAACAGACTCTATGGCAAGAGAGCTTTTTTCCTGCCCCTCGGAGAATTGGCCATAGTGCCGGACGACCCATACCCCATCGCCCGGACACATTCCTGGTAGAGGCGAAGGAAGCTCGAAGGACTGTGCTTCAGAACATCCTCTCAGAAAATCCTACGCCTCTGCCATAGAAGTTTACTCGTGCGGAAGCCACACGCATGCGTCGCATCGTCACGGAGACAGCAGCAATACCAGTCCGCCGTGCCAGGATGTGCCTCCAAACCTTGCAACCAGCCACTTGCCGCTCCTGTCCAAGGAACCAGCTACTGGATCAGAAACATATATTCTGGCTCTGCTCGGCTTTCGCCGAGCATTGTAGAGGAGCGATATCCACCCTCCCTCCTACCCTGAGTCCTCAGAATTTCGGCGCCTCGCCTCTTCCCACTGGTCCGGAGCGAGAGACGGTGCCTCACAATTTCCATTTCTACAGGACTCAACGATGGTCGATAATATCTGAACTGACCTCCTCCTTTGTCGTTCCCCCCGCCCTAATGGATCCACGTCCTAGTAGCGGAAACGTTTTATCGTTACTTCAATAAAAGTTTGAACTACAACAACAGGAAGCAAATCGTAATGTTAATCATTGCTTTTGGTTGCGAAACATATAGATGCTCACTATTTACCTTCTTAACGTTATGCATTTGGCAGGACAACGTAATGCGTTGAAGAAGTGTGCCTTAAACAAATTTCATATGTTTAGGCTCCGCACGAAATGTTGGCAACAACCACAACTCCCATCATCTAAACATAACTTTAGACAGCCTACTTACCTCTCTGCCTGCATTCTTATCTATATGTGTCTTTGTCTACCTTTGTGCCTGTCTATCTAATCACCTGCCTGTCAGCATGTCTCTTACTTAGTATGTCTTCCGATATAAATCCTATTAGCAGCATGCAGATCAGGTTTATAACGTGTGCCTAAACCCATGTACACGAGCGTTTCTGCACTTTCTGCAACCCGCGACGCGAAGCTCAGCGGCGCAACACCATAGCTGCTAAACTACCGCGGCGAGTTAGACTTGCCTTCATCGTATATTGACGGTGTGCCAGAGGGCGCTCTGGTAGTAACTGGGAGCTCCGTGGTCCTATCAGGGGAGGTCTTCGTGGTGGTATCACGAGCCTCTTTGGACGCTGTGGAGTCAATAGTTGGCACTGCGGGGGGCGTCTTAGTGACAACAGACGCCGGCATCCTCGATGTGGCCGGCGCCATGGGAATAGGCACTGGATCAGGCGGAGAACTGTCAGAAGAACCACCGCCGAGCTCCGGGAAGTCGAGCTCTTCCGGTTTGGAGGGAGCGTCTTCTGCGAGGGCAACGCGTGGTTATGTTGACGTGAATTAAACGTTCCTTAAGGAAACGGTCAAGGGGGGTCGCTCGCTGAAACCGATGTAAGGAAAGCATG
The DNA here is from genome assembly GCF_023375885.2 of Dermacentor andersoni. Lineage (NCBI taxonomy): Eukaryota > Metazoa > Arthropoda > Arachnida > Ixodida > Ixodidae > Dermacentor > Dermacentor andersoni. Next base: position 133,529,206 of record NC_092821.1, read on the forward strand.
TTAGAGCCCTAACTTTGCAACCGCACTGCGTATACGCACCAAACTTTGATATCGTTGTGTAGAGGGAGGAAACCGTCACTCTGAGATACGCGTGTCGTGGGCGCAGATGGCGCCTTTGTCGAGCCACGCATGACGCAGTCGGTGCTAAACTTTAGCCTCTCGAGCGGCGTTCAAGGAGGCGCAGCTCGCCTGCGTGTTTCTCGTCCCAGAAGGAATGGTGGCGTTTGAGAGCACTCACTACGGTCATAGCATTGTATGACTTGTCGAACTCAAACGGTTGTTCATGAGGAGTCATAAGACCTGCAAACATGCAATAGGTTGCATGCACGGCACGTGACAACCTGTATCGACAATGTGTCCGACAATGTATCGCACAACGTGCATCAGAGTTGGCCGGATCCAACGTTTGTTTGTTTTTCATGCAAGTCTGTCAACTTGACATGCCGTGCTCAGCATTGCTTGGCGTCCTCGTATAATTTATCTTTCTCTCTTAAATGCAACGAATTGTATTCAACTTGTTCCAGCAGTTCTCAAATCAGAGTAATCCTACGTGTCACGTGCGTTTGAATGAATCGAAAATGAATCATCATTGTCACAAAGCTTACTTTCAAGACGTCATCGCGAGAGAGAGAGAGAGAGAGAGAGAGAGAGAGCAGGACAGAGGACGACAGATTCCTAGTGTCATTACCCTGTATTAAGTCAACGCACGTAGAAACTCCGCAAGAAACTCGTGAAAGAGGGAAAGGGGGCTCACCGTAGGTGTCTACGAATACCAGTGCGGTGACTGAAATGCCGATCAGAAGCAACATGGTGATGCACAGCACCATTGCGGTCAGCCACACGCTGCCCCCTCTGCGTAAAAAAAAAAAAAAAAAGAAAAATGAGAATAGCAAACCGGGTCACGTGGGCGCACAAGAAAGAAGGTGACATCTGAGGAGGAAACTAAGCGGCCGACCTCATCCTACACAGTGAAACTTGCGCAACAAGTGACGCTTTCTGCCACAACAACGTGGTCGCGTGGTTACCACAGTGCCACGCAGGTCGAGACGTCCACTGTTGAGTTTAACGTTCGGAAACAGCACAGTGGGTTCGGAGAGATGCCATATATTGGAAGGCTCCGGATTATTTTATTACTCTATGGATATATATATATACATGGGTGCCGCCAGTTTCCGTAGGCAGTGGCGCCATCTGTTAGCAGTCCACATGCTATGAGCAGCCAGCAGGAGCGTTTCTTGAACTTTAGTCCCTTCGAAATGCAGCCGCCGCAGCAAGGTATCGAACCTCCGACATAGCCTTCAGGAGCAGAGTTTTCCAGCTACTGAGCCAACGTGGCGAGCTATAAGTGGTACAGTAAAAATGAAAGGCCTAACGCCTTAATCAGCTAATCATCACGACGCTGTAAATGCTCACCTTTAATAGTTCGCAGTTTTTCAAAGTATTGAGAGTTGATAGCATGGTTTGGCGTTGCACTGGAACTCCCCGGAACCTGCTGTAACTACGTGCGGGTGGGATATTGGTTCGAAGCATGCCACGAGGCAACTTCTGCTGTGGCGAAGGAACAATGCCCTGGCCTCTACCAGGCGTCTCATGATGCAGGCGTCATAAGTGCAGCAAGCGAGGGCGTAGGCGCGGCGAAACGACGATGCTTGATGAGAGATTGGATGAGAGCGACGGGAAATCGTCAGCACTAGTTAGCGCCAAGGAGGTTTTAAAAAAATGGCTGGAATGGAGATGACCTTTCATATGTGAAGTCGGACCACCTCAATATTACGATAGGCACGAAAAGAAAAAGAAAACGTTAACGAATAGCGGGAAACATACGAAGCGCTTTCCTCCTACTGTGTGTTATTTAAAGGACGATCCGTTTTGCCGTATAGATATTGTTCGACGTCTTCCTCTTGTCACACTGGTTTAAAAAGGAAGCCTAAACGTCTAGCCAAGTTTTATGGCATATTATGATATAAAAGGTAACATTTCAGCCGAAGACCATGGCCTTTATTTTCTAGTTAGCCTAGCATTTACAGTAACTGACCAAAAAGGAAGTGAGCTGTGAACGTATTTCAGCTGTCGCGGTTCTCTTTTCAGTATAGATGCACAGGCGAACTCTGGGTTCCCCTGCGCTGACACCGAACTGCGGAGGGTACAACTCGGGCAATTTTTTTAGCCTCTTGGTTAGCGTCCAGTGAAATGGTAGATTCATAAATACCACTGGCCCCGGTACCGGTGAAACTTCATACCTCGCTATTGTAAGCCTACAATTAACGGTTTATGATACAAGGCGTTTTATTGAGAATCTAGCGTTTCACGACTGTTCTTCGCCCTCTGCAATTGCCAAAACCCTGACGAGTAAATCAGTCAATGCCATAAAACCTGGTCAGAGAAACTTTGGTGTTTCAATAATATGCGGCATTCACCTAGCGCACAAAAAAAAGATGATCACATCGACGGCCACGCGAACGACAATGTTAGTTCGCCATAAATGCGCATATAATGGATAAAAGATTATAATCCCGTCGCACATTGAACGCCAAATGAACAAGGTTTGTACGAATCCACTTGCTCGCTTATATAATTTGCATGTCGGCTTTGCTGCAGTACTGACAGCGCGCGCCCAGACTACGGCGCTAGATTTTCTTCCGGAGTGTGAAGCTCTACGGTTTACTCGCGACATATATCTTCTTTTGGAGCGAGTGAGGCTGCCCGCCTATCTGGACCGGTCGACAAAGCTCAGATAGCCTGAACGGTTGCTAGCATGTAGCTCGTTTGTAGTTAGTGTTACCCACATATTGAATACATTATTTAATTCGTCGCGTTAGCAGCTTCCGAGTGTAAAAAAAAAGGCACTTGTGTGAAGTGTGGGAATCCGGTCACGTGGTAGAGGTAGATAGTGGATGGGAGAGCTTAAAACATTGTAGTATGTATGTATGTATGTATGTATGTATGTATGTATGTATGTATGTATGTATGTATGTATGTATGTGCAAGAAAGTGCAAAAGCGATTGTCTGCTGAGATTTAGGTGCACGTTAAGAACCACACTGCAGGAGGTCAAGCTCCCTCCACAATCGTCTTGTACAGGGTGCACCTCATAATCATGTTGTCGTTTTGGCACGTAAAACCCGAGAATGTACTTTTAACGAGCCAATCATTATGACACAAATTACTTTTTCTTTCCTCGCCACACTTGGTTCCGGAAAACTCGCGACTGGGAGTTCTTAGGGTTTACGAACACGCTGCCTCGATAGTGCGGAAAAAAACGGTATCGGAACATAAACAGAACATCTTTAACACCAGCGCCTTTATTTGTCTAAAGTGGGACAGAGTATAATACTGCGGCCGAAACTACAAAATAGGCACAATTCCACCTTAAATTGCGACGATTGCTCACTTTATCAGCGATGTTCAAAAACTGTTGGAACAAGATAGCCGTGTCATCCTGAAACAATGTAGTAGAATACCGATAGCCAAGTTATCAATGTACGCCGATCCGTTTTTCATACACCAACATGAAGTCGTGGTCTTGCAATAATTTAGCTCGTGCTGAATCTTCACCATGCAAACACTTGAGCTGGCGAATTGCTACAGTATAATCTATTACAGTGTCATGGTGCTCTGAAACAGCAACATTACAACAGCGTCGTCGCTCACACGTCTGCAAGCAACTACTTCGGTATTCTTCTGACAGCAACCCTATCATGGTCTGTCCACACTGAAAAAAATAACAGCTAACGGATCACGCACGTTCAGTGATCTAGAATGTAACCTTGCACGTATCGTTGTTGTTGTTGTCGTCGTCGTCGTTATTGTTGATGATGATGTTGTCGTCGTTGTCGTCGTCGTTGTTGTTAACGCGAAGTTTTTTTGACCTGTTTTCCCTAATTCCCTGGCGCTGCTGCTGCTGTTGTGGTCTAGCTCGCAGCCGCCGCTTGTTTTTTTGCAACACCACCAGATGGCGCTCGCCTCCGTGCATTCTGCGGGAGCGAACTAAAAACCAGAGAGGCTGGGGCAATCTCGCGGACGGGGGGAAATGGAAAGGATACCTGCTTTGATTAACTACCTAAGAAGAAGAAACGCAATCAGGAAAGAAACATTTGATGACGGCAACTCAAAGGGAAACTCTACTCTTTGAAGCGAGATGAGGATACCTACGAACGCATAATTATGAAGCGAGCTACAACAAGGAAGAAGCCTGTGCATGCTGTGGTAGAGCTATGGAAACGATGGAACATGTTTTATTATAATGTGAATATGTCTGCGGAGGCGTGCATGAACAGAGTTCCCTATGGTGGTTAAGAAAGCTTGCTGTTTGGAGCTTTTTTTTGTTCTCCGTTCTTCTTTTGGAAACGGAAACGGTGGAAAGGGTACAATCGTTCAAGCCTGAAGGGAGCGCTTAGAGCTGGCCTCATTATTTAACACTACTATTCAACAATACTATATATATATATATATATATATATATATATATATATATATATCATTGTATAACTAGCTTTTTATCTATTTCTTTGTGAACAGTTGAGACTCCCTTACGCAATACTCGTTGCGGAGCCTGTGAGACATATCGATAAACGAAACTATTTAACGCTGAATGTGTTGTTACGCATAAATGAACAGTTCTCGCATTAGTGCTGCTCTACAGCGATAAACTCGTTCCTGGCAGGCATTCAGTAAGTTAGGATTCTTGAGCCCCGTCTGATCATGTTGCCTGCGCATTTTCCTTTACTCTGCCGCACCCTATCAAGAGTCCCCGTAGAATTCGTGATGGCAAGCTCTTTAATAACGTTCATTACAATGGTGATGAAGTTATTTCATGGATCCTTCAGAGCGTGCAACCTAACAGTTTTCAAAATGTACTAACACATTTCAGCTGCTCCAGCAACCACCTTACAGACGCATTGCCCAGACGCATCGGCCTGTTTGGGCGCATGTGTCGACCACTATACGATAAATGGGGTTACTTACGACGGCTTGGCGTCCACAGGTCCTTCTAGAAAACAAGGCAAGAAAAACAACGAAGATAGTTTGAGTAGCTTACGTGCCATGCCTTCCCTAGCAAAAAAAAAAATAACAAAGAAAAAAATTTGCACGTAACAGTGCATTCAGTACCGCTATCTGGCGCACAAGTCTTTATCTGCACGATACAAGCACACGTCAAAACGGATCGCGTATAGAGTACAGTAGATTCGAGAAGGAAACATCTGATCGCAGAACTGCAGAAGAGTTTGATTAACTATTCCCGTGTGATTAGGCAAGGCATTAGAGCGGGCCAGCTGGTATTCGATTACTACTGGACTTGAAGAATCAATGAAAAAAAAAGAACATAAACTGAGACAAATGGACGGATAAGGACGTGTGTTCCCCGTGTACACCTGCTTTGTAGTCATCCTGTTCGAGCATTTTTCCACGGTGATTTCACGATTCTACAGCGACGAAGAGGTCGGTTGGTGGTCCTCATATAGCACAAATTAAGCGTTCTATTTCGGCTTGGTGCCTGTTTGCACAGGTCTAAATGAATATTGCTACAGCTCTGTCGCACTTACACGGGAACCACATAAATCACGAAATCGAAAGCCCTGAGTAGGGTAACCAGTTGTGCATTTATCGATAGATGGATAGTGTCACAGTGCACCAGAATATACTAAATGGTTTCTACTCCATTGCCAACGCTACGCACGACATAGTCATCTACAACTCCGCGCACAACAACTTCGAGTTCTGAGACACGCTACACCTGTCTTTGAACCTACAGCACTCCCCCTCCAATTATCATAAATGTTTTTGTCTGTTCATTTTATTCTTGGCGGTTTGCTATCTTTTCATAGCTGGCTCCATATCCAGTGCGCCTACCCGGTATATGGTCCCTGCATCCCCGACTTTACATTTAATATCCGCCACAGTTCGCAGCGCTGGCATAGTATTCGCTAATTTGTTTCCCGGTCCTTTTTGCAGCACTAGAAGTCCACATATATACGATTTGCGAATATACGAATAACCTAGCCGCCTGTCTATTTTCATCCATACCAATCGCTCAGTCACCTGTTAAAGTAGATTTTGCTTTGAACCTTCAGAAGTTAGAACTACCAGGTTGTGTCGCTTTGCACTGCTTCCCTTGCGGTTTTTCCACATGTTCCCAGCTACTTTTTGGATAGGTCCCTGGTTAACGTCCACTCCTGACTATTTTTGTGAACTTACGAGCAGCACCGAGTCAGCAAACGTTAACCCGTAGCCCATTACTCTCTTCCATATAGCTACTTCATATATCTTGTACCTGCATATGTTTCACCAGGCCGCGTCATTATACCGTTTAGCTTTGATGAAATCATCTTTGTCAATGTCCGTTTTTTTCATACTACTAGGTATAAGTACTTACCTACCATTCCTTTAATGTTTCACTGTAACGTGACTGGCTGATCAATCGTACTTTAAACACGAAGAAAGCCGATTTCTCCTCACTAAATTTAAATGCCCAAGCTATTCCCGGCTACCCGCATACAGGTGCTATGAACTACACACACACACACACACACACACACACACACACGCACACGCACACGCACACACACACACACACACACACACACACACACACACACACACACACACACACACACACACACACACACACACACACACACACACACGATGCTTTCCTTACATCGGTTTCAGCAAGCGATCCTCTTTGATTGCTTCGTTAAGGAACGTTTAATTCACGTCAACATAACCACGCGTTACCCTCGCAGAAGACGCTCCCTCCAAACCGGAAGAGCTCGACTTCCCGGAGCTCGGCGGTGGTTCTTCTGACAGTTCTCCGCCTGATCCAGTGCCTATTCCCATGGCGCCGGCCACATCGTGTGTGTGTGTGTGTGTGTGTGTGTGTGTGTGTGTGTGTGTGTGTGTGTGTGTGTGTGTGTGTGTGTGTGTGTGTGTGTGTGTGTGTGTGTGTGTGTGTGTGTGTGTGTGTGTGTGTGTGTGTGTGTGTGTGTGTGTGTGTGTGTGTGTGTGTGTGTGTGTGTGTGTGTGTGTGTGTGTGTGTGTGTGTGTGTGTGTGTGTGTGTGTGTGTGTGTGTGTGTGTGTGTGTGTGTGTGTGTGTGTCATAGCATAGCACCTGTATGCGGGTAGCCCGGAATAGCTCGGGCATTTAAATTTAGTGTGGAGAAATCGGCTTTCATCGTGTGTAAGGTACGATTGATCAGCCATTCACGTTCCAGTGAAACATTTAAGCAATGGTACGTAAGTACTTATACCTAGTAGTATGAGAAAAACGGACATTGACAAAGATGATTCAGTAAAAGCTAAACGGTATAATGACGGTCTGTTGTCCGTTTTCGCGTTATTCTTTCGAAGGTGTTCTAACTCGTCCAGCTTGCTGATATGATACCATAGTTCTCTATTAGGATCGATGGTTTGTTAGCACGAACCATATTAATCAAGCAGAAAGGCAAACATAATCAACGAGGTTAGAGGTATCTGCCAACGAACCGTTTGGGAGCAAATGGTTATACTATCCATCCTTAAGTTAGCATATACGATATATATATATATATATATATATATATATATATATATATATATATATATATATATATATATATATATATATATATATATATATATATATCGTATATGCTCGTGCTATATGACACCGCTATAATTACAAGTCAACTATCCCAGCAACCATGTTTTTACATTACATACTGATGGGGGCTGGCGCGTAACCGGCGGGACCCGCCTGCATGTTGTCGACCTGGCCGTACGCATCCTGGCCGTACGGAGCCTGGCCGCACGGAGCCTGTCCATACGGATCTTGTCCGTACGGATCCTGTCCGTACGGATCCTGTCCGTATGGAGCCTGTCCGTACGGAGCCTGTCCGTACGGAGCCTGGCCGTACGGCGCCTGTCCATACGGCGCCTGTCCATACGGCGCCTGTCCGTACGGTGTCTGCGCGTACTTTGCCGGGTCGTACGCCTGTCCGTAGGCAGCTGGATCCTTGTAATAGCCAGATTGGTACTGCATGACGGCGACAGAGCTGGCAAGCTGAACAGAAAAGAAAATTCCTGTTGACACGCAGTGCTCAAACGGAGCCCAAAGAAAAGAAATAGGTTGAGCTGAACCGTTTTAGCAAATTTCACAGCTGTAATACATATTGGAGAAACTCGTATAGTGAGAGTAGATTTTCTTTTTTTGCGCAGCTTGCCGTACGCCTTAGATGTACACTTAAATAGAAGCGTCGACGCCTTCCTCACGCAGAAATGCGAGTAGTGGCCTAGCGCTCTTCTGCGGGTGCTTAATTAGTAAGAAAAGACGCGCATAAACAAAAGACCGAATACCGGCGACGCCGCTTTGATGTTTCAGTACCGGCGAGCAGTTACGACATGGATCTTGACGCTTTGCCTCAGACCTAGTTAGTTCCTAATTAGTGAATACAGGCTACGATGTTTTACAAATGAGCCAGACACTGAAATTAGTTCAGTTAGAAAACGGTTAATGCGCTGTGACGTCAATTTGACGTCACAGAGTTTCGCCGTGAAAAAAAAAAAGTATACATATATAGTTCACCTTCGTTTTTTTTTTCCTAGCGATGAACCACTTACGGAAAAATTAACGACGATAGAATTTTGCGCATTCGTTCTTTTTTTCCTAGCGATGAACCACTTACGGAAAAATTAACGACGATAGAATTTTGTGCAAATTCCGCATTCGTCTGAAAATCAAATCACCCTCGTCTGGATCCCAGCACACGCCGGCGTTGTCCACCCGCACCTCACCAACCTCAACGAGGTTACACACTCCGTAGCACGAGGACTAGTCAACCGTGCCGGAGACAGTGCAGGTGCACCCGCAGGGCGCGACCGCCTTACAAGATACAACGACCTTGTAAAGTCATTTTACCTCGCAAGAAGAACCTTCCCCACCCCTCACCGCAAGTTAAACAGGGCACAGGAAACCACCCTTCGCCTGCTACAGACGAATACATAACCCTCCCTCAGACGCTATCACACTATATACCCCGACATCTACCCGAGCCAGACGTGCAAGGTCTGTAAAACTGAATCGGCAACACTCCCCCACATGCTATGGGAGTGCAAAGATCAATACCAAAAGCTTAATCCCGTGACCCTCTCGTCGAGATGGCACGCGGCCCTGCGCAGCTCCCATCTCGACGACCAACTCTGGGCGACCCAGCAGGCCTACGGAGCGGCGAAGAGGCAAGACCTCGACGTCCCATCGTGGGAGGCCTAGGCCCAGCCGACAGAACTGCTGGTGTTCATTAAAGTTTACTCTCTCTTTATATATAGTTCACCTTCGTTTTTTTTCCTAGCGATGAACCACTTACGGAAAAATTAACGACGATAGAATTTTGAATGATTCAATTATCAATCTGAACTGAGCTAATCATGATAAGGGTAGCTCTCCTTGGTTCAGTCACAGCTAAGAGTCGCCCAGTGCGAGCGCTTGCTTTTGAATGCCTAACAAAATTGGGCCTCAGCACAATCTGCCATTACAAAGCACAATTCATCAAAACAAGGCAAACGAGTGAAGCACAGGCCCGAGCGAAGGCTTACACAAAGTGACTTCGGGACAGCGCCTACTTTCCTTTACTATGGCTGAAAGCGCGCTATGACGCATCAAAGAGTTTGAGTGCTGTAGCATGTCCTAGTTCAAGAGCTAAATAACTTGCACGTACGCCCTATATTATAACCACTACGCTTCACAAAGGTGGTTCAAGAAGTATGAAGTCTGAACAATCCTGCATTCGAATTCAAGCATGTCGTTGACAATAAGGAGCAGAGTGCCCGCTTCCTCCTTTCTGTCCGTTTGTCAGATGGTGGGCCGCTAGCATATTCTTTTTATCACGAATTACCACGATACACATGTTACTATACAGAGCGCGTAATCCTTCGTTCAGCCTGTCGCACCAACAGCCGCACCCAACAACCTTTCCAGCACAGGTTCCCGTAGTTTGAGGGCTCGATATCCTTCCGTACACACACATCGTGCATCGTGTCAGGAGCCACGTTGAACCGTGTGCTTCGTACTTCATGTAACACGTATGCTTCGTATAACACGTATGCACACAAAATACCTCGCCGATTAGTCGCACCAGCTTCCACATCCATCCAAGTTTTCAACAACATTCCCAGTGGTTTCAATGGAGTCCGGCGAACAAAGGAGCTTTTATCTTTGCGGACGCAAGAAATTAAGTACGCACGCACATAAAAGCACGCGCGCGTGCTAGCTGGATCGATCGATCGATTGATTGATTCATTCTTCTTCTTTCAGTGCGAGTGCACTCTGTGTTCCCGTTTAGCACCGCGCAGCCTAAAGTGTCACTCAAGGTCCTGAAGTGCACTCCCCGTAAGTGCAATTAACTTGCCCGCTTGACAGGGGTACAACAGGGAATCGCGCCGGTTTGGGCTAATTTCTGCTCTGTTGACTTAGTGTACCGCACGAATTGAACAAAAACATACCGTGAACGAGCAACACGGACAAGCTCTACAAACTACGCGCTACACTAAGTCGATGGTGTGGTACGACTCGCAATGAGGTTTTAAAGCGAAAGCGTGACAGATGGACTCCAGCGCACTTAGAAGCTATCCGACTCAATACGTGGATAAATCCCGAAGGCAGTGCAATCTAACACAGCGTCTCAAAGCGCTTAGAGTTAACGAGACGAGAATGCGACCAAACGGGCACGCGACGAACGCGCCCAGACAGCCTCAAGATCGACTCTGATACGAGAAAGGCTTATGCTTCCTATCGTGACCTAATGGTTAGAGCATAGGGCTGTTAGGCTGGAAGACGCGGGTTTGATTCCATCGCTGGTCACGCATTCCTTTAAGGCACTGTATACGCGAACCTCACCCACTATGGAGGTGTATGTACGTTACCGAAAATCCGAGTGAGCTATGCTGAGCGTACACGCCACTGCGTCACAGTGTGCACAAAACCACAATGAGTTTGCACACCGAGATTCGAAACAGAGAAAAGTCACTTCATTAAACGGCAATTTCGAAGGTCGCCCGTCAGCGCTGGCACGAGCAGCTGTCGAGACGGCTACCGCACGTTGAAAGGTGTGGGGCCAATTAGAGAGACACTAGCGTAGTAAACTGGGCCGCTGTCACTCGATGCCGGGCCGAGTAATCGCTATGCTGCAAAACGGAGTGCAGAAGATGGACAGATTTAGAGGATTTTTTTAATAAGCGCGCGACGAGAGCTTTGCTTGCGCTTGTGTGCATTGAATCTTGCATCCTTGCACCTGCCTAAAGCGCGTGCCTCTCAAACTTATAAACATGCCGTCGCATACTTTGACGATCTACGGTAGCTAAATTCAGCACGAATGTTCTACAGCGAAGTTTTGTACGGCTAGGGTCCCGGGATTCCTTCGCCCACGCAGCCTAAATCTCAACCAATCACAGCGGGAGGCTCGCGTCGCTGGTTGCCTTGCAGCACCACGAGATGGCGCTTGCCTCCGCGCATCCGGCAGCGGCGGCGCCGGCGGTGCGGGTAAAGCAAGAGACCCAGAAAGCTCGGCTTCGTGCATAGCGTTCTTCGCGAGCGTTTCCCGGTAAAGATTACGGCTGCATAAGCTGCGTTTGCCGGGAAGTGTAGCTCGCGAAGAAAGGAGTCACGTCGCTACACTTTCGCGCGTAAAAGAAGAGCCCGCTTAGCAGCTGAGTGCATTGGTGTTGTGATAGCGCTATGGAAAGGTCACGCAAAGTTGCTACTCCCGAAAAGCAGCGTAAACACGATGAGCGGCAACGGGAACCGCAACATCAGTATGCACAACGGTGTCCAGCTCACGCTCGGCACGCCCCCGTTCAAGGCTACGTCACATTGGTATATCTGATCAGGTGATACCACAGCTTCAATGACAAAGTACCTTCCTAGTGTGGATTGAAGCGCACTTCTTTTTTTCTCCCGACATTTTCTCACTGCTTATCGTGATGGGCGAAACTCAGTGTTTTGTTTGCCACGTATGCGGCGTAGTCATAATGACGACGGCGAAAGACGTTATTCACGCAGGTGCCATGAGCTTGTTTCGTCACCGTCACTACGGTGGCTAGATACCGTTACTGCAAGCAGTTCCCGTCAGGGGACAGCGTTTCCTCGGTCGTTTCACCTAAAAGAAAACTGGACGCCGACGAGGTTGGGAGCATGTATCAATGGTGCCTGCTTACCGTTTTTGAGGAAAAACCCGTCGAAAATGGCGTTCTTCTTTTGCGGAAAACAGTTGCCGTGACGGTGACGGAACGGGACGAATGACGGTTGTGTGAATGAGGCCTAGCGAGGAGGAGGGACAGACGGACACATAGAGCCCTGTTGTGGTTTTAAGGTGTGGCAGCAGTGAAATGGTACGTACAGGTTAAAGAGGCTAAAAATGTCGGAGATCTCGCTCGCGAGCACATCGCAAAAGATGCGACGAATCTACTCGGACCGCGACTCCTTCTGAGGTCGATGGTATACTCGTCCAACCATCAATACCCGTATTGGCAATACAACAGCGATCAACGAAGCAAGCATCTAGGGTAGCTCACTGGCTTGTTGTCAAGCCTCAAGGACTACAATATGAAAGTATTGCGTGGAGTGCCCTCTTGGCGACGTCAGCCTCCACCCGAGAGTCTTGTGTCATCCGCCCCCTTTTTGTGATGCTGCCCTGGAAGCCCGATGTTTGAAGCCCGCCTGCTTCATTCCTAAGTGCCCTTAGCCCTAATCAAGCCTAATAGTCTTTCCGTGTGCAATTATTCTGCACGACCCTGCCGGCATATGTTTATTCGTTGGGGAATGCGACGTGGAATAACCTTACCTCTTAAGATGACAGAAATTCTTCAGCGGGGCAGATGGGGGTTATAAGAAGATCAGCGTGCTTCACGTCAAAACGTCTACCTTAGTGATGATGATGATCACTAAAAAAATGATACAGGCCCCTTGTTGAGCAATAGGCAGTGAATAGGATGGCAGTACTGGGAAAAAAAGATAAAGGAAAATACAAAGTAAACACGTCAGAGGTGCAAGAGAATGAATTTAATTGGGAAGAGATGGCCCCTTGGACGATGCTGGAGTGTGAGGATACGACAGATAAACTTTATAAAAAGGAAATGGGCAGATGTATAGAGAAGTGGGATGCAAAATATTTTTTTAATTTTTCAGCAGTCACCATTGGAAAAGTAAAAGAAGGAAATCAGGGGAAAGCAAACAGGTATTGTGATAAAGGAGCTGATGAGATTCTGAAAACAAATTTGCGGACTGCTTTTTTCAAAATGCGAATTTTTGAATTGTAGAGAAGAGGAAGAAATCGTTGAGGAATGTAGTAGGATAAATAAAGTAAAAAACAGTGACTAAGTCATGTCCTTATTTTCAATGGGTAGTCAGAGCTGGCCCTAGAGACATTATAATGGCTGAAGCCCAGTATCGAAGCCTCAGGGAATAGTACAAGAGGGCTGCGTAATAAGTCAATAAGTGAATAAGAACTCGTTACTTGACTTCGCTTACGTAGTTACTTACTTTGTTAATTGCTTTACTTACTTACCTTACCATTAAATGTAAGCTAAGTAAATGGAAGTAAGGTATTTACTTATGTACCTGCCTTACCTTTAAAGGTAAACAAGGAATTACTTTAACTTAACTTATTTTACGTTACTTTTCACTCACTCTTAATTTACTTTTACTTTAGTTTATATAACTTATTTTACTTATTTAACTTGCTTTGCTTAGTTTTACTTTTATTTATCTTAATTTACTTCCATTACTTTACTTTCTTCTTTTACTTACATTATTTACTTAACTTACGTACTTACTTTAACCTTATTGTAAGCTTGCTTAAAGTTACTTTTATTTGGTGGGGGGGGGGGGGGGGTGGCTTTTACGTAACATACTTTACTTAACTTTAATACACAACCTAATTTTACTTATTTTACTCACTTTACTTACTTTACATGTTTCACTTTATTACCTTAACTTACTTACCGTCTTTCGTTACTTTATTTACTTTCCTTAATTATTTGTTTGCTTACTTATTTACTTTACGTAGTTTACTTACTTTATTAAACATACTTATCTTACTTTTTCCTTTATTGTTCTTTTAATTACTTTCTAAAAGTGGTAAAGAGCAGTTTTACGCCTTCATATTGGTGCACTTGTGTTACACAATGAACATAAGTCGAATAATAAAACAGAATATCTCAACGCAAGGGGCACTAAGTACAACAAAATTGACTTATTCTAAGGCAGAAGTCAGATAATGAGCAATTAGTAGAGCTGAATATATCAAGATTATGACGCAAGGAATCTTAAACTTACTTTTACATTTCTTACTTTTACTCACTTTTACATTTACTTACTTTTGCTTACTTTTACTTTTATTTACTTAACCTTTTTTATTTATTAAAGTTTAGTTAATTTTATTTCAATTTTTACATTCTTTACTTCACTTACCTTACCTACTTAACTTACGTTCTTCACAGACTTTACTCGGTTACTTACCTTCTTTCTTTACTTACTTAACCTAATTAACTTACTTTAATTACTCTACTTACTTTATCTAACTTAATTACATTTATTTGTTGCTATTACTTTTCCTTTTACTTAACCTTACTTTCACTTTTACGTACGTGTTTTACATACCTTTATTTTTTAGTTTCACTTGTACTTACTTTTACATCTACTTACTTTAACTTACTTTACTTACTTTACTACTTCTCCCAACATTACTTGTTTTACTTAGTTACTTTCTTTACTTACTTCCTTACTTACTTTCCTTAATTTCTTTGCTTACTTAACATACTACGTTACTCCCCTTACTTACGTTTTCTATTTACTTTCTTTAACTTACTTTACAAAAAACCTTAATTATACTTACTTCACTTACTTTATTGCCTTATCTTTACTTGCTTAACTTTAGTAACTTAATTTATTTGTGGTCTAGGAGGAAAATGTAGAGGCTGTTGGTGTAGGTCGCCTTGTCGGTGAGCAGGTTGCGGCCTCCCTTGTACAGCGACTCGAAGAAGATGTAGTCGCACAGCGAGTCCGGCGGGAAGTGCAGACTCGTGAGAATCCTATCGCCCATGGTACACACCACGGGCTGCTTGTCGATTGCTGCGCAGGAAGTGTTCGTAAGGAAAACACAGCAACGGGCATCTTCCAGACGTAAATTTAAACACTCTACACAGCTTGTCTAAACTTCTTGCCCTACAGCGCCTCAATTTTGACTTTTTATTTTTCCTGTGTGCAGTTTAGAGAAGTTCTGCGATGGTATCATCGGGGGGTCACTTGAGGAGATAGTTTCGCTTTCATGAGATTTCACGTGACTAACACAGCGCTGCTATTATAAACATTGTCAGAATTCCGGCTAGCTGTCCCATTCGCCATCTTGTCAGCCGTGATTGGCTCAGAGGGCTGCTACAGCTTTTGTCATTGGCTCAAACCTCCAGCATCGCAGAATTCTAGACGCCGCGGCGCCTGGTGCAAGTCGCGCAAAGCTTCGCCAAAGTCAAATTATCTCCAGAAGGGATCACCCGGGTATACCAGCCCTGGAGACAAGGCGACTACTGCAAGATATAACTGATAAACAAGCGTAAGTATCGAGAAGCTTGATATAGACTGCATAGGCAATATAGTATGAAGCTTACAGAAGCTCTAGAAACAAGAGCCAAAGCTCATCGTGTACACCTAATAAGCATAATATTAGAAAGTCTCTAGGTCGTCTGCAGGCTTTGCTTTGATTTGACTGCCGTTTGTGGTCTTTTGATTTTGTCTATATCATGTAAAGAACAATTCTCCAGCCGCAAGTCGATGCTCAACTCCCGCTTGCTGAGTGGAATTTTACTCACTCAAGAGAGATGAAATTCACTCTTCAATTGTAACCACTCTCCAATCAAATCTTTAGCAACTAATGCGGTATGTGTTTCTTTTTCGACGGTTGAGATCAGCGGGGAATCTCACAAAGCAGTGTTCGAGTTCTAGGCCTGCACATCAACGCAGATGTTGATGCAGCAGCATGAATTCCCAACATCACTGGGACCTGACGTCAGATACTCTACCTAATCCACCGCATCGCTTCCAAGAGCGGGGGCAGTGAGGAGCGGACTCTCCTCAGTCTCGTGACTGCTCTACTGATCTCACAAGTTGTGTGAGACTATGACTTCTACAGTCTGACGCAAAAGCAACCAAAAAAAAAAAAAAAACTCGTATCGCTCATCCACGAAGCCATGAGGAACGTCACCGGCCTGCCGCGTTTCACACCTTTGCACCGCCTTGCCCAAATGGTCCTGGATGATTCCGATCAAGGCAACAGCCGAGACTGCCAAACATTCACGTCAGTTCCGTCTAAGAGCCATGATATTCGGTCGCAGCATCCACCTGCTTCTACACTTGTCAATCGCCTCTATGCCTCTGCTCTCTTTTCCTGCTCCTTGAGATTGTCCCCTGACCGGGAACTTTGCACCGATTCCTCAAAACGCGAATGCCGATCACGCATGAGAGGCAGTTGTCTTAAGCAAGGCGGCATGAAGCCGAAGCTCGCGACGCTTCTCCCCTTCACGGTGCTGTCTACACAGAACGCCGCCCTTGGTGACGAAGCTTCAGCCATGGCCTACTATTGCCCACGTACCGCCGCAGCCTGCTCCTCCTGCCACCCGACCTGCAAAGACTCATTAACGGCGGAACTGACTGCGGTATCCGCTGCATGCGACGACGTCCTCGAGCCTCCTTTTGCAGCCTTCACTCATCACACTGTTTACACATACTCGCCGGCCTCCATAAGGGCCTGCGCCCGGTTGGACTCGCGCAGTGGTGCTGTTCACTCGACACACCTGGCGATGTGAATAGCCGACGAGGCTGGCCACACTGTCTGCCTCACATTGATACCAGTTCACTCTGGGGACACTGGCAACCGAATAGCACACTCTCTGGCAAGGAAGCTTCTGTCCTGTCCCTCAGAGACATGTTCATAGTTTATGTTCATGTTCCTCGCAGAGGCAGAGGAGGCTCGAAGGACCGCGCTCCAGCACATCCTCCCAGAAAATCCTACGCCTCTGGCAGGGAAGCTTACCCGCCCTGAGGCCAAACGCCTGCGACGCATCGTCACGGAGACAGCAGCGACACCAGTCCGCCGTGCCAGGATGTGTCTCCAATCCTTGCAATCAGCCACTTGTTGCTCCTATCCAGGGAACCAGCTACTGGATCGGCAACATATACTCTGGCTCTGCTCGACTTTCGCCAAGCACTTTAGAGGAGCGATCTCCATTCTCCCTCCTACCCTGAGGCCTAAGAATTTCGGCGCCTCGCGTCTTCCCACTGGTCCCAAACGAGAGACGGTGCCTCATACTCCGTTCAGTATTTCGGTTTCTACAGGACTCAAAGATGGTCGATAATATCTGAACTGACCACCTGCTTTGTCGCTCCCCCCGCCCTGATGGACACACGGGCTTGGGGCGGAAACCCGTTTTATGGTTATTTCAATAAAAAGTTTTAAGAACACGAAGCAAATCGTAATGTTAATCATTGCCTTTGGTTCTGAAACGGCAAACTGGCCTGTCTATACATAAATGCTGACAATTTAACTTCTTAACGTTATGCATTTGGCAGGACAGCGTAATGTGTTGAACAAGTGTGCCTTAAACAAATTTCATATGTTCAGGCTCCGCACGAAATGTTGGCAACAACCACAACTCGCATCCATCTAAACATAACTTTAGACAACCTAGTTACCTTTCTGCCTGCCTTCTTATGTATGTGTCTTTGGCTACCTTTTTGTCTGTCTATCTACTCACCTGCCTGTCAGCATGTCTCTTGCTTAGTCTGTCTTCCTATATAAATTCCACTAGCAGCATGCAGATCAGGTTGATAAGGTGCGCCTAAACCTAAGTACACGAGCGTTTCTGCACTTTTTGCAACCCCTGACGTAGAGCTCAGCGGCGCAATTCCATAACTGCTAAACTACCGCGGTGAGATAGACTTGCCTTCATCGTATATTGATGGTGTGCCAGGGGGCGCTGGGGTCGTAACAGGGGGCTCCGTGGTCCTATCAGGGGAGGTGTCCGTGGTGGTATCAGGAGCGTCTTTGGATGCTGTGCAGCCCATCGTTGGCATTGCGGGAGGCGTCTTAGTGACAACAGACGCCGGCATCCTTGGTGTGGCCGGCGAAATGGGAATAGGCACTGGATCAGGTGGAGAACTGTCGGAAGAAGAACCGCCTAGCTCCGGGAAGTCGACCTCTTCCGGTTTGGAGGGAGCGTCTTCTGCGAGGGTAACGCGTGGTTATGTTGACGTGAATTAAACGTTCCTTAACGAAGCAATCAAAGAGGATCGCTTGCTGAAACCGATGTAAGGAAAGCATGTTAGAGCCCTAACTTTGCAACCGCACTGCGTATACGCACCAAACTTTGATATCGTTGTGTAGAGGGAGGAAGCCGTCACTGTGAGATACGTGTGTCGTGGGCGCAGATGGCGCCTTTGTCGAGCCACGCATGACGCAGTCGGTGCTAAACTTTAGCCTCGCGTGCGGCGTTCAGGGAGGCTCAGCCCGCCTGTATGTTTCTGGTCCGAGCAGGAATGGTCGCGTTTGAGAGCACTCACTACGGTCATAGCATTGCATGACTTGTCGAACTGAAACGGTTGTTCATGAGGAGTCGTGAGGCCTACAAACATGCAATAGGTTGCATGCACGGCACGTGACAACCTATATCGACAATGTGTCCGACAATGTATCGCACAACGTGCATCAGAGTTGGCCGGATCCAACGTTTGTTTGTTTTTCATGCAAGTCTGTCAACTTGACATGCCGTGCTCAGCATTGCTTGGCGTCCTCGTATAATTTATCTTTCTCTCTTAAATGCAACGAATTGTATTCAACTTGTTCCAGCAGTTCTCAAATCAGAGTAATCCTACGTGTCACGTGCGTTTGAATGAATCGAAAATGAATCATCATTGTCACAAAGCTTCCTCTCAAGACGTCATCGCAGCGAGAGAGAGAGAGAGAGAGAGAGAGAGAGAGAGAGCAGGACAGAGCACGACAGATTCCTAGTGTCATTAGCCTGTATTTAAGTCAACGCACGTAGAAACTCCGCAAGAAACTCGTGAAAGAGGGAAAGGGGGCTCACCGTAGGTGTCCACGAATACCAGTGCGGTGACTGAAATGCCGATCAGAAGCAACATGGTGATGCACAGCACCATTGCGGTCAGCCACACGCTGCCCCCTCTGCGTAAAAAAAAAAAGAAAAATGAGAATAGCAAACCAGGTCACGTGGGCGCACAAGAAAGAAGGTGACATCTGAGGAGGAAACTAAGCGGCCGACCTGGTCCTACACAGCGGTACGTTGCGGAACAAGTGGCGCATTCTACCACAACAACGTGGTCACGTGGTTGCGACAGTGCCAGGCAGGACGAGATGTTCTCTGTTGAGTTTAACGTTCGGAAATAGCTCAGTGGGTTCGGAGAAATGCCGTATATTGGAGGGCTCCAGATTATTTTTTCAGTCTACGTGTATATATATATATATATATATATATATATATATATATATATATATATATATATATATATATATATATATATATATATATATATATATATATATATATATATATATATATATATATATGTATATATATATATATATATATATATATATATATATATATATATATATATATATTTCACGGGTGCCGCCAGATTCCGTAGACAGTGGCGGCATCTGTTAGCAGTCGGCATGCTACGAGCAGGCAGCACGAGAGTTTCTTGAACTTTACTCCCTTCGAAATGCAGCCGCCGCAGCAAGGTATCGAACCTCCGACATAGCCCGAAACCTCCGAAACAACCTGGCAACAGCATCGTCGCTCACGCGTCTGCAAGCAAGTACTTCGGTATTCTTCTGACAGCAACCCTATCATGGTCTGTCCAAATCAAAACTAACAGCTAACGCATCACGCACGCTCGGTGATCTACAACGGAACCTTGCACGTGTCGTCTATGATGATGATGTTGTTGTAATTGTTAACGCGAAGCTTCCGTAACCTCTTTTCCCGATTTTCTGGACGCGGCTGCTGCTGCTGTTGTGGTCTAGCTCGCACTCGCCGCTTGGTTTTTTGCACCACCCCCAGATGGCGCTCGCCTCCGCACGTCCCGCGGGAGTGAACGCAAGAGTAAATGAGACGATCTCGCGGATGGCGGAAATGGAAAGGATACGTGCTTTGATTAACTACCTAAGAGGAAGAAACGCCATCAGGAAAGAAACATTTTGTGATGATAACTGTTCACTTTTCGAAGCGAGATGAGGATAACTTAGAACACTTACTTATAAAGCAACGTACAACATGGATGAATAAGCTTGCGCATGTTGCCGTAGAGCTATGGAAACGATGGAACACGTTTTATTAGAATGTGAATGTCTACCCAGCGATCGTTTTAGGCTCCTCTGGTTCAGCGATAGCAGGGGGAAAGCAAACATTTCCACTATAGAGATTAGTAGGAGGCGATCGGAAGTTTGGTGGCAGGAAAGTAGGGAGATCACATACAACGGAGGCGTCCAAGAAAAGAGTTCCCTATAGTAGTTAAGAAAACTTGGTGCTTGGAATTCAGTTTTTTTTTTTTTTGCTTTGTTCTTTGTTGTTCTTTTATATAGGCAGGACCTTAGGTAGGATAACAACAAGAGCCTGCTAGTGCAATACACCGCCCCGTTTCCGAGGAGACGCTGATAGTATCCATCCATCTGTTCGTGCCGGGAACGCCGCGGCAGCATTTCACAGTTTGGGCGTATGGCTTGCTTGCTTATGTGGGGAAAAAAAAAAAAGACATTTGCTCGAGTCTGGAGGTCGTGTGCCGGGCTGTGATAGCGCAAACGTTACAACTGTTCATAGCCTGAACAGAGCGCTTAGAGCTGGCCTCTCTGCCGGCAGTCTAACATTCCTTAACAGCACTATTCGACATTACTATATATATATATATATATATATATATATATATATATATATATATATATATATATATATATATATATATATATATATATATATATATATATATACCTATATATACATATATATCATTGTATAACTAGCTTTTTATAACTTTCTTTGGGAACAATTGAGCCGCCCTTACGCAATACTCATTGCGGAGCCTGTGAGATATATGGATAAACGAAATTATTTAACGCTGAATGCGTTGTTACGCATCAATAACTAGTATTCGCATCAGTGTTGCCCTACAGCGATGAAATCATTCCTGGCTGGCATTCAGTGAGTTAGGATTCTTGAGCCCCGTCTGATAATGTTGCCTGCGCATTTTCCTTTAGTCTTCCGCACCCTATTAAGAGTCCCCGTAGAATTTGTGATGGCAAGCACTTTAGTCAAGTTCATTACAATGGTGGTGAAGCTATTTCATGGATGCTTCAGAGCGTGCAACCCAACGGTTTTCAAAATGTAGTAACACATTTCAGCTGCTCCAGCAACCAACTTTCCGACGCATTGCCCAGACGGATCGGACGGTTTGGGAACATACGTGTTAACCACTATACGATAAATGTGTTACTTACGACGGCTGGGCCTCCACAGGTCCTGCGAGAAGAAAGGACAAGAAAAACAAAGCAGTTAGTTTGAGTAGCATACGTGCGATGCCTTTCCCACCAAAAAACGAAGAAAAACAAACAAAATTCGTACGTATTTAGAACAGAGCATTCAGTAGCGCTATCTGGCGCCCAAGTCTTTATCTGCACGATACAAGCACACGTGAAAACGGATCGCGTAGAGTACAGCAAATTCGAGAAGGAAACATTTAATCGCAGAACAGCAAAAGAGTTCGATCAAATATTCTCATGTGATTAAGCAAGGGATTAGAGCGGGTCAGCTGGTATTTGATTACTACTGGAGTTGAAGAATCAATGCAAAAAAGGAAAGATAAACTGAGACAAATGGACGGATGAGGACGTGCGTTCCCCGTGTACAATTGCCCTTGTAGTTATCCTGTTCAGGTGTTCTTCGACGGTAATTTCACAATTCCACCGCGACGATGAGGTCAAATGACGGTCCTTATATAGCGCAAAATAAGCGTTCTATTTCGAGTTGGTACCTGTTTGTATAGGTCCAAATGCATATTGCTACAGCTCTGTCGCACATACACGGGAAACGCATAAACGTCACACTTAAGTGACTTTTTGATACCCTTCCTTTAGTTATTGCAGATATTTATGCCTCACGACTACTCGACGTATTTTGTTGAATCGCACGCCATGTTGAGAACAATCCTTCTGAGTACGCCAGGCAAGCTTTGAGAGAACTTCCGTGCCATTTGAAGAACTCATCGAAACTCGTGGACAACAAGGTTAGGATGCTCCCCCGCATTAAAAAGAGCTCCGCTTGCATGAAGCAGCAGCAGACGATGATGGTAATAGTGATCATAATCATCACCATGATCGTCACCACAGCAGCAGACGATGATCGTGATCAAGGAGATCATTTTTATGGTTATCGGCTGCTCCTCTGTCACTGTCCATGATTATCATCCACATCCTGACCATCATGAGTTCAGAATTTTTCAACTATCAACTATCATAATTTCTTTCTCTGCTCCTTTGATTCTTGGCTGTTTGATGTATTTTCACAGCTGGCTTCCTATTCAATACGTCTATTGTCCTTAAAGTCAGTAGCCTCGGCAAGGACATCCTCATTGATCTCAGGATGGATACCGCGAGAGGTTTGCCTGTCCGTAGCGCCATCTGCTGGCAAGCAGGAAATTTCAGATATGCGTGGTTACAGCGCTCCGCGAGGTGGCCTTTTTGCGGCGTGACGATGCTCTAAATAACTGAATTTCAAAACCACCGCTCAACTATCAGCGAAGAGATCTTGCAATGCGCCACAACGTTTTACTTGTCTCGATGTATGAGGCCGTGAAACGATCTGAAGACCAAGACGGACAATAGCGTCCCACTTCACATTGTTGCGCGTTGTGCTATACGACACCGCAATAATTACGAGTCAACTATGCCAGCAACCAGTGGTGATTCAATGCTTTTACATTACATACCGATGGGGGCTGACGCGTAACTGGCGGGACCCGCCTGCATGTCGTCGACCTGGCCGTACGGATCTTGACCGTACGGATCCTGTCCGTACGCAGACTGTCCGTACGCAGACTGTCCGTACGCAGACTGTCCGTATGAAGCCTGTCCGGATGGAGCTCGCCCATACGGGGCCTGCCCGTACGGTGTCTGCGCGTACTTTGCCGGGTCGTACGCCTGTCCGTAGGCAGCTGGATCGTTGTAATAGCCAGATTCGTACTGCATGACGGCGATAGAGCTGGCAAGCCGGAACGGAAAAGAAAATTCCTGTTGACATGCAGTGCTCAAACGGAGCCCAAAGAAAAGAAATAGGTTGAGCTGAACCGCATTAGCAAATTGCCCTTCTGTAATACATATTCGTGAAACTCTTATCGTGAGGGGGAACTTTTTTTTCGCGCAGCTTGCCCTATGCCTTAGATGTGCATTTAAATAGAAGGGTCGAGGTCTTCCTCACGCAGAAATGGGAGTAGTGGCTTAGCATACTTCTGCGGGTACTTAATTAGTAAGACGCGCAGAAACTAAAGACCGAATAGTGGCGACGCCGCCTTGATGGTTTCAGCACCGGCGCGCAGTTACGTCATGGACCTTGACGCTCCCGCTCGGACCTAGTTAGTTCTTAAATGATAAAGACGGGCTACGATGTTTTCCAAAACAGCCGGACACTGAACTTAGTCCATTTAGAAAACGGTCAGTGCGCCGAGACGTCAATTTGACGTCACGAAATTTTGCCGGGAAATAAAGAAAGATAAATAGTTCGTCTTTCTTTTCTTTCTAGCGATGACCCACTTACGCAATAATTAACGACGATAGAATTTTGAATGAATAAATTAGCAATCTAAACTGAGCTATTGTTTACCTTTTCATGATAAGGGTAGCTTTCTGGTTGAGTCATGGCGAAGAGTCGCCTAGTGCGAGCGCTTGTTTTTCAATGTCCAACAAAGTGGGGCCTCAGCACAATCTGTCATTACAAAGAACAATTGATCAAAGGTAAGCGAACGAGGGAAGCATAGGCCCGGACCGAACGCTTACAAAGGGTGACTTCAAGACAGCGCCTTTACTACTGCTGAAAGCGTGATATGACGCATCAAAGCGCTTGAGTGCTGCAGCACGTCCTAGTTCTGGAGCTAAACCACTTGCATATATGTCCCATATTATAACCACTATGGTTCACAAAGGCTGTTGAAGAAGTATAAGTCTGCGCAATCCTTCATTCGAATTCAAGCATGGCGTTCACAATAAGAAGGATAGGGCACGCGCCCTTCTTACCATCGGTTTGTCAGACGGTGGGTCTGTAGCACACTCTTTTTATCACGAAACTCCACAATACACTTGTTACTACAGAGTGCGTAATCCTTCGTTCGACCTGTCAGGCCAACAGCCTCATACTACAAAACTTTCTAGCATAGGTTGCCATAGTTTTAGGGCTCGATCTCCTTTTGTGCACACGCATCGCACATCGTGTCAGGCACCACGCCGTATCAATCAATCAATCAATCAATCAATCAATCAATCAATCAATCAATCAATCAATCAATCAATCAATCAATCAATCAATCAATCAATCAATCAATCAATCAATCAATCAATCAATCAATCGATCGATCGATCGATCGATCAATCAATCAATCAATCAATCAATCAATCAATCAATCAATCAATCAATCAATCAATCAATCAATCAATCAATCAATCAATCGGTCGGTCGGTCGGTCGGTCGGTCGGTCGGTCGGTCGGTCGGTCGACAGACTGACTGACTGACTGACTGACTGACTGACTGACTGACTGACTGACTGACTGACTGACTGACTGACTGACTGACTGACTGACTGACTGACTGATTTCGCAAAGTGGTGCAGGAAATGTGGAGGACGCCATAGAGGCAAGTCGATTCAGTAAGCAATCACCTTTGCATTGCAACGCGATCGGCCACATGCCATTTTGCTGTGTGCAGAATGCACCACGAATTGGTGAACAGGGCTTTAAGAAAACGTGCGTAAGGCACTCACATTATCACGTACGCTCTCATATTTGTCCCATTTACAGTTGCAGGCAGTTTTCACAATTGCAAAACGTTTTTCTCGGGCAGTTATAGGTTTGGCACTTATATTTTTCATGCGCCCAAAAATAATAAAATAGTGCTGTCGAGGCATGCTATATGGAAGAACCGCTCACCGCTTGAAATCGACGCAGCGTTCGAGGACTAGCGAGAGCTGCTCGAGACAAGCCCGCGAGTCTCGAGGCAATCGTGATGGTGATGGTGGTCCTAATCTGTGGCATGTTCCCACTACGAGCGAGAGGCCTGGACTCTGGCCCCAGAAGGAAACAGAATAACAGCAAGAGCTATGAGAAGAAAAAAATATAGTACCTAAAGATGGTCACGAAAAAGCGAAGATAGCGCATTAGAATTGATAAGCAAAGTAATTATCTTGTCGCTCATGTAGATAGCTAAGAACACGCGATAAATGGTAGGAGCATTAAACAAATCGCACTTTAATAAAATACAAGTGAAATGAACCATGAGTAGAGAAGAAAAATTAGGAAAAAGAAGAAATTAACATAGTACGTCTTGATTTCCCTTCGAAAATTAAAGAGAAACACGCAAATCCATCGATATGTCGGAATCTAGGTGACACGAAGCTTGCTTGAGCTAGGCGAGGTAGCGACAGTATCGGATGACACGAGCAGAGCCTCACCGTGTGCAGCTGTTGACCGTCTGCGTCGCCAAGACGAAAGCAATGTACGACGCTTATTGAGGAAAGAGTGCTGATAAGGAGTGTACGTGCAGAGAAGCGCGACAGTAGGACGTCCGTTCTTGGGGATTGGTCAAAAATGGGCACGCACCCCCAATGACACACGCCCAGTTGGGCACGCCCAGTGCCGAAAGTTGCATGTTCTCCCTGGGGCACACACGCAGTAGCCCCCGTTGTCTCCTCAGCCCGACAAGCAGCCACCAGCGAGTTGTCATTTTGGGAACATAACCCACTCGTCCGTGCTGTCCATTAGAAACGACAGCAGCCAGCATATACCTAGAGGCCTAAGGTGTTTGTGTAAGTCCGCAAACATACCGTACAGATTCGTGTAAGGGCCGCACCCCCAACTTGGCAAGCCAAAATTTGGAATAAGCTTCCAACGGTGAAGAAATCGCATTCTTTGCCCCGATGCCGCAAGCGCGTATGGTCGAATTGCGACATATGCATATATCGTAATTAAAAAGTAAAAAAAAATTAAATTATGGGGTTTTACGTGATAAAACCACTTTCTGATTATGAGGCATGCCGTAGTGGAGGAGCCCGGAAATTTCGACCACCTGGGGTTCTTTAACGTGCACCTAAATCTAAGTACACGGGTGTTTTCGCATTTCGCCCCCATCAATATGCGGCCGCCGTAGAAGGGATTCGATCCCGCGACTTCGTGCTCAGCAGCATAGCCACTGAGCAACCACGGCGGGTAAAATTCAAAAGTACGCACGCTGCGTACTTCCAAATGCCGCTAGTAGATGGCGAGAGCAGCGCGTTGACCTCTTATGCAATAGCACATCCGGGGATCCGGGGTGTAGACAAGACTTCGCCGACACCACGTTCACCAAAAGGTTCAGTTCCGTGTAAGGGCCGCATTTAGTCAAAATGGTGAAAAAAAAGTGCGGTTCTTACACGAGTTTATATAGTATCTCGCAATGAAGCGACGACAAGCAACAAATCTTCGGGAAGAGGAAAATGATGTTATCCCTTTAATACAGCTGAACCTGAGAAGGGGGGAAGAAATGCATGAACGTTATAGGGTGTTTGCGAAAACTTGCATGCGGAACTGAAGAGTCCGATTTTTAAGCGTTTATTGGACGTGATTAAAATTTGGCAGGATGATTGACCTTCCTCTCGTTAGAGCATGTTTAAATGTTCGTCAGCCTGCGGTAAAGGAAACAAGAATCGTACAAAAAGTACCTAGTCTTCGTCCTGAAATAAATGAATGGTCATCGTATTGAGCAGTTAAGTGTGTAAGCTTAAGAGAGACTGAACGTTAAAAATTAAAACGTGTGTCACTGCATGTGTGACCCACGGCGCGTACCCGAACATGGATCTTTCGGCACGGGGTGCGTCCAACTGCGCGTGTGCCATTAGGGCTGTGTGCCCATTTTTGGCCAATCCCCAAGAACACATTGTCCTACTGTCGCACTTCTCTGCACGTACACTCCTTATCAGCATTCTTTCCTTGATAAGCGTCGTGCGCTTCTTTCGTCTTGGTGACGCAGGCGGTCAACAGCTGCACACCGTGAGGCTGTGTTGGTATCATCCGATAGTGTTGCTTACTGTCTAGTTCAAGCAACCTTCGCGTCACCTAGATTACGGCATATCGATGGATCTGCCTGTTGGTTTCTTAGTAAATATCGAAGCGAAATCAAGACGTACTATATATGTTAATTTCTTCTTTTTCCAAATTTTTCTTCTCTATTCATGGTTCATTTCTCTTGTATTTTATGAAAGTGCGATTTTGTTTATTACTCCTACGTTTTATCGCGCGTTCTTTACTATCTCCATGATCGACAAGATAATTAATTTGCCTGTCAGTCATAATGCGCTGTCTTTGCTTTTTCGTGATTATCTTTTGGTACTTCATTTTTTTTCATCTCATAGTTCTTGCTGTCATTACGTTTTCTCCTGGGGACAGAGTCTAAGCCTCTCGCTCGTAGTGGGAACATGCCACAGATTAGCACCACTATCACCATCACGATTGCCTCGAGACGCGCGGGCTTGTCTCGAGCCAGTCCAAGGGCCAGTCCTCGAACGTTGCGTCGATTTCAAGCGGTGAGCTGTTCTTTCGTGTCGCATGCCTCGACAGCACTATTTTATTATCTTTGAGCGCGTCAAAAATTGAAGTGCCAAGCTTGTAACTCTGTACCTGTCCAAGAAAGACTGATATTACATTTGTGAAAACTACCTACAAGTACGACAACTATGAGAGTGTATGTGATAATGTGAATGCTTTACGTATGTTTTCTGAAAGCTCTGTTCAACAGTTCGTGAGGCACTTTGCACACGGCAAAATGGCATGTGGTCGATCGCGTTGCAATGCAAATGTGATTGTTTACTGAATTGACTTGCCTCTACGGCGTCCTCCACATTTCCTACGCCGCACTGCGGAATCAATCAATCAATCAATCAATCAATCAATCAATCAATCAATCAATCAATCAATCAATCAATCAATCAATCAATCAATCAATCAATCAATCAATGGTGAATAACAACAGCGCTCTTAACCATCAACGAAATGATTGAATACCAATTCAGGATTGCTCGGTCCCGTACTTCTTGAACAGCCTATTTGAGAAGCACGGGACACATAGGGCATATAAACAGTTGATTAGCTCTAGATTAGAATACTCTACAGCTCTCCGGTGGCATGCATGCGTCAAAGCGTGCTTTTAGCCATAGTAAAGGAATGTAGACTGTATCGCAGACACCCCTGAGGAAGTGTTCGCTCCGGGCCTCTGCTTTCCACGTTTGCTTGCTCTTGACCAATTGTGCTTTAAAATTACAGATCGCACTAAGTGCCGTTTTGTTGCGCTTACCATTACCGAGCCGATAAGCTCTTCGCATATCATAAAGGGACGGTAAACAAAACCACAAGCTCAGTTTACACTGATAAGACATTCTTTCAAATTTGTATTTTCATTAATGCTTCGGTAAAATGTTGATTGTTAGAAGAAAAAAGAATGAAGGCTAAACTATCGCTGTTTCAAAATTTTGCACCGCAATGCTACCGCCGGCATGTCAGTGCGATGTCACAAATATCGAAGCATTTCTGGTGCTTGCGCCGTTTCGCTGCAACAAAAGTTCCCGACAATCTCTGGGTTCATTTCCTGACTCCTTTGCAGTACATTCCAGTCCGTTTTTGAAGTTCATTATTATCAATTAAAATTTAACCAGACCCTCAAAGACGCCGTCGAAACCTCTGACTTAATGGCGAGCCGGTGCGAGAACTTAAGGGAGCATCGTAACATGTATTTTAATGCGATTAGCATAATTTGCCTGCTACAGGCCTTTTGTATCTATCTATCTATCTATCTATCTATCTATCTATCTATCTATCTATCTATCTATCTATCTATCTATCTATCTATCTATCTATCTATCTATCTATCTATCTATCTATCTATCTATCTATCTATCTATCTATCTATCTATTTATCTATCTATCTATCTATCTATCTATCTATCTATCTATCTATCTATCTATCTATCTATCTATCTATCTATCTATCTATCTATCTATCTATCTATATATCTATCTATCTATCTATCTATCTATCTATCTATCTATCTATCTATCTATCTATCTATCTATCTATCTATCTATCTATCTAATCTGCTTACGCGAACCTTGTGGTTTAGGTTGTGTATCAGCTCGAGCAACTACGTATGTGATCATGACCGTGAGACCGTCGTGGCCATTACATCGTTGTTATTCCGGCTTTGACATCCGATTCTCCATACGCCAACGTTGTCCCGCCATTGTCGTCACGTAGTCGTCAGGCAATAGTTTTCCTGCCGTCGTCGTGAGGCCGTCGTAGTCGTTCCGTTATCATCCCTCCAGTTTCGTCATTTGAGTTTTGTCACGCCGTCGTCGTCACACCAACATCATCGTACAGTCTCCGTGAAACAGCCGTCGTCATGCTATCCTCGTTATACATTCGCAGTCGTCCTGTTGTCCTCCCACCGTTGTCGTGCCATCGTCCGTCATTGCCTCGCCGTCATAGGGTTGTCGTCATGCTGTCGTGGCCGTTCCATCGACGTCATTCTAACTTCGTCATCTCACACTTGTCACGCCGTCGTCACCGCCGTCGTCAGACCATTGTCTCACGTCATCGCCGTCACGCTGTTGTTTTACCATCTTCACTTCAGAAACGTCGTCCCATTGTCGTGATGACACCGTGTTCATACCGTATTTGTCGTTCCATCAACGTCATTCTTTCTTCGTCATTCGATCGCAATTATGCCGCCGTTGTCATGCAGTCGTCATCATTGAGTAGTCGTCTTAATGCCGTCATATGTACTTCCCATCTGACAACGCTAATCTCCCGCTGGAGTTCTTACGACACAATTTCTCATCCGTAACTGTCCCAGTAAAATCATCCTTATACACAGCACAAATGCGACCAACCCCCGAATACGCATGTATGGGATCCTTGGCATGCTTCCCTCACTAACGTTCTTGAGTCCACTCAGAACCGCGTCGCCAGTTTCCCCTTTCCAAGTATTCTCGTCTTGATAGCGTCTCCTCCATGAAATCAACCCTTGGTTTACCTGACCTCGCTTTGCCACGTAAGAATTCTCGTGTATGTCTCTTTAATAAAATTTATTACACTAATCTAGATCTTAAGGACCAGCTTCTATTTCGTCCGTCTTATGCTCGTGTTTCGTCACCACCTGACCATCAATGTCCAAGGTTGGAGTGCCGATTTGACACTCGGGTTCTTACCTCAACTGCTTCATGCCGCGCACTAGTACGTGATGGAACCACCTCCCTGACTCCATCGCTGCTATCGGCGACAGTAACAACTTTAGGAAAGTGTGCCGCAACCGTGTCACATCTTCCCACTACTCTCTGTAATGCCCTTTGGGCCTTGAGAGTATTGACAATAAGTAAAGTAGGGGTCGTGCCATAGTCGAAAGACCACCTTCGTCATCCGTTTGTCGTCATATCGTCCTCGTCATCTCGCTGTCCTCACGCCGTCGTCCTTACATCATCATCATCATCATCATCATCATCATCATTATTCACTACTGCCATCGCACTGTCGTCATGCCATCAGCGTCAAACCGCTTTTGTCGTTCCATCGACTTCAATCCTTCGTCATCCCATCGTCTTGAATGTGTCGTCGTCCAGTCGGCTACAGGCCATCACGCTTACGGGCGATATTGGCTATCGAGTGCCATAACAGAGTGAGCCGATACCGGAGACGGTGTATGTCGGGTGTAGCCAAGGCACCGGAAATACAAGAGAGATCACCACAGATCTTTAATTATTGTAACTTCAGCAAGAAAGAGTGTCGCTACACTGCTTGAATGCTAATCGTATTGTGGTCGACAATCGTCGTAAGGCGGGTTCTGCCGTAATTTTTTAGTTTCTGGGCCCTTTCTTGCTAATTAGGGCCCCGCAGAACTGCGCTAAGACCATACTGCAATTCCTGGCCGAGGATGGTCTCGAGGCTTATATTAAAATGAAAAGCTAAAGCTTACGGCAGAGATGTCAAAAAATAAAAATATCCTTTCTCGGCAAGAGCTCCCCTTTTTTTAATATACGCTATAGAAGGTGAATTAGCTAACTCCGCTCGGCGCAACACATTTTCAGTTTTAGTGTTCCTTTGAACGGTGAGAGCACAAAGTTCATTTCCACTTCCAGGTTGCCAGCTTTATCGCCGCCATGCAGTACGAACAAGGCTTTCCCAACGATCCAGCTGCCTACGGCCAGTCGTACGACCCGACAGATTACGCGCCAACGCCGTACGGACAGACTCCGTACGGACAGACGCCGTATGGGCAGACGTCGTACGGCCAGGGTGATTTCACACAGGCGTGGCCCACCGATTATGTCCCAGTCGGTGTGTAAAGTGAAACATTGTATCATTGTGGTTGCTTGGATAGTTTACTCATTATTATCACTGTATAGTGCGCGGGGGACGCGCAACAATGTGAAGTAGGACGTCGTTTCCGGTCGTAATATTTTTTTCACATTGTTTCGGATCCTACTGCACCGTCGCGTATGTAAAACGCTGCCGCGCATTGTAAGATCTCATTGCTTAATGTTATGCGAAAGATTTGATTTTGAGAGAGATTTCGAGCGTCGTCGCACCATAGAAAGGCGACCTCGCGGAGGTCTCTAACCGTGCATACCTCGAATGTCCTACTTGCCAGCAGGTGACGTTGCGAACAGACAATGCAATGTTCTTAGATAAGTCAAGTTTGTCGAAGTATCCGCTCAGAGGTCAATGAGGACGTGATTGCAGAGGCCTTCGGCGTTAAGGACAACAGTGGAAAGATTACTGTATCTACGGCGGATAAGAGTAAAATACGGCCGCTGGAATATTAGTGGCGCAAAGGGAGGGAACGCAGACAATAATTTTTAGAGCAATACATTTCTTTAAGATTCCATAGTTTGTTAACACGAACCTCAATTAGCGCCGAAGAGATGTTAGCGAAACCAGCTTATTAGCATCTACCAGCACCCGGTTTAAAGGGAAAATGTAATATCCATCCATAAGCTAGGATATGATCTTTCGTGCAAATGAAGTGGTGTGGAGGTGGAGTAGCGTCTCCTTAATTTGTTGCATGTGGATAACATTGTTTTTGTTAGCGAAGAATCAGTGATATATTGAGTTTCTAGCATCTATATAGAGAAAGCATAACGGATGCTGACGTCATCATGATCATGATGGTGATTGTAAACTCATAATGGTGGTGGTGATGATAATCATAACAGACGGTGAGACAGCAGAATATTATATTCATAAGAATGGTTAGCTTCTTTATCACGGTCATCGTCTGTAGCTAGCTGTTTCACCTTCTGCACTGCGGTGACGACCGGGATGGTGGTGATTATCTTCGACATATTCTGGTGCTGCTTCATGCAAGCTACTTAGACTTTATAATGCGGGAAAGAATCTTAGTGTTGTCCCGCAGATTTAGAAGTTTCTCATGGTTTCTCATAGTGTTATGGAAGTTCTCTCAACGTTTTTTTTTTACTAAATATCGCGTGGAATTCTACGAAACATATCGAGTTGTAGTGAGGCAGAGCTGTTTCCAGTAACTAAATGAAGTGTGTCAAAGACTCACTTAAGTCCGACGTCGTTGCTTTTTCCATGTAGGTGCGATGGAGCGGTAGCAATATGCGTTTGGACTGGTACGAATGGGCACCAAACCAAAGCAAATGCTTATTTTGATTTGAGTGCCTTCAGTCGATGTCGTATTTGCTCTAGAACCGTAAAATTAGCATGCGGCGAATTCTCGAACTAGGTAACGGGAACACGGAACACGGGCAACTAGGAACACGGGAGTTGCATACAGGGATCGCTTGTCCTTGCCGGTCCATTTGTGCCGGTTGTTTTGCCTTCGCGCTGCAAGTAAAGTAGCAATCCAGCTACCCCGTTGCCATGCCTTGCTTAATCCCACGGAGATATCACGCCGAGCTCTTTTCCGTAAACGGCTACTTGTATGTCGATTAGACGTTTCCTTCTTGAATCTGCCGCTCTGTACTCGATGCCGTACTCTTATTGTTGATATAAAACTAGCACGCTGGTATCGCTACATAATGCGCTGTTTTAAATCAATGCAATGTTCTTGAAGAAAATATCTTGGCGTGTTATCTACACGTTTCCGTATAGGGTATGTCAGTGTCTAACCTATTTCTAACCTCTTTTTAACCTGTATCAAGCCTCTTGAATGGGCCGGTCCCGAAGTTGGGGTTGTCTGAACTTAAGTGGCACTGTGGTCACTGGGTACGTGATGACTGTGATGATGATTGAAATCGTAATGATGATTGGGTTTATTGATCATGACGATTGCAATAATGGTGGTTTTGGCAATGGTGATTGTGATGGTGATAATGAGGATGATGACAACTGACGACAAAAACTTGCGCAAGGCGATTCAACCTCTATTTCACGTCGATCAAGCATTGTCCCTCTGGCGCGGATCTCAGAATAAACCATAAGGTTCTACACCCCATTCTCACCTTAAACTCGCTCAAGAAGATATTGTAGTTCATCGACTTCAACATGACGTTGAGTCGCCATCCAGCGTTCTTAACAATGGCAAACAAGCTGCTCAAGCTACTATAGCAGGTCCCATTTCTGTTTCTAACTACGGGACCTCCTCCTGTGTATACTTACAATGTAATTATCCCCATTTTTGTCATGAATAAACTGATTCTGATTCTGAACTTCGCTGTCTTTTCTGTGCATTTTTCTCGCAGAATCGAAGGAGGCCCAACCGTTGTAAGTACATCGACTTATCGTGTACTGCTAAACCTACATCCGTCCGATCCATCTTGGCGATGCATCAGAAAGATGGTTGCTCGAAAAGTTGAAACGTGTCAGTACTTCTCGAACACTTTTAGCGTACTCTGTAGGATCTATGGAATAACGTCATCGCCATTGTAATGAAAGTAATTAAGATACCACCATGAATCCTGCAGGGGCTCTTGATTAGCTTATGGGGGAAAATACACTATCAACATGCGCAGGCGAGTCAGGAAACCTAAGTTACTGAAGACCAGCTAGAAACAAGATCGTCGCTACAGTGTAACGCTGGAGCATATACCGTTAACTTATGCGTGACAACTCATTCAGTGCTCATTATATTTTTAGTTATATGCCTCATAGGCTCCAGGAGTATCGTGTGAGGAGGCGTTTAGGTGCAACCGAGCACATTTTCTAATATGCTGAAAATATAAATAAAAGCCTGGAATAGGTAAATATATTCCTGTTAAAATAATCCTGATAAAGTTAAATTAAAACATTTTGAGCAGAAGGAAAGGTTAAATAGCTAACACCATAGTCACATATTTACATAAAAGTGAGTTACGCATGCCAGTAATAAGAACAAACACAAGCCCTCAGTCAAGGAAGAGACGAGGCAAATATTGCCGAGATATCTTTTTTTTTTACGTAACCTTAAAAGATCATAATTGTGAGTGGTTTTACTGCGAGAACCATACCAATGCATAATGGCGCTTAGCAGAGGAGATTAGGATTCGATCCCGCGACCTTGTGCTCAGCAGCCTAACGCCATAGCCACTGAGCAGCCACGGCGGGTCGGAACTTTTTAGGTTACTCAGCAAGAAAAACAAACAACCAAAAATTGCGAGGTCTGTGTGTGTGTTTGTGCGTGTGTGCGCGTGTGTCTGTGTGTGTGCGTGTGTGTGTGTGAGCGCAAAGAAAGAGGGACAAAAAAAAAGGACAGGACACCACGGACGC
The DNA here is from genome assembly GCF_023375885.2 of Dermacentor andersoni. Lineage (NCBI taxonomy): Eukaryota > Metazoa > Arthropoda > Arachnida > Ixodida > Ixodidae > Dermacentor > Dermacentor andersoni. Next base: position 133,564,228 of record NC_092821.1, read on the forward strand.
TAACTCACAACTGGTTCATTGGGTTGCCCGAGAAAAGTATTGGAAATAATAGATACACATATTATAGCGCATGCGTTCACGTTCTTCACTGCAAAAAAAAAGAGGAACATTTAAAAAGGTGTGCCTCGCTACCAAATAAGCAGATCGACGTGTCGCTAACGCAATCTGTGGCTCTTTTTCCAATGTGATAACCTTCCAAAAGTTCACGAGCAGTAGTGTCCTTACTTCTGCCTAAAGCTTTAAGCTTACGCAACCATGGTTTTCACTTGCAGGGCCAGGCAATGCGCAGGTATATGCATATTGCCTTTATTAATGAGTGACAGTTCTTGCTCCCGCACTCTGTCGTTAACGCACTTCCTGGTTTGACCTATATAGGCCTTCGTACACGTCAGCGGTATCACATAGACGACACCTGTGGCGCATTTAACCCTACGCCCTGGTGTGCTTCTTCTGGCAATCAACCCTTTTTTGTTTGCAAAGAATGCGCGGACGCCACCGGCCTGCTAGTTTGCGCGGCGCCGAAAGTAACCGCTGGTACACCGTATACCTACTGGCGACCTTCTTCATGGACCCCAGACGTACTTCCGGCACCTCAGCCCGAAAAGAGATAAGGGCCGAAGTAGTCCCTTATGTGCATGGGATGTCCCGCATCATGAAGGTCAAAAGTATAGGTACGGCGCACCAGTAGTTACACATCTTTGCCTGCCTGTCACTGTGGCAACCAGGTGACCATATTAGTGCGTTAAGAATGTACCTCAAGTTGCACAGCGTTTCATTGTATACCGCCATGTCGCACGGCTTGCTTCGCAGACGTCACTTTCCTGTGTCTTACGCGTGCTACCACGGGACCCGCGCCCACTTTTCGTTTTTCTGGCGCAGAGGCGGTGGCGCGTGGCTGACCACAGCTGTACTCTGCACCACCATCTTGCTCCTGGTCGGCATCGCACTCGTAGCCCTGGTAGTCACGGCGGGCTTCGGTGAGCGCCATTTCACTCGCCTGCGAGTTTCTTGAGGCTCCTCGGCGTGCTTTGACATTGATGTGAGGCTACAGACACTCGGAATTTGGACTTTGTCATCCTCGATCTGGCCCCCTCTCTCTCTCTCTCTCTCTCTGAGAACGGTGACAATTAGAGAGGAAGCTTTGGTTTGGTGCCAACTCCGATTTCTCTCTTAAAGCACACCTGACACGCAGAAACACTCTGGTTTGAGAACCGCCGGACCGATACGAATAAAATTTGTCGCATTTTAGAGAGAAAGACATTGCGCCAAGCAATGTCGAGGTCGCAGACGTAAGAACGAAAAAAAAAACACCAAATGCTGCTGCATGCAGTGCATGCACGCAGCACGGAGTGGTATGAGCACAACAGTTAAGTCTGGAACGCTACAACGCATGCACGCGCAATGCTTGGCCAACAGCCGAATCCGGAACACTGCCCTGACTGCGGCAGACCCGAATCGAAAAGTGAGAGATAAATAAATTGGCGGAGGCTTAGCTCGGCTAAGCCAGGATATGCGTAGCGAAAGCTAATACATACCATGGTTAGCCTTGGTTAAACTTGATTGCAAGTCCAGGTTAGTCTGGTTGTCTAGCTATGTTGCGGCGTTTAGCCAGTCGTTCGGCACGCGGTTCGTCGGTTTCCTGGGCGATTCGTTTCCTCTTCATCTCGTTCCGATGTCGATTCCAGGGATCCTTCTGCTTATCAGAATTGTCGCCATCCATACTGCCGCCTCAACTGTGGTTGCGGCGCACGCGAGCTCTGCTTTTCAATCCTCCGACATGCTATCAGGCATGCGACACTGCTGGCGAAGCGAGCGGAGGCGAGCGCAACGACGAGGAACGCGGTTTGACGTCATACCAAACGGCGGCGGCGGCAGAAAGGCGCGGCTATGCGTAACGACAGAGCACCTGTGGCTCGGTGCTACTAGTGGCGCATGTGCAGTAGTGACTACGGAGCGAGAGAGAGAGAAATATCCGCGGTGAGGCGCACGTTCTGACGTCAGGTGCCTCCTCGGAGAAGGGCGACGGCGAAATCGCAAGTTCCCCGCCAGTAAAGCTTTCGCTTTACTTTTCTCATTCACACTGCAAAACAACGAAATACAAGAAATAACTCGCCTCAAAAGCATTAGGAGTGCTGGGCTCGCCATCCGGACCATTTGTGGCTATCACGAGTACGTTTACCATAAGAAACACGAACACCGGGAATGCCATTGCAGTTGCTGCCTCAGCGGAGCTACGCGCTGTCTTACAGCACGATTGTCGCTTGCTGAAAGCGGCCTCTACAGTGGACAGAGACTGGTTAAATACAGCAGTTGGGTCCACGTCTCCTCAAATTAAGGTTATCAAATTGCATTGACAAAAGCAGACCGAGCACTCAGGCACTATATATGGTTCTTCCCTGAACAATACGTTTAGTATGGCGACTTCATTACAAAAGTTTTGAAGCCGATGTCCGGATGATGTAAAAGTCACAGTTACAATCCCCATCACAGTGGAGCACGTAAACTACCGATGCCTGACGTTTTCAAAGGCATACGTATGTGAACGGCTGACTCTAATCATTGCGCTGTGGTTCCACAGCCCAAGCTCCTTCCACAACGGAGACGGATCTCGTGTTTATCGGTGGTTCCCCACCTTTGAGACCGGTGGTTCCAGTGGCTATGGCCGAGCCGCCAACAGCGAGAACAATGACGCCTCCTGTCACTACGGAGCCTACGGCAAAGCCTCCCATCAAGGAGTTCACACCGGAAGTGGGCAAGTCAACCGCTTTAAAAAATCTGTGAAATCACGTTCAATTCGTTCGCACTGAGATGTGGCAAAGTGCAAAAACAACTGTGTGTGTGTAAAGTAAGGGAAGCCGGTCGCGTGGTAGAGGTATATATATATATTGCAACTGGCGGTGGTCTGCTCCAGATCATCCTAATTTACACAACGCTCCTCGAAGAGGCAGGACGACATGTGTCGAGTGAGCACCTGAGCAACACTTCTTGCGCTGTGATGAACGCGGTTTAAATCGTGGATCCTGGTCATCAAAGAGATGCGACTTAATACTAACGCATTTCTGTTGGATTTACGGCTAAATATCCGCTGAATGTTTCTACTAGAAATAAAAGGAAGTGAAAAAAATTAGACAACGCTCCTGGCGGTGGTAAGGCACACAAAAAGATATCCATGAATGAACGAACGGATACGTCATTCGGAACGATGATGGTTTAAAAAGCCAGGGTACGCCTCCAATTTTCAAAAATTGTTCAAGGCGCAGTTCTATGCAATTACATTGAGCTGCTATATAGCAAAATTGCTTAGATCTATCTAGCACTTACTGTTAGTGGTTCTTGTTCGTGCAGTTCGTGGCTGGTAAGTTCGTATATTACGAAGCAAACGCGCTTCTTAACTTTTCGTTTTGTCTTGTTTAGCTGTCGAAAAAGAAAAACGCTGACAACTTTAGTTTCTAAATCTGTGACTCTATATAGCGTGGTCACAATTGATGCGTGAGTTCATTACTCTATTGAGGTAGTTAGTTTTCACTGAAGAAGTGGCACTTGAGTATTGAGCCAGAGAGAGAAAATCAAAAGTCCAGAAAATGCAATGCAACTAGCCAATGGGAAGTGTGAATTTATGTTTATAAGGGGGAGTACTCTCCGGCGACCACTTTCGGACATCGTTTCACTTTCGCGAAATTTCGCCGCGCGACTACGACTGGACGCGCGAGAATCTGCCAAATTCTCCCATGTCGAAGTTTCGGACCAATCAGAGACGCCGCAGAAGCCCTCTGAAAGAATCACAGCTGACCAAGTGGCGAATCTTGCACAAGTGATCGCCTGAAAATAGCACCCCCATAACTTCTCTAAACTCTAAAAAGAGAAAATGAAAAGACCACAGAAGAGAGACAGAGATAGAGGGGGAGAGGGAGAGCAAATGATAATTGAAAGGCTGGGAGGTTAACGAAAAAGTCCGTAGGAGGGTAACGAAGCCCATTCTACGCTGAGAGTTACTGTGGGTGCGTTCCAATCCTGGCCGGTATTGGAGACAGTCCACGTTGCAGGTGATAAGACATATTCGAGCAAAAATAGTGGAATGCATCTGGAAATGTCTGGAAGACGTGTCTGCGCCATGGCGCCACCTCGCGTCGTTGAGAAAAAAAGCTAAGAAAACTGATATTATCGCTTTATTTTAACACATTCATGCGCAAATCATTGATACTATGCAGCTATGCATAGTGCGAAAATACTATGCAGCTTACGTTAAGCTCGTACCAAAGCATGACTACGTGGCCCTGTGAGCAGACGTACCTCCCTTCAAGTTTTTAAGGCTTCTCTCAGTCGCCATCTTGTTTTAGACAGCGAAGTTGCCTGCATCGTTTTTGACTTCAACGCTGTCTTCGCGAAGCTGCCTCTTTTGCCGGCTTCGTCAGAAGTGGAACGATACTTAAGATGGTGGCCGGACGCTAAATTGTCCATCTAGCCGTCTGCGGCGTGCATTTGAGCGCAGCCTGCATAGACTGTCTAAAATCTGCGTGAACGTTGAAGTTTGTCGTTGCCAACACTTTTCTTGCGCAGTAACCGACAAGCAGCCCATGGTGTGTACCATGGGCGATAGGATTATCTCGAAGCTGCAGTTCCCGCCCGACAAACTGTGCGATTTCATCTTCTTCGACTCGCTGTACAAGGGAGGCCGTAACGTGCTGACCAACCCAAGTACCTACAGCAAGAGCCTCGACATCTTCCTCAACGACCACCATGATTACCGAGTCACAACCCTCGGCGTCGGCTTCGCGTTCTAGTGAGTGGACGGGGTCATTTTTTACTCACTCTAAAGAGACACTAAAATCGTAGAATAGTTGTTTCGAGGTGTATTAGTAAATCACTCTTCGGCGATAAAAAAAGAAAATAAAGAAAATGCCAGGAGGCTTGCTAAGCCAGAGAAGACCCAAGATTGAAAGAGCAAGCCCCTTAAACTTCGTAAAGTATCGACACTCTCCTCCTCCACCTTCACTCCTCCTCGTTTCTCCTCTCTTTCACGCTCCCTCGTCGGCCGTGGCGCCGCCTACACTGCTCGAGCGTAGCAACGGCGCCAACGTGCGCTCCTCGTCATTGCGTAAACGATTCTCGTGCAAAAATGGCGCTGATGCACGGTGCGAGGGCCCACGTGATTCTATTAAGCCAATAGCGACGCGGCGTCGGCCTCGGCCAGAGCGCACGAAGAGGAGGCGGCGTTTCTCAAAGCGTGCCGCTACTTTACGAAGTCTAAGGGGGCTTTATTTAAAGATGGATCGCAACGCCACCTTGCGGATCCCTCAGCAGCTCTCCGTGAGGTCGTGGATTTTGACGCCGTCGGCCCTGGCCTGAATATTACTTTCCATCTGTAAAAATTGTTCACATCGTATTCAAAAGCGAAAGACTTAACTAGACGATTTGAAGGACTTCTACCGAGGCACTACGGCCCAAATTCGAACATACACCGTACTTAGTCGCTTAATGAAGCGCGACAGGAAAACTTTAATGTAGAATTCCCGATAAGCGCAATTCTCGGGAGCCACGCCTCTGGGCGTCTGGTCGCCAAAGATGGCGTGAACTTTTACGTCAACGTACGAGTAAACCCTACGCCGACGTAAAATGCACTGGAGGCGGCGTAAAAGAAAGTAAACATGTTAGTATTGCACCTAAATTAACGCGTTGCATTCCATGGGGATGTTATCTATTGTGAGGACAAATAAAAAAAAGTAAGTAAGTAAGTGAGTAAGTATGTAAGTAAGTAAAATCTCCGTGTCAGTCCCGCCCCTTTTGTGGCAGCCTATAGAGCGAGTCGTAGGTTCCACGGCGGTCCTGTGAGTGCTGACCGCTGGAATCCGCTCTTTGTAGCCGACGACCTCTTCCTGCTGAAGGAGTCTTCTAAGGCCCAAACAATGAAACGTTCCTTTCCTTCGATCACTTCCTAACCTTACGTGAGCCCTCCTTACAGCGAAGGACCGATGGAGGAAGCAAGCGTACTCTGAAAGCTCCCTTCGGCCGTCCTTGCGCAAGGAACAGTTGCCGCACGTCTGTGTTTGAGTGCATCTCTTGCGCTGTATAGCTTGCGCTGTAAAACCACAATTCCGTACTGGGACTGGTGAGGAGCCCACTATGAAACTATGCAGCAAGCTCTTTCGCCAATACTTTCGACGGAATAGAATGCGCCCGGGAATACAAATACCGAGCCGTTATTTCGCTAAGCTCGTATTCCATAGCGACGTCCTGTGGCGCGTAAGCTTTTAGACGTGAAACGTCTTTCGGTTCCGTCAGCACAGGTGGTCGCCTGCTAAAACCGTATTTCACAAAAAAATGTCATGCTGTTATCACTTACATCTTTGCAGCCGTACTAGCCGCGTGCTTTACTTTGATACCATTGCGTGGAGGAAGATAACACATTACGATACAATGCATGCTTAGCGCGTATAGATGGCGCCGTCGTCGCGCCATTCGTAATGCAGTCGGTGCTAAACTTACCCTCCTCCTCGGCGTTCAGAGTGGCGTACATCGGCAGTACGTTTGTCGGTACGAGAGGGAGTCCATGGTCGCATGTGAGGGAGCTCACTGCCGTAGTAGCTATAGTTCATCAAACTCAAACCTGTCCTCGTGAAGAGTTATAAGGCTTTCAAGTCTGCAATTAGTTGCAGAAATATTACGGTCGCTCGGCTATGGCTCCCATGTGTTCAAAATGCAGGCCCCAGAAATCTTGAAAAGATGTTCGGGCAGTGACACACACGGACGACGATTCGCGCGCCCGCCACCTCTGACCGCGGCGGGCCCACCGTAAGAAAAGGGAGCGAGCACGATTGGCAAGATTAGACTTCAGGACCTCGACAAACCGTGTCGTCAGTTAGGCATCTGAGCCTCATGTTGCACGAATAATTGACACTTGTGTATTTGGCTACGTCCATTTGTGTATACCTTGTGCCCATAGCCCATCCGCAGCACGCACAAGAGACGTTTCACGTACCTCACTGAAGAAACGCCCTGGATGCAGAGTACCCGATTTTTTTTTCTGCAGCTACTTGTCGAAAGTGGAGGAAGATTTGATGGTGAGGAACCCAAGCCCACTAGCACCCTTCTGGAATCGGGGCATTTTCCACGCCGGGATCATCGACACTGCCGCGTCGGCGGCTCGAAATCAGACGAGAGCGGCCATTGCCACACTGAAGGTACGATTCCGCATATCGCGATTCCGCTTGTGGGAAGCGGAAGAAAAGGCGCGATATGATTATGCGATACTGCAGCGAAAGAGTACGACCGTTATATCTACCGCAGGTGCATCGCCTACGTAAAATTATGCCATGTTTCATACTTAGCAGGCAACACTCCGAAATCGATGCAAGTATAGTCCGGTTTGTAGAAGCCTCACTGCGCACATTTCACAGCGAAATCGTTTTCGATCTACGGTGCAGTCTGCGGAATACCTACTTCATAAATTGCAAATAAATAGCTGCAATATTGCAAATACTTGCAAGAGTTGCTAATAGAAAATGTTTCGAAGGTCATGCTCTGCCTTACCCGAGACCATGGAAGACTTGCTTTTCTTCCCCTAAAAACGTAAAGAGAACGTTCTCGCGCTTGCCGCTACGTCGCTTTTACTCGAGTTTTTCAAGATTGCGATCTTCGATTAAAGTACCTCGCATGGTTACTTCGAGATTGTCAAGGAGAAAATGCGAATTTACTGTCGTGCAAGCCTCTGGCTGTAACGTCAAAATAATGGCGGCTATGATGTCGCCTGGCCACTTCCCGGCGTCTGTTGCACGGTAAAGCGTGTCCCGCCAGGTGTGACCATTCCTTGTCGAGGTGTTCGATGCGGACATCAAGACGGGCTGAGAAACGGCAAAGTCGCATTTTCTCCCTGACAAACGAGGCAACTACAGCGCCAAGTGTCAGAAGTGCCATCTTCGTGTGAAATGTCAGTAAAGCAAAAACGAGTTGAGTGACAAAACAGAAAAGAAAGGAAAGGATTTTGATCGCAATCGAGCACATTCTCAATCGAAATTTTCGATCCCACTCGGGCTCGATGCGGTTGCAAACTCAGTGTGTGGCTGCACGTCACGATTGGTCGGTGTGGTGGGACAATTCGTCTCGCGCCGTAAAAGTCGTGACGGAAGCCCCGACGTTTCAATTACGCCGAGCCGCCCGCAAGCGTTGAAAGACGTCTAGGAGACGTCTGGCGTTGAAAGACGTCAGCCTTTGCGCGCGGATGCTCGCCTCTTTACCCTAGGCACGCGAGACACCAACACCACGAGACGTCATGGCAAGACATCAGCGGGCGAGACGGTTAAGCTTCGTGCGTGCATTCCCGCCTACTCCTCCTCGGCGCGGTAGACGCCGGAGGTGTCTGTGTGTGCGTGGGTGCGGGTCAGTACCTTTCCCTCTGCTGCGCCAGTGGCGGTTGCAAAATCCGTTGAGCTTACTTCCACGAAGTGCCATGTGCCGAGATGGGGCAGCAAGCGTGGAGAACGTCCGCCCCATCCTCCTCGTCTGGACGAGGGCGTTTCGAAGAGGCTACGAAAGACGCCCCCGCCAAGCGGACTTCAGCCTTGAGCGCACAAGCTAGAGCGTTTGTGTCGCTCGCCGCCACGAAGCTTGTAAAGCTGACCGCTTCGTAGTGATGTAATTAAACGTCTTTTGTTGATCGTTACGTCGCTGCTCTGTTTTCTGCCTGGCCTCGACTCGTGAGCTACTGAAAAATGGAGTCAGCGGCACAATAGTATCAACAGGGTGCCCATCTTGAACGTGGGGTTAAGGTAGAACTTCAATGCGCCGTAAAATTAGAGTTGTGCATTTTGCCCTTTTTATCATCAAATAACGACTTCGCGCTCGCCGTTGTTCTGTTCTGGCTCAAATTTCACAGCAAGATCCAATTTTATGGCCCAGATTCTTCAACATAGTAATAGTCGCTATTACGCGTCTGCTTTGCCAAAGAAAGAACAATCCGCCTCCATTCTACCATGTGAAATTGGATGTCCAAGGAAGCTGTTGCCGACGTTAGACAATGTTAGACGAGCACCACCACCACAAGTCACGTATGTGACGCGCGCACGCACGCCTGCGGAAGTGCAGCACACATCCTCATTCTTCTAGGCCCTCCGCCAAGCGGAAGTGCCTTGTGGAACTAATTGAATTTCTGAAAGTAAGTAACGTCAGAAAGTTCGCACAGTGCGACTCACACGCAAGCTGTAGACATGGTAGATTCGGACTGTAATTCGAATATACGAGAAAAGATTATTTTGTTACGCAGAAACACAAAGACAAAGCCGCTTTCCAGCTGCCGTTTGAGGTGTGCCCGAGTGGCCGCGACCGATAGCTGGTGGTACATTTATTGGGTGAACACGAGCCCCCGTAAGATCCTGACCAACTAGAGGCTAACAGGTTCGCTGGAAAACTTCATTTTGCCTTCGGATGTGCCCTTCGTGATGTTCACTTCCTATCCGGTAGGCAGTGGACGCCAGTCTCGAAGGCAACGGTCTGGCGTGCAGTGAACGACAGGAATGACCACGTGACGTCATAGCCGCCTTTCTTGGCAGATAATCCAAGACCACAACCTTAGACGTAGAGTTCATTTCATTTCTGCTCTTGAAAACCTGGCAAGTAACAGTGTCAGGTGCTATATCGAGATCTAACAAGTAAAATCCGATCGTGCTGCGAAATTTGAACAAGAGCAAAACAAAAGTAAGGGAAATATAATTATTAATAACTTAATGATATCCAGGGACAAAAACAGTCTGTTTGCTTATTCTGGATTACATTGTAACTCATTGGAAACGACTGTGAACCTCTAAGCAGTTAGCTTTTTGCGGACTTTGTCTATGAGGTTTGGCTACCAAGAGTTGTATAGATGAAATTAAGTAAAAATCTTTTTTTTTTCAGATGGTAAACCGGCTGCTCGACACTCAAAGACAGAGGGGCAACTTTTCAATCACGGCGCTCGCTCTTCCCTATCCACAGTTCGACTGGAGCTTGGCCTTTGCCATGGATTTCAAGTCTGTGTCAAACCACACTTATGGATTTATACAGGGAGCTTATTTTGTTCCCTTCACTCACATCCACGCCCGCAAAGGGGCTCTGAAACACTTTTCTAACTAATAATAAAATGGCCTCACTATTAAATCGTCCCACGAATCTCAGGCCGCAAAACATTTTTCGTATCCCTGAAGTATAAGTGGAGTTATCGCACCGATACCTGCTTTTCTCACTTTTCGTCTACACAGCTACACAGCGGGGAAGCCACGAGGGCAAAGCCCCGGTCAAAAGTGTCGCGGCGGTGACAGTGCTCGTTACGGCACCCCTTGGCGACCGCGGTAGAATACGCTGCGCAGCACCCCGCTGTCATCTCAGAGGTCACGCGAAGCAGGCGCGCCTGCGCCAATTACAAAGATGACATGCCCCTTTTCTTTCTTTTTGAGAACACACACACACACAAACACACACACATATATATATATATATATATATATATATATATATATATATATATATATATATATATATATATATATATATATATATATATATATATATATATATATATACGACGGCGGCATTACGCTCCGGCAGCAGCTGCGCATTTCGCGACCGGAAGGGAGGTGAACTGACGACGCGGCTCAATCTCGCGCACGCCAGGGAGGAAAGCGGGGAGGCTGCGCAGGAGGGACGGAGGGGAGGGGGACGGCTTGGGTTCCGCCAACAAGTGCGTCCTTTGCACGGTCGCGCGCGCCGATTCTTGAAAGGGATCTGCAGACAGCTCACACCTTTGTGAGCGCTATGCTCTCGCCGCTCTTGCATTGAAGCGATTGACAGCACGAAGGTCACTTCGCTCGCTGCGGCTGCCGCGCTTGCTCACACCAGCTTTTTCACAGCGAGTGTCCGCGGTCATCGAGTGTGACGTGTTCATGTTTGCCCGTGCACAATGACACCATTGTCGTACAGTTAGTAAGCGAATCTTTCTAAGTTTATACGGCCGATAAAACTACTATCGTTACTTCGTATAGCTGGCTACTAATTTGCAATCGCAATCGATGCTTCGCGTTTCGGGCGATAATGGGACTTCTTTTTTGCAATGTTGAAAAAGTGTTTCAGGGCCTCTGTAAGAGTCAAAGATTGAATCCCTGATGGGGACAAGGGAAATTTTCTGTTATCGTGACGTTTTCTGGCGAGTGAGTCTGATCGTAGCTTCGACACACGGCATCAAAAATCCACGAAATAAATGTTTATTGTCATCGCTGTCAAACTTCGCTTCAGATATTTAGGTGCGCACCAGGTGGCTGGCATTAACACACTATTCACGGTGGTGTTTGCTTTGCGCACTCCATGAATGTCTTTAGTGAAAAAAAAGGTACAGAGGAGAAAGGGCGCGGAATTTCAATATGGCTCGTTGCAATGGCTCACAGCCGAAATAGGCGCCGTCTAGTCCAGTGATGCGAAAAATATTATCAGGAATGGCTCGCACCCCCGTAAGCAAGCACATATGCAGTGGCTGAATATTAGTGAAGAAACGATAGAAAGAAGGAACGAAAGAACGGAATAAAGACAGAACGAACGAAAGAACGAAGAAAAAAAGAAGAAAGGAACGGAAGAACCATTAGGTAGTGCATTAGGTGCTCGCATGCTTCGTTGAGCAGGTCGACCTACAGCGCCATACGTTTACTTCACACTGCGGCTCGTTATGTCTTGCAAGAAGCTCGACACCTCCGACGGAATAACTTAATGCATTACCACGTGTGCAGCAGGCTTTCGCCTTCACGTGTTACAGGTGCGTAACATGCTGCCGATATTTTCGAAATTCCGAATACCAATCCACTAGTCGTTGGTATACAATTCGTATTCGATTGGGAAATGTGTTATTTGAACTTGCGGGAAATTCGTTTCGCTTAGAGTGTGAGCGATGACAACACTAAAGCGAGTCTACAGAAAGAAAAAAAAAACCTATGCAGGTGGTGACCGTTCCGAGTGATTCTGCTGCAGGGAAGAGTTGCTGCGTAGAAGCGCCAGTTGTTGGGCAAATGCATAGAGCCAGCTAACTTCTCAATAATTTCCTGTCAGTTATTGAGGACGCCTCGCCTTTAGGCAGCTTACAAGTTTTCTTTTCAATTTTTTTTCTCAGTTTAGGCGATGCAGTTTAATACGTTTGCAATGTCGCTGTGCTTGCATCTTTTTGAAATGATGTGCGGTGCTCTAGTAGTACCCTTTGTTTTTTAAACAAGCGCACCACTCTGCTGCGTGCATATGGTGACGTGCTGTTCCTATTTTGTTACGTCACAGCTACTGCGCGCCAGGTGCGATCGCGTGTCCGTAGTTTCGCATTGACAGACGCCTCAGTTCATCGCAGGTCCGGTTGTAAACGGTAGCGCATGTATCAGACGATGGATATAGGCGTTCTTTTTTATTATTTTTTTCAAGTGATTACCACCTGACCTTTATAATTTATACTGCTAAGAAATGGTAAAATATTGTGTGTTTGATTCGATATTCGACGGTAGTTCTTATTGTTTATTCTTACTCGATTCGATTGGGAAATTTCCCTATTCGAATACTACCCGACTTGGTTGCTTAGTGACTATGGTGTTGCCCTGCTAATCACGAGGTCATGGGATCGAATCCCGGCCACGGCGGCCAGATTTCGATGGGGGCGAAATGCGAAAACAACCGTGTACTTAGATTTAGGTACCCGTTAAAGAACCCCCAGGTGCTCCAAATTATTCCGGAGTCCCCCACTACGGCGTTCCTCGTAATCAGATAACGGTTTTCGCACGTGTAGCTCCATAATTTAATTTTTTTTTCTATTCGAATACTACTAGGTATGAAACATAAGGCAGAATAGGGAATTTCCAAATCGAAAAACACATGGCGCTGCTTGTCTTGTTTCTCAACTTGCGTTAAGGATGTCCCGGACTAAGTTCTCTTCGTCTTTATTTATTTTCATCCGTCCTCGCGATACAGTGATCTCCGTTTCACCCCGTACCTGCTTATCGCGTTCGGTCACTACCGGGTCGGCGACAACATGGCCGCGCACTGCTTCGTCATGCCGCCAACGCGTCACCCGGACGACTCGCCGCCGGACGAAATCGCCAGAGACTACAACTTCGACCTGGTTGGCACATGTTTCAATCTACTCTTACGCAGTGCCCAACTGTCTCGTAAACAACGGCGTCAGTTAACTTGAAATATTCAGTAAACTTTTACCGTTTACAATTTACCCGGTTCCCGGAGCTGGCAAGCGCTGTGGCTGCTAGTGACACAGTGACGCTTTGTCCAATCACAACGTAATTTACGTTGTGATTGTACGCAGAAGGCAACAAGCCTCTGTGCATATGAAGATTTATTGTGAATTGTCACTGCTTACAAAACTCTACTTAGAGCAAATATTGATTATAATAAAATTGTTTGGGACCTATACACCATAACTAACTGTTCTAAACTTCACCGAATACAGAGGCTAGCTGCCAGGTTTATATTTAACTGATATCGCCGCATCCATTCTCCGACGGAGTTATGTCAATTAGCTGATCTAGCACAACTTGAGCTCAGAACTAAATACCACATATTTAAATTCCTGTTCGATGTTATTCACAATCAAGTATATAATAAACCAGATGAATATATTGAGCTTCCTATGAACGCGTCAACGGGGCATCGTCATAGCATGTACATTCCTCCTCCACTCGCCCGCAGTGATTGCTTCAAGTTCAGTTTCTTTCGTAGGGTGATAAGAGAATGGAACTTGCCCGACTCTCTTGTAACCTCGATGTCCTTAACTGCCTTTTTGGGAGGTCTTAAGAGCAAAATTTTTTGTAATACCACATAGTGAATTGCCAAATATTTACATGTGTGTCTCTTATTGTGTCTATGACAACGTGGTTCCAAATTGTGAATGGTTTCTTTATTACCTTCCCATGTATGTTGTATTTCATTCGTCTTTCCCATTCTAAGACAAGCTTGGTGAGTCGAAGCTTGTAACTCAGTCGCATTCTATGTTTCTTTTTGTTGTTTTTATTCTCTACTCCTGCAGTAGCCCTATGACAACATGGTGCCAAATTGTGAATGGTTTCTTTATTACCTTCCCATGTATGTTGTATTTCATTCGTCTTTCCCATTCTAAGACAAGCTTTGTGAGTCGAAGCTTGTAACTCAGTCGCATCCTATGTTTCTTTTTGTTGTTTTTATTCTCTACTCCTGCAGTACCCTAAGAAGGCTGACGGTATAAATAAATGAATAAATAAATGCATGTTGCATTCAACGCAGTGTTCAGTTCAACTGTAATCAATTTCTGATCTCGCAAAGCCGTTGTAAGCCATAATGACGAAGTTTAGGCCAGATTCGTGCAGTAACCATCGCGCGCGTGTTGACTGAACCGACATGCTTGCAGCTCCAGTGTAGACACTGTAACTACACAGTTCCCGCTAGTAATTTTTTGTGGTAAGCTCAATGGCCCCTCGCACCCACTGTAAAATGAATTACATCTTCAAAAGTTAATAAGGGCGTCAAGTAGTCTATATTTCACACCGTCAAACCTTTGTGGTGTAAGGCTGTCAGTTATAGACCGATTTACACCGTTATTCACCTTTAAATGTGTAAGTGATTTTGCAGCACCGTGGCCCCGCGGGTGCCCCCTACTCTCGGAGTTTGTGTCGATGAGCCTCGTCGATGAGCCTCGCCAGGTTCGCAACGATCTAGTTTCTGTCGTTTCCGGCGAGAAGTAACAGTGACGCTTTCATCAGATTCGAAATATGAAAACGTTCTCCTTCTGGGAGCTTGTCGTGACTTGCCTACTCGTCTTCCGAACTTAAGATGTTGCGCGGAGATTTCGCTATGTCTGCGCTATCTGAAACCACGGTTGTTCGGTCTAAAATTTTGTTGTAGTTGACCTGTCGTGACCTAGTAATAAATCCACCAGGAATGTTTAAGGAAAACTCCACGTGTAACCATCCCATTGCAAAGGGACGCTCACATCATCATCACCAGCAGCTCTCGGCAAGACCCGCTTATCGCATCCAAAAAAACATTGTGAACGTTGTCGCGATTGTGATAGCGCGACGGACGTGACCAGCCAAATTGGACATTGCTCGGGTAACGTGTGAATAGTGATGCACAATCCTCAGTCTACATGGGTACAACGCATTGGCCTCGAATGTAACGCTGATGCACGTATAAATATGGTACCCACTTGTCCCTCCTGATTAGGTTCGACGAGGGCAGATTAGGCACGCCGGAATTGCTGCTACTTCAATGTTATTTTGTACTCCGATCGCGTGTTCACCGAATATAGATTCTTTATGCCGTCTTTTTTGGCAGCCCTACTGCCTGCTTAGCATCGCTAAACCGTGACAAAATTGTTATGTGAGATCGTGCACAAAAAGGCGTGTGGTCCCAAATAAACCCATTCGATCGATCATGATATAGGGCATACCGTTACTCTTTAATATAGCACAGCTGATGCTACATACTTTCGTTCATTTAAAGAGCCACTAACGCCTTGGAATCGCTTAATTGACTCATGCTTCGTTTTTTGACGCCGAAGGATTATATGCCCAATTGAGCAAGAATCTGTTGAAGTCGGCGTGGCCGAAAGATGGCCCCAAAACATGCTAAAACGCGCTGCTAACCAAAGATTCAACATTACCAACTTGCCCGTTCAGCCACCCTTCAGAAGGATTCAGTTACAGTTCTTGGTTCTTGGGAAGAAGCAAGTTGCAGCTTTGCTTCAAGTTTCACGCTCTCTGAGCCCCAAATAAATATTGCAATTCTTTTAGCCGCGGAATTCAATCACTCCTTCATCGTCTACGTGATAACATGTGCATTATAATTGAAACAATATAACAATTAAATATGTATACACAAACTATGATTCAACTACTCTGCAGTCGACCGCCGTGTCCAGCCTTCGCGAGCTCTACACCATGGGCACGAACACCCGAGGCCTCGTGTCTGTGACCCTGAAGGGGCGTTGGACAGAGCCCATGTTCCCTGATAAAGTCGACTTCTACATGCGATGTGTATCTGACCCAGACATCGAGCCGTTCGGCAGCTACACAGAGGTAAGCGAGCGCCGCGTAGATTTGCCAATATGAAGTGCTCCAACGTCTATGGGAAGCACTCCACACACCATTGTTGACGACGTGGTGTTCTGGCGAAGACACTGGACATTCCAGGGGAAGGTGTCCCGCCTCCTCCTGGAGCGTTTAGTTGACGTGGGCTTGGCCTGTGACGGATAGCGTTTAGCAGACTCATTTCAGGGGGTGGGCGGAGTTCTAGATTAGGAGAGCGTCGCGCGCGGGGTGGTTCAATGGCTCATGTAGTTCACGTGGTTCATGTGGTTCATGGGGCCTGTGGTGGTTCACTGGCTTCTGTCGTGCGCAGTCTCAGTGTGCGAGTCGTCTTGTTCACCCGCTTTCCTGCTCCTGCTGCTCCTCCTCCTGTTCCTCCTCGTCATAGCGTATCATGAGCCATTGCGATAGCGTGGCCTCCGATGGCTTCAGCGCGCCCGCCTACGCCACCGGATCTAGAAGGCCGTGACAGCAGCAACGTTGGAGCAGAAGTATATCCCCTTTATTAAAGGACTGATGCGCTTGATGGGGAACATTTGTTGCAGCGGGAACATTTAGATAACGTTTGTTGGTTCACTGCATAATTTCGTGGAGAACAGAACTAGTCACCAGCACATCAGTGGCGGTCGTGCAGTCAACCACAAATGTTCACGGACCATGGGACATCGTAAAACGTTCTATTTCCGAGGAGCGTCTAAGAGTGGTCAGTAAAAGCGAACATCACAGTGTTATTCACATGTGCTGAAAGAAGCTGTAAATGCGAATACTATAAGTTGCGGTGTGAGGCTGCCCAAATATTCAGCCTTTTGTTTTTTTCTCAGATCACGTGTTCCGTAAAATATTGAGGTTGAGTGTACATGTGGCTATAAAAGCCGGTTCATTACGTGTGCTGCCTCTGTAGAGGCGTGGGTGGCGGCGTATAGAAGGCGACTGCCCTCCTCCCCTCCCGCAGCCGCTACAGCGGGAAAGGGCAGCGACGGTGAGAAGGGAGGATGCCTGTAGCCGGTGTTGCTCCATTTTCTTTAGGCAGGATACCCAATCCAAGAAAACGCACGGTAGCCGAAGTTAGCTATTCCCTCGGAAAACTACACGTTATCCGTGCCTCTTGCGTTCTCCCCGTCTGGATAAGCGCGGGTCATTTCTTAATTCTGCTCTAAGGCTTTCCTGCACACTCAATGCTCGCTATATAGCTAGCGTTGCTAAAGGGGCCGAAAATATTCAGGTTCACTTGGGCGCTTTCATCCTAATCTGTTGAAACACATGGTTTTGTCATCAATGCCAAGTGCGCTTTAAGGAATTTAACCGCCCTTTAAGACGTCGAGGCGAACAGTCGATTCCCAATAATTTGAGCCTTGCCGGAACGCAAGATTTCATCGCATTATCCGAACATTCGATTTAAGAAATATGAATCCCCAAAAGAGACAAAATAAGTAGCACCGTCTGCTGTATTTTCTTTTTTTTCAAGGTTATAAGCAACCGTAGATGCGTGCATGAGTGGGCACCAGTGGGGGTCAGTGGGCTTCGAATTAACCGAAGCAGCACGCTTTCGCGTTCGAACTAAACGAGTTTTTCTTCCATAGTGATGTGTGTTTTATTGCCGGGAATTTTCAATGAGGTCGAATTAAGCAGAAAGTCGAATTAACCGAGGCAGAATTAATGCAAGCCAACTATGCTGTCACCCATGAATAATCGTGTTCAATTTTGCGCGCTTCTTTCTTTTAACGCTGTGGTCTCACTGCTTTGTGTTCAGGATCTTGCGTTACGCTGAAGACGCTCATGTCGCTAGTGACCTAAAAGTACGAGGAGCACAAGCGTGTATGAAAGTAAAATGTTCACAAGATAGATAACGAATGTTGCTGGGGGTCAAAGGGTAAACCCGAAAGCATGCAAATTTCACTTAGATTGCTTTGGAGCTTCGATAAGCAACGCTTGCGTATCTGATGCAAGAAGTTGAATGTCCGTCCGCAAACAGGTAACTTGTCCTACGGAAGACGTTGCCGTGACAACTTCCGTAGCAAGGTAATGAGAGGGCCCTTAATCGTACATTCCTTAAGAGGAAGTTTTAGCTCGAAGACAACTCCGATTTACCTATCCGAACACATTTAAGACACAGAAATACTTTCAATAGATAACCACTTGAACAATTTTAAATAAATGTGTTGTATGTGAGAGAGAAAGCAGAATCCTATCGATACCAGCATGGACACTGATCTTTGATTGAGGTGTTTGGAATGTTTTACCAAAATTGTCTGAAATTGATAAGTTTGATGAAAATTAAAGCGCGGAGTATACCAGCCCGTAATTCTGCACACAAGCAAAAAACATTCCACAGTTATGTAAGTTACATTTGTTAGAACATCTACAGCGGGCAAACATGATATTGCATAATATATATAATATAATATATAATATAACATAATATATCAATCTTTGTTTCCGTTTTAGGTGTCTCAAGAGTTGCAAGTTATATGATAATAATATCATTATTTCTTACTGAATTGTTATTTCTTTTTTCAGCTTACTAGATTTTCTTGAAATTTTTCAGAAAAGGTTTGCGGCCTAAATAAAAAAAGAATCTGCGTCGTGCACTCCGGATCATTAATGCCGTAATGGCCCTAAAGGTACGATAAATAAATAAATAAATAAATAAATAAATAAATAAATAAATAAATAAATAAATAAATAAATAAATAAATAAATAAATAAATAAATAAATAAATAAATAAATTAATTAATAAATAAATAAGGTATTGTCTTTTAAACACAACACCCCGCAGGGGCGTCTGTGCAAGCAGGCGTTTGGTGTGTTGCGACACCACGGACCCGAGCACACGAGGGTTGGACCCTCCCGCGTGTAGCCGTGCGCGGCTTAGCCGTGTCTGGGGAAAAGGGGATCCTGGGGGTTGAGTCGATGCTGGGTGTTTAGACCTTTAAGGCCCCCCGGCGGAGGCAACACACCTCTTCGGCCTCGGCTTCACACAGACGGCACCTCCAGGCTGACCCACCTGGAGGAAATCGGCAGTCGCCTTTTCCTGTCTCTCCC
Source organism: Dermacentor andersoni (assembly GCF_023375885.2). Classification (NCBI taxonomy): domain Eukaryota; kingdom Metazoa; phylum Arthropoda; class Arachnida; order Ixodida; family Ixodidae; genus Dermacentor; species Dermacentor andersoni. Next base: position 133,583,329 of record NC_092821.1, read on the forward strand.
TCCTCGAACCTTCGTCTTTATCTCTCACTTTTTAATCTTTCCTGTCTTCTTCTCTTTTCCATTTACTTCCTTTCTCCACGGCGGCAAGGGTTAACCTTGTGTATGTGCCCTCCCTTGGGTATAATATATTAGGTTATAGTGACAATGTACGGTTGGCGCCTGCAGCCTTACGCGTTAAGTCCTGCAGCGTCCCCATGTTGGGCTCCGTGGTGGGTGGCCGCCATTGCCGCCGAAAAGAAACTGAAATACTATGGGAACACCCGCATTTCCCCGCCTTCTTGATCGTCACCCTCAAAAGAGGGGACGCACCGATGACCTAACCATATGCTTAAAGAGAACAAGAAAGACATATCCGAAATACCATGTTGTGCACAGCGAGAACTCCGAAAAACAGGCCAGATTCATTTCCTCTTTCATAGTTGCAAAATCTTTAACCGAAGCCATAGGGTCAGGTTATAAAGTAACGAAAATGGCTAGCGGGGACCTTCTCCTAGAGATCCCCCAGAAACATCAGTACGAAAAGCTTGGCAGTCTGGTAACATTTGGTAACATACCAATTTCTGTTACACAACACCGAACAATGAATAGCTCACGGGGGGTCGTGTCAGAGGCAGGCCTCCTAGACTTGACAGAAGCTGAACTCCTGGAAGGATGGAAAGAACAAAATGTCACTGATGTAAAACGTACTATAATTAGACGAGACAACAAGGAAATCCCCACTAAGCATCTCATCCTAACATTTGCATCCAGCGTACTGCCAGAAACCATCGAAACAGGATACATCAGATTAAATGTTCGACCATATATCCCCAACCCTAGAAGGTGTTTCAAATGTCAGAGGTTCGGCCATGGCTCGCAGAGCTGCCGTGGTCAAGCAACTTGTGCAAAGTGTGGAGTGCAGGGCCACCCCTCCGAGAACTGCAGTGGCACACCTCACTGTGTGAACTGCAGTGGTGACCATCCAGCTTACTCACGCACCTGTCCGAACTGGAAGAAGGAAAAAGATATAATCACCCTTAAAGTAAAGGAAAATATTTCGTTTAAGGAAGCCCGTAAACGGTGCTCACCTTTCCACAGCACACCTCATGCTGATGCGGCGCGTCGGGGGGCAGCGTCGCAGCGGCCATTGCCAAGTACCCAGCCCGCGTACAGCGAGCAGGTACCTTTGGCTCCTGCCCCCAGGGTGGAAGTAGGTAAGCCTACTCCATCCAACCAGCAACCAGGCCAGGCTACCCTTGGGTTGCCGGCCCCACAAGAGTTATCTGCGGCAACCTGCGCTACACGCAGCGATCCCGCAGGACCGATAGCGGCCACGAAGGTAGGCGCAGCTGAGGCTGCCGCGACCTCCCCGCCCCCCCCCCCCCCCCCCCAGCGCTGGCAACAGCCGGCGCAGCCAAATTCCACAGGGAGCCCCATCGACCTCCGGGCTGGTGGGCGCAGGGGTCTCGCCTTCCGAGGTGAGACTCTCCCGAAAAACTTCTCGCTCGCAAGAGCGCGTGTCCGGCGCCTCACAAGAGGCAATGGACACAACACCTATCCCCACGGCGCACCAAGCGCCTAAGGAGCGGCGAGGCTCCCTCGAACGCTCCAAAAAAGGCAAAACCCCGGTTACAGGGCCTCGCAAGAGCCCTGTAATCTAATTAATCATTTGTTTCCGTATACACAGCACCAATTTACATTAAATATGGCTACACAAATCATACAATGGAATATCAGAGGTCTTCTGAGAAACCTTGATGATGTACAAGAACTCATCCACCAACACAATCCAAAAGTGCTGTGTTTACAGGAAACACACCTGAAATTAAAACACACAAACTTTCTCCGACAGTATATCATCATCATCATCATCATCATCAGCCTGATTACGCCCACTGCAGGGCAAAGGCCTCTCCCATACTTCTCCAACTACCCCGGTCATGTACTAATTGTGGCCATGTTGACCCTCCAAACTTCCTAATCTCATCTGCCCACCTAACTTTCTGTCGCCCCCTGCTACGCTTCCCTTCCCTCGGAATCCAGTCCGTAACCCTTAATGACCATCGGTTATCTTCCCTCCTCATTACATGTCCTGCCCATGCCCATTTCTTTTTCTTGATTTCAACTAAGATGTCATTAACGCGCGTTTGTGTCCTCACCCAATCTGCTCTTTTCTTATCCCTTAACGTTACACCTATCATTCTTCTTTCCATAGCTCGTTGCGTCGTCCTCAATTTAAGTAGAACCCTTTTCGTAAGCCTCCAGGTTTCTGCCCCGTACGTGAGTACTGGTAAGACACAGCTGTTATACACTTTTCTCTTGAGGGATAATGGCAACCTGCTGTTCATGATCTGCGAATGCCTGCCAAACGCACCCCAGCCCATTCTTATTCTTCTGATTATTTCACTCTCATGATCTGGATCAGCAGTCACTACCTGTCCTAAGTAGATGTATTCTCTTACCACTTCCAGTGCCTCGCTACCTATCGTAAACTGCTGTTCCCTTCCGAGACTGTTAAACATTACTTTAGTTTTCTGCAGATTCATTTTTAGTCCCACCCTTCTGCTCTGCCTCTCCAGATCAGTGAGCATGCATTGCAGTTGGTCCCCTGAGTTACTAAGCAAGGCAATATCATCAGCGAAGCGCAAGTTACTAAGGTATTCTCCATTTACTCTTATCCCCAATTCTTCCCAATCCAGGTCTCTGAATACCTCCTGTAAACACGCTGTGAATAGGATTGGAGAGATCGTATCTCCCTGCCTGACGCCTTTCTTTATTGGGATTTTGTTGCTTTCTTTATGGAGGAGTACAGTGGCTGTGGAGCCGCTATAGATATCTTTCAGTATTTTTACATACGGCTCGTCTACACCCTGATTCCGCAATGCCTCCATGACTGCTGAGGTTTCGACTGAATCAAACGCTTTCTCGTAATCAATGAAAGCTATATATAATGGTTGGTTATATTCCGCACATTTCTCTATCACCTGATTGATAGTGTGAATATGATCTATTGTTGAGTAGCCTTTACGGAATCCTGCCTGGTCCTTTGGTTGACGGAAGTCTAAGGTGTTCCGGATTCTATTTGCAATTACCTTAGTAAATACTTTGTAGGCAACGGACAGTAAGCTGATTGGTCTATAATTTTTCAAGTCTTTGGCGTCGCCTTTCTTATGGATTAGGATTATGTTAGCGTTCTTCCAAGATTCCGGTACGCTCGAGGTCTTGAGGCATTGTGTATACAGGGTGGCCAGTTTTTCTAGAACAATCTGCCCACCATCCTTCAGCAAATCTGCTGTTACCTGATCCTCCCCAGCTGCCTTCCCCCTTTGCATAGCTCCCAAGGCTTTCTTTACTTCTTCCGGCGTTACTTCTGGGATATCGAATTCCTCTAGATTATTCTCTCTTCCATTATCATCGTGGGTACCACTCGTACTGTATAAATCTCTATAGAACTCCTCAGCGACTTGAACTATCTCATCCATATTAGTAATGATATTGCCGGCTTTGTCTCTTAACGCATACATCTGATTCTTGCCAATTCCTAGTTTCTTCTTCACTGCTTTTAGGCTTCCTCCGTTCCTGAGAGCTTGTTCAATTCTATCCATGTTATACTTCCTTATGTCCGCTGTCTTACGCTTGTTGATTAACTTCGAAAGTTCTGCCAGTTCTATTCTAGCTGTAGGGTTAGAGGCTTTCATACATTGGCGTTTCTTGATCAGATCTTTCGTCTCCTGCGATAGCTTACTGGTATCCTGTCTAACGGAGTTACCACCGACTTCTATTGCACACTCCTTAATGATGCCCACAAGATTGTCGTTCATTGCTTCAACACTAAGGTCCTCTTCGTGACTTAAAGCCGAATACCTGTTCTGTAGCTTGATCTGGAATTCCTCTATTTTCCCTCTTAGCGCTAACTCATTGATCGGCTTCTTATGTACCAGTTTCCTCCGTTCCCTCCTCAGGTCTAGGCTAATTCGAGTTCTTACCATCCTGTGGTCACTGCAGCGCACCTTACCGAGCACGTCCACATCTTGTATGATGCCAGGGTTAGCGCAGAGTATGAAATCTATTTCATTTCTAGTATCGCCGTTCGGGCTCCTCCATGTCCACTTTCGGTTATTCCGCTTGCGGAAGAAGGTATTCATTATCCTCATATTATTCTGTTCTGCAAACTCTACTAATAACTCCCCCCTGCTATTCCTAGTGCCTATGCCATATTCCCCCACTGCCTTGTCTCCAGCATGCTTCTTGCCTACCTTGGCATTGAAATCGCCCATCAGTATAGTGTATTTTGTTTTCACTCTACCCATCGCCGATTCCACGTCTTCATAGAAGCTTTCGACTTCCTGGTCATCATGACTGGATGTAGGGGCGTAGACCTGTACAACCTTCATTTTGTACCTCTTATTAAGTTTCACAACAAGACATGCCACCCTCTCGTTAATGCTATAGAATTCCTGTATGTTACCAGCTATATTCTTATTAATCAGGAATCCGACTCCTAGTTCTCGTCTCTCCGCTAAGCCCCGGTAGCACAGGACGTGCCCGCTCCTTAACACTGTATATGCTTCTTTTGGCCTCCTAACTTCACTGAGCCCTATTATATCCCATTTACTGCCCTCTAATTCTTCCAATAGCACTGCTAGACTCGCCTCACTAGATAATGTTCTTGCGTTAAACGTTGCCAGGTTCATATTCCAATGGCGGCCTGTCCGGAGCCAGGGATTCTTAGCACCCTCTGCAGCGTCGCAGGTCTGACCGCCGCCGTGGTCAGTTGCTTCGCAGCTGCTGGGGACTGAGGGCCGGGGTTTGATTGTTGTGTTCATATAGGAGGTTGTGGCCAAGTACTGCACCAGGGTGGCCAATCCTGCTCTGGTGAGGGAGTGCGTTACCGGTTCTGGTCACCGGCATCAGGCCACACTCCAGGCCTGTTTATGCAATTTTATCAACACGCGGATTTTTTTTTTTTTTTTTTTTTTAATCCGGTGGAAAATTGCGCGGCACCGGGATTCGAACCACGGACCTCTTGCACGCGAGGCGGGTGTTCTACCTCTACGCCACCGCTGCGCTGCTGCGACAGTATATAACCTTTCGTAAAGATCGCGATGATGGTGTCGCATCATCGGGCGGTGTTGCCATTGTCATACATAAAAGCATCGCGTGTCAACATTTACAGCTACAAACGCCTCTTGAAGCAGTGGCGGTTCGAGCTGTTCTCCTAAACAAACTCATCACTATTAGCTCTGTTTACATACCCCCACATTACAAATTAACTAAACATGATTTCCAAGCCTTTATAGATCAATTGCCAGAACCTTATGTTGTTCTGGGTGATTTCAATGCACACAGCAGCTTGTGGGGAGACTCTCGAATCGATGCGCGAGGTCGTCTCGTTGAACAATTCCTTTTTTCGTCCGGTGCATGTCTGCTGAATAAGAAAGAACCCACCTATTACTCTCTTGCAAACAATACCTTTTCTTCAACTGATCTTAGCCTAGTTTCCCCGTCAATACTGTCTGAACTCGAATGGGAAGTTATAAAAAATCCTTACGGGAGCGACCACTTCCCCATACTGCTGAGAACATATAAAGAAAACAAATATCTACTACAGGCTCCTAGGTGGAAGATCGATACAGCCGACTGGGAGAAATTCCGAACTCTCACTAGTATCTCCTGGAATCACATGTCTTCTTTAGAAATTGATGCTGCTGTGGAGTATATTACAGCGTTCATAATAGATGCCGCATCAAAATGCATATCCGAAGCAAGCGGTTTGCCATGCAAACGACGTGTACCGTGGTGGAACAACGAATGTATGATCGCCCGTAGGAAACAGAACAAAGCGTGGGGATCGTTACGCGCCTCTCCCACTGCAGAGAATCTTATTAACTTCAAAAAAGCAAAGTCTCAAGCCAGGAGAACGCGCCGACAGGCCAGAAGAGAGAGTTGGCAGAAGTTTTTATCGGGTATCAACTCTTATACAGATGAGGCGAAACTCTGGAACAGGGTTAACAGGATAAAAGGACGACAAACTTATTCACTTCCCCTGGTAAACACACAAGGCGATGCCCTGCTTGAACAAGCAGACTCACTTGGGGAGCACTTTCAGAGCGTGTCAAGTTCCAGCAATTATTCCAAACCCTTTCTCAAATATAAACAAATAGAAGAATGCAAGCCACTCATAAAAAAGTGTCGGCAGAATGAACCGTTCAACCGCCCCTTTAGTATTGCAGAGTTGAGAGCTGCCTTGAGCGCATGCAAGAGCTCTGCACCGGGATCTGATAGAATCATGTACGAAATGCTGAAAAACTTACACAATGACACGCAAGTTACACTACTTACACTTTTCAACACGATCTGGGACGCAGGGTACCTTCCGACCGCATGGAAAGAAGCCATTGTCGTCCCTGTTTTAAAACAAGGCAAAGATCCTTCCTCAGTGGCAAGCTAGCGCCCGATAGCCCTCCCAAGTTGCATGTGTAAGGTATTTGAAAAAATGATAAATCGGCGACTCATCCATTTCCTTGAACAGAACAAAATGCTTGATCCCTATCAGTGTGGCTTCCGAGAAGGGCGCTCCACTACCGACCATCTTGTACGTATTGAAGGAAATATCCGGGACGCCTTTATACATAAACAGTTCTTCTTATCAATATTTCTCGATATGGAAAAGGCGTATGACACAACGTGGCGATACGGGATCTTGCGAGACTTATCGGAAATGGGCATTCATGGTAATATGCTAAAGGTAATAAAAAGCTACTTGTCCAATCGCACTTTCCGGGTAAAAGTTGGCAATGTCCTGTCACGTCCTTTTACACAAGAAACTGGAGTACCCCAGGGTGGCGTGCTCAGTTGCACACTCTTTATTGTTAAGATGACAACACTTCGTGCATTCTTGCCACCGGCCATTTTGTATTCCGTCTATGTGGACGACATTCAAATAGGTTTCAAATCCTGTAACCTCGCAGTGTGCGAGAGACAGGTACAGCATGGTTTGAACAAGGTGTCAGGGTGGGCAGAGAAAAACGGATTTAAAATCAATCCTCACAAGAGTTCATGTGTTCTTTTTACACGAAAGAGAGGCCTGGTCCCGGATCCTTGCTTAGAACTGTGTGGTCAACAAATTCCTATCAACAAAGAGCACAAATTCCTAGGTATTATACTTGACGATAGACTCACTTTCATTCCGCACATCAAATATCTGAAAGAAAAATGTTTAAAAACAATGAACTTAATGAAACTTCTATCCAAGACTACGTGGGGTAGTGACAGAAAGTGTCTAATGAATCTCTACAAGAGCCTAATACGGTCACGATTGGATTATGGGGCTGTAGTGTATAACTCTGCCGCCCCGAGCGCGCTAAGGATGCTGGATCCTGTCCATCATCTAGGTATCCGCCTAGCCACTGGTGCTTTCAGAACAAGCCCGATCGAAAGCCTGTATGCCGAATCGAATGAGTGGCCGCTCCACTTACAGAGATCATACGTCAGCTTTGCTTATTTCCTTAAAGTGCACTCCATTCCTGAACACCCATGTTTAAATACCATTACCGATATGACGTATGCTACACTCTTCCGCAACCGTCCGTCTATAAGACAGCCTTTCTCGCTTCGAGTGAAGGAGCTTAGTGATGAGATACACGTCCCACTCCTCAAGCTTCCCTTAATGCACCTAACCAAGCCCTTACCTCCTTGGGAGTGGCAGGTGATAGAATGTGACCTATCTTTTCTGAAAGTCACAAAACACGCTCCAGAGGTCGAAATAAGAATGCATTTCCTAGAAATTCAGTGCAAGCACTCGTGCACAGACTTCTACACAGACGCTTCTAAGTCACATGCCGGAGTGTCCTATGCAGCCGTCGGTCCATCCTTCTCGGAATCTGATATACTACATCCAGAAACAAGTATCTTTACGGCAGAGGCCTACGCTGTATGGTCGGCTGTAAAGCATATAAAGAAATCAAAACTCCAAAAAGCTATTATATATACAGACTCCTTAAGTGTGGTGAAGGCCTTAATGTCACCCTACAAACATAAAAATTCTGTGCTTACTGAGATCTATTCCGCCCTGTGCAAAGCTTATCTATCTAACCAGCAAATCATCATATGCTGGGTACCCGGCCATAGGGGAATCGAAGGTAACGTTTTGGCAGACCAGATGGCTACGTCAATTACACTCCCTGCTGCTGATAATACTGCCTTGGTGCCTCTCACAGATCTGAAACCTTACATACGAAAGAAATTGCGAAACCACTGGCAACGCATGTGGGACGCAGAAATAAATAATAAACTGCACGTTATTAAGCCGCAGTTAGGTATTTGGCCCTCCCCAACAAAATCTCGGCGAACAGATGTCCTATTCTGTCGCCTCAGAATAGGAATCACATTTGGGACCCATCATTTTCTACTTACTGGAAGTGAACCTCCAACCTGTGGCAGATGCGGTGAGAGGCTGACCGTCCTCCATGTCCTCTTGGAGTGTCGGAAAGCTGAACCTGAAAGAAAGAAACATTTTCCGCTAGCATACCGTTATTACATCCCTCTGCACCCGGCTATGTTTCTTGGTCATGAACCGCTTTTTAACACCAAGGCAGTCCTCGACTTCTTAAAAGATGTAGTTCTACACGTTATAAGCCCATTAAATTCGTAGAGCATCCTCGCTCCAGAGGATGCCGCTGCGATAATTGTTTCGAATAGCACATGCCTCCAGGCCCTTGTGTTTCAAGGGCTCTAAGGAGGCAGTAGTGCTCTAGCATATCTTATATAACCTGATATATCTTTAGACATCATATCATTCTTTGTAAATGTGTCTTATTGTTCATAGTACAGTTCATAAGTCATCGCCATAATCTTATTATACAGATTTTACGCACGTTAGCGCTACCATTTTTAAGGCCCCTCTACAGCCACGTCACACCAACTTCATAGTACTCATGATTTCACTGCCAACTAATTAACACGGACATGGCGCTCTTTGGCCATATCTGGCCCTTGCGCCACTAAACCACACGCATCATCATCATCATTTTAAACGCAACATAGCTCATCGAATTTGGCACAATGGTAGTGAGGCCGTAGCGATCTATGCGTCACTCTGCATTCATAGAGGAGCTCCAGGGGTAAAGCTACCGCTTAAATGTCGTATTCGTCTGTGATGAGGTTGTTGGCGAACACCTCAGACATGGGACAAGTCAACAGGGACAGAAGCTGTCAGTCTCGTTCTGTGCCGCCTTTGCGATGTTTACCTCAAAGTAAGTCGGCGAGGTGAGCGGCTACTCACTCTTCACTCGCTCTCCAATAACTTTGCGGGCTGCTTACTCACTCATAGTCGTGTACACCTACTCACGTTCCTGCCGGTTCATACTCAGGTTAGGAAAGGTTAGGTTAGTATAGGATAGATTATGTTAGGTTAGGTCGCGTTTATAGTCGCTTCGCTGGCACCCACTTTCACTTTCCACCGTTCACTCACATATGTACGCACGTACATTTACGCTCGCCGACATCACGCTAACTGTGCGCTCTGAATACACGTCACTAACTTTGTTCGTGCACTGCCATTAGCGGGCGCTTCACTGTTCTTTTTATACACACTCTCGTCCGTTCACGTTTACCTCACACTCACCGTCACTTAGTCACGTTGCTCTTCGTCCAATCACACCCTTCGTCACAGAGTAGCGCTATTTCGCGCGCATGCAGTGAGAGTCGAGCTATAGTGTGAGTCTGTGTGTACTCGTGATTGAAAATGATGGGATATGCCTATCACGCATATATATAGGTATGCAGCGACCGGCCTAAATACATAGACCGTCCTGATGAAAAAAGAAAAGAGGACACCGACTAAGCAAAAAAAATATTGTATGGTGAAAAATTAAAAGACGTTTCCGGCTCTCATGGAGAGCCGGTTCACAATCACGATGGGGAACAAGGCTCCCGCCTGGTAGCCGGAACGTCTTAATTTTTCACCAGGCGGCATTCCGTGAAACCTTGGATTTCATATACCGCCTTGAATGTCTTTTGTTCGCGTTTTTTTTCTCAGGTATGTCCCGGTGGTGGCTCCGTCCTCAGGGCTACGTTAAATTATTCGGAAAAGCACTACGCCGTGATCACCACCATTAGGATCATCAGGCGGACATTCGTCTACGATGACGAGAGGTCGTTTGCTGCCAAGGTGAGCAAAAGAATTTCCGTCTCTAGAAACTTCTTACTCGCTTGCGCCCGATCCACGCAGGCGGCAACCACTATAGAGGCTCATTGATCATAGTGTAATAGGCGGCGTCCACATCCACGTCGCCACAACGGTTGCTGCCGAGTAAGAGAAACGGATCTCGAAGGCTACGATTTTGCAAACTGTATGTGCCAGAGGAGATTTCTGAGCCGGAAAACACGTCATCAATGCCGTCTTTTATACAGTACCCATTGCCAAAAGGAGCAGTGACTCATAATTTCGAAGTAGTAGAGAATGCCACACGCTTCTCTCGAACGTAAACGGATAACAACTGCTAGTATGAAGTTTGGGAAACTGTATCTTAGGTTGATTATAAATTAGTCCTCGATAGGCCTGGCCTATCGTCGACCCTCGCGTGACGTCGTGGTGCATTACCAAATTTCCTGAGAGAGAGAGAGAGAGAGAGAGAGAGAGAGAAGGATGCATCGAAACACAGGGACGTTAAGCAGAGGCAGTTCCGGTTGGCTACTCTGCACGGGGGCAAGGGTGAAGGGGGGATAAAAAGAGAAAGAGAGCGGAAGGGGGAGATAGAAACAGATAGAGACTAGCACGACCAAACCGCGTACACTGCAGAACGGTAGGGCGCGGCGTTGTTACAGTCTATCGTGAAGCACCGCACACCGCAGGAACCTTAATAACGCGAGTAAGACCTTTAACATGTATATATATATGTTCTGTGGGAGTACTGACCTGAAGCTTTCAGTTCTGATCGTGGTCGATTGTCCAACTGGTCCAGTACTCTGCACAGCTCTTGTCTCTGAGCACTATACCGCGGGCAGACACAGATAATATGGGCGAGCGTCTCATCGATGTTGCATGTTGCGCACGTGGAGCTGTTGGCCATTCCAATAAGGAAAGCATACGAGTTCGTAAATGCAATGCCTAGCCACAGACGGTACAGCATGTTCTGTTCACGTCGTGGTAACCCAGGCGGTAGGTACATCCGCATGTCCGGAGACAACGAACACAAACGACACATGGTGAAAGCGTTCGAGTTCCACAGAGGCAAAGTACATTCACGGGACATCAGAAGTTTGCGAAGGTTGTGTAGAAGTAATAATCTACGTATGATGCTCCTGCTCATAAAATAAATATTCTGGCGGCAAACGGGGAAATCCAGTGCGTAGTTACGTAGCGACGCATCGACTTTCATCATCATCATCATCATCATATCATCATCATCAGCAGCAGCATCGTCATTCTGTTTTATGACCACTGCAGAACGAAAGTTTCTCCCAGCGATCTTCAATTACACCTCTCTTACACCATCCTTTCTTACTGTTAGAATTACCCCCGTCTTGCGCTTGTATTGTGCCCTCGTCTTATGCATATAGGACTGCCACCTTTCCCGAGAAAAATATGCAAATTTAAAATTAAAATTCAAGTTAATTTACAAGACAGCATGCTCGAAGGTCGAGTTCATATCATCACCGGGAAGGCAGGCGAGCGGGGTAGTGCCGCCTTAGTAATTTTTAGACGTACTGTGTGCAATAACACACAAAACAAGAACAAAACCACGCGGTGATACGCCCAGCTCAATCTCTGCAATGTTAAAGTAAGCTGAAACGGGCTCATGCAAAATTCAGTGTGCTTTTAGGATGCTGCTCACGCTGCTGTTGTCGCAAATAACTAATTCGTAAGCAGCCACTAGAGGGGCTGTGGACTGTCGAGCTGCCCAGTGGCAGCCTTTATCCGTGGCGCCGTTGTCCGTTTGCTGAAGTAGCCGGAAATAAAATGGCTAATTAGTAGATGTAATAATTACCGGCCTGGGAACAATACAGCGATGCACGGAAGTGTAGATTAGAACAAAATACATGCTGCTTTAAATAAGTACCCCTTTTCTGCTGCAAGGCTTCGCCTATTAAATGCAGAAATCAAGACGTTTAAAAAAATGTTTGCAACAGTTTAGCTGTCTACTTTGTGTGAATGACAGACAGAGTGCTTTGCAATGCAGCCTACAAATTAGCCGATTGACTGACAGCCGGGGAACGCGACAAATGGCTCGTCGATGTTGTGGTCGAGCATGAAGCACATGACCTGGGAGTGATGGGGTGGAGAGAAGAGGAGGCTGTCAAGCCTAGTTTTATGCCGGGCATCCTGCTTCGCAGGAATTTCGGGAGTGATGGAGGGGACACGTGACCGGCGTAATGCCCTCCCCCGTCCCATTTTCGTCCGGTCTTATGGCTACGCCCCTGCTTTGAGGTAAAGCGCAGTGAAGGTGTCGCCCACAGATAGGTGAAATAGGTGGGTACATAAACAACCGAATAGGAAGGAAAAAAGTTAAATGGACAAAATCAGACGAGGGCATTCACTGAACGAAAAGGGCTGAACTGCACGAAGGGACGAAGTGAACTTCAAAAACATCTTCGATCGTCGCCAATTTGCAAACATGCGTGAGAGCGGCCAACTTTTTTCTTTCGTATTTTTAATTTTCTTTTATGGCTAGACTTCGAGATTGTCACGCGACGCCTTCCTCGTAGTGTGTGTCCTTCCTCCGTGATTGCTGCCCTGCCGGTGCATCAGGCAACAGAGAGGGGGTCAGCGACGGGACGGAATAGGTGGTGTTAAAACATGGAGTCTATGACTTCTTTGCGAATCCGCAATCGCTTCCGGCGCATGCGGTTAGAAAACGCACGGCATTCGAGATTCGCTTCCTGTTGCCCAGAGCGAGCCGTCACTGGAGCGCGTATTTGGACAGCACTTTTTGAAAACTGACAGGGCAATTTGCTATGGCGCGTTAACAAAATACAAGAGGCAAATTGCACACTACGAGTGTCATTGTGTTTATACAGCCACAGTTGCTCATTTTCGATGTTCAGTAATCTAGCAACATTGGCCATTACATAAGAGCCTTTCTTCAGCTGTGCATCTAACCTATGTATATATAGCCAGCGGCGTGTTCTCTTGATGCTGCGACCATCACATAGCGTGAAGCCCTGTATCGAGCTGCCTCCGCTGGTAAAGCCGTGTATCCGTGGCTATTCGCTTGGGAGCGCATGAGTAACGGCGCGCGAGCGCGTATCTATTTCGAATTTTGGATGTTTCGAGCGCTTTTGTTGTTTCTCAGAAAAACCAATGAGGCAAAGCTGAGCACTAAACAAATGCTTGATTCGGAGGTTATTTGAGGTGCCCAACAACTTGCCAGTTGATATGTTTGCAATTCAAGCAATAATTTAAAGGTTCACTAATTAAAAGTAATCATTAAGGTAGCACTTCGTGATAAAAGAATACTGGCCGTAAGTACATACGACTACGGCTACTATGCAGTCGGCACGAGTTCGACAGAGCTGATGGGTATATTTAACATCTTGGTCCAAGTTAGCTGGGACACCCTGTGCATATATATATATATATATATATATACATATGCTTTCTGGCGTATGTTACCTTCCTGTCCGTATTGCTCAGCTACCCTGAAGCGAATAGATGGTATCCCCTTTATTAAAACCCATCTGTATTACACATTCGGCTGTAATTATATATATATATATATATATATATATATATATATATAGTGAGACTGAGGGTGCAGGACGCGTTTCTAGCGAGGTCCTCAATAAAACTTGGCAATGTGGGGAAAAAGCTTTCCATCGTGGATTGCGGACCTCAAACAGGTTCGACGTAATGCTAATGGATTTGTCTCGCATTTCACCGCTGAATCCTCACTGAATTTCTTTCTTTTCGTTTTCACGTGCAGTTGTGCAACGTAAAGGCCTTGGACTCCACCGTGCCGTATGGCATCGCTGTCTACGATATCGACTACGACGACTATGAAAACAAGTGCTCCTCCCTGAACAGAAACAACCGCAACAGTCGCCTGAAGGCGGTGAAGAAGGTGGTGGAGTCCTTCAGGAGGCAGAGTTTGCATTTTGACGAGGATACCTGTAGAGAGTACGCGTTGTCCTAAGAGTGGCCACCTGTTCTTGTCCTCGGCCCCGACACAGACTGATCGCGCGAGGAAAGCCGTGAAATATAATAGTCATAGTCGGTGCTGCCCGACTTTTTTTCAGCGAACAGCTGCTGACACAGGTGTCGCGATAACTAAACTTATATAAATAAAGAAAGTTATGTCTAGCAGACCGTGCGTCACAGAAAAACTCTTCTCGCATTTGTTCGTCCTTTCGTCACACTTTGAATGCGTCACGCTCGCTATGACGCAGGACAATGGAGAGAATATAGTCCCTAGTAAAATTACTATAGGGAATTCTCGTGCTGTGGTCGTTCACTTGCACGGCAACTGTGGTTAGTAAATGTCTGATTTTGACGCCTGTGGCTTCAAGCATTCTTGCGGTGTTAATTACTGGGCTATATCTGTCTTTATTAAAGGTGTTAGCATTTCTGTGGTTACCCAACGAGTAAACTGTCCGTCCGTCCCTTCCTCGCGTAAGACGGATCAATATAGAGCCAGCCAGCTGTGGAAGAAAGAAGTCGACGAACGCGCGCCCAGTGGCATGAAAATTTGTGGCTGGCGCTACTTGAAATTTGGGAATAGGCGAAGTTAAATTTGTGGGTAGGCCAATTGGAAATTGGATTTCAGGCCAACCTAAATTTGCGCATTTGTTAACTTATATTTGGCGATTGACCAAGTTGAAATGTGTGTGTGTGTCAGTGTTTGTTGGCTTCTTATGATATGACTAATAAAAATCGGGCCCCTCGGTTAACCCCCTTTCTTCAACCTTAATTTCAGAAGCAGATAGTATAGGGACGCATGGTTTAATCTTGCAAATCATGTGCACTTCCTTATTCGTAGTAAGCCCGCTGGCGTCGAAGGTGGTGCGCGCAAATTGGCATCCCTCTCTCTTGATGCCAGAGTTTCTCAATGTCATTTCTGAACCCTACCTGTCGAGCGAGGGGGCCGCGTATCCGATGAACCGCCTGATTTCATCAGTACATTGCACACTTGTACGACTTGCAACTCTTACTGAGCGCTGGTTTGAGTTTCACGAGATACACCTAGTATTACAGATTGTCTCAGACGCGACCATTCCTGCTCGGATGGCCAAAAGTACTGCCGAGATGTGGCTTCGCGAATGCTAAACAAGAGGCAAAATTTAGCTCCGAATGCGTCATCTGTGCACGGCACACGTGCACAGATCGAGTAATAGCTTCTTTTCTGTGCACAGCGATAGCAAAGTAAAGTGCATGTGTTTAAGGAAATAGTACGATAATTTACACGTGCTCCGTAAAGTACGCCAGGTGCACCTCACCATGACTGATGGCCGGTATGTATACACACGGGATGCGTCCGTCCCCGAAATTTACCGCGAGTCGCTCATCGCGGTGCGCCATATTTTTTTTTTGTTTCACTGGTCTATCAAAGCTTCGCTCGCACCGATTTACATACTGCACGAGACCTGGATGCACGTTGTGACGTGAAACGCCTTTCGTTTCAATTAACGCAAGTTCACTTGCTAAGTCCGCACGCAACGATGCTTATATTGTAACGAAATGTGTCGAAAACATGTAATGCTAACACTTGCCTATATATTTTAGCAGGTGTGCACTATGTCGCCATACCTATGGCACGATGGTGCGACAGTTGTGACCTTCACGTTTGCTCGTTGTAGTATGAAGATGAAAAGATCAGGCAAAGCAACGCGCCGTCGTGAGAACCGAGAATTGGAACAAATAAATTTATTTCAACGGGCAGCAGTGGCTGGACGCAAGTGTCCAGCGTCAACGTGCTTAATTCGACAAAATATTGAACGCATTGAACGCGAAAGCTAAGCTGTTACGTATTACTAAGCTGGATAGAGTTTCATAGATTACGAATAATTCGTGCTGGAAAACGAATTCAGTGTTCCGTCGAGTGTAATGTATACGATTGTAGTTTTAATCGTTGCTATATGGTCGTCGAACAAACGCTGAAAAAAAGAATCCTGCGTAGACGTGCAGTATAGTAGCACGTCTACAGTTTACGAGCTGAGTTGCATTCGTATGGGCCACAAAGCCCGGGAAGAAAACGGTCAGAGAACCTATTGCCGGCGATATCAGCACCAAATCTGCGATTGGGAAGTATGGAGGAAGGGAAAAAAAAACACGAGAAGAACACCGCTCAACTAATTCTGATAAACACATTTGTAATCACCTGCTTCTCGGCCAATCCCGCACAGTGGGTATGAGACGGCATTTGAAGACAAGACAAGGCAACATAAGACGATTGAAAACAAACCGACCGGCACGACACAAGATCGAAACATCAGGGTGTGTATGAGTTTCTTTGGACTCCCGCTCTGTAGGCAGAGGAGCGGCACGGTAGCCGAACAAGTGCGTGTCGATTGAGAACTACCGGGGCCCGAACATTCTCGGCCAATGCGCCGAGCCTCAGAAGTCACGTGGTTGGGCCGTCACAGCGAGCCAAAAAGCGAAGGGGATGGGTTTACGGAAGAGTCCGCTTGCCAACGTTGGCAGCGGGACGGGATGGTGTCTCCCGTCCCCGTTAATTTTGCGCTGCCTGCCACCGTGGTTTGTTCCGTACCTCCGCGTTGAAAAGAAGTCTCGAAGGAAACGCGTCTTCATAGAGAAGGAGGCGGGGACGAACAACAAACGAGCAAACGACCAAATTTTGATACCTGCAAGGATAGAAAATAAAGCGGCTACTGCATGATCCACAGAAATATTTTATGCTGCTCTGCTACAGCGAAAGAAATAAAGTTATTAGAAGAAACGTCACACCAGTTTCGGCGAGTATTTTCTGCCCCGATAAAGTAGCAACACCGGGGATACGTCGCTCAAAGTCGTCGTTCGCGTGAGGTTCGACTTGCAGGTGACCAGTGGACGCGACAGTTAGCTTCATCGCGTCGCCTGTCGCCATGGCCCCCCTCGTGGGTACGAGCTATGTTTTGAGGCAACAGCAACAACAGCATCACTTACATGGGCTTGGGCTTAACTGTGCTTACCCTCGGTAGCTCAAGGAAGCTTCGTGTCATTTTGATTCCAACATAGCGTTCGATCTGCGTGTTTTCATTTTTAATTTGAAAGCGAAATAGAAACAATATGCATTTTTTTACTTTGGTAACTTATTTTATTTTATATACATATCTTTCTTCTCTCTGTCTGATTCTTTTCACTTCTATTTGATTCTACTGCAAATCGTGCCCAACCCTTTATTGCTTATTTTTTAACATCTCAGTGAGGGTTAAGAACGTCAATTACTACGCGCTATGGCATTGCCTTTTCGCACTCACCTTTTACCTTCGTATTTCTTTCTCCTCCTAGTTCTTGCGGGTATTATATTTCCTATTTGAGGTTGAATCTAATCCTCGCGCTCGTGGCGGGAACGTGCTCTAGTTCTGGGCCATCATCACCATCATCGTTTCCTCGAGACACGCCATGCAGTTTCTGTGAAGCCAGCTCCTGCTAGTCCTCGAACACTGCTTCAGTCTGTATCGGTGAGCGGTTATTCTGTGTCGTACGCCTCGAAAAAATTATCACTGTAGCGTGAACGAAAAATCAAAGCGCCAAGCTAAAAACTGCGTAACCACTCAATAACAGATTGCAATTGTGAAGACGGCCTGCATCACTTAAAGGGACGAATATGACAATGTGTGCGAGAATGTTGGTGTTTGCGCGGGTTTTCAGAAAAGCCCCGTTCACTATGTTTGTGGTGCGTTTTCGCAGATGCGTTTGCGATGGCGCGTTTACGATGGCGGCACAATGCGACAGTCATTGTATACCGAATTTACTTACCTCTACGGTGTCCTTCCCATTCAGTGCGTCGCTTTGAGACGTCGAAGCAAATCAATCAATCAATCAATCAATCAATCAATCAATCAATCAATCAATCAATTAATCAATCAATCAATCAATCAATCAATCAATCAATCAATCAATCAATCAATCAGTCGATCGATCGATCGATCGATCGATCCAGCAAGAACGCGCGCGTGCTTTTATGTGTGTACGTACTTAATCTTTTGCGCCCGCAAAAATAAAAGGTGCTCTGTTCGCCGGACTCCATTGAAGCCAGTGGGAATGTTGAAAAGCTGGATGGATGTGGAAGCTGGTGCGACTAATCGGCCGGGTATTTCGTGTGCATACGTGTTTCGTACGAATTACGAAGCACACGGTTCGGCGTGGCTCCTGACACGATGCGCGATGTGTGTGTACGGAAACAGATTGAGTCCTCCAACTACGGGAACCTGCGCTGGAAAGGTTTGTGACGTGAAACTGTTGCTGCGACAGGTCAAACGAAGGATTACGCGCTCTGTACTAACATGTGTATTGCGGTTGTTCGTGATGAAAAGAATACGCTAGAGACTCACCGTCTGAGAAACCGCTAGAAAGAAGGGAGCGGGCACTCTGGTCCTCATTGTCAACGACATGCTGGAATACGAATGAAGGATTGTTCAGACTTCATACTTCTTGAACCACCTTTGTGAAGCGTAGTGGTTATAACATAGGGCGTACATGCAAGTTCTTTTTAGCTCTAGAACTAGGACGTGCTACAGCACTCAAACGCTTTGATGCGTCATAGCACGCTTTCAGCAGTAGTAAAGCAGGCGCTGTCGCGAAGTGACCCTGTCTAAGCGCTCGGTCCGGGCCTATGTTTCCCTCGTTTGCCTACTTTTGGTCACTTGTGCTTTGTAATGACAGATTGTGCTGATGCCCCATTTTGTTAGATATTCAAAAAACAATAGCATGCACTGGATGTTTCTTCACCGTGACTGAACTATCCTTATCACGAAGAGGTAAACAATAGCTCAGTTTAGATTGCTAATTTATTCATTCAAAACTCTATCGTCGTTAATTTTTCCGTAAGTAGTTCATTGCTAGAAAAAAAACGAAGACGAACTATATATATATTTTTTATTTCACGGCAAAATTCTGTGACGTCAAATTGACGTCACGGCGCATTAACCGTTTTATAAATGGACTAAGCTCAGTGTCTGGCTCTTTTGGAAAACGTCGTAGCCCGTCTTCATCAAATAAGAACTAATATATATGTCTGAGCAGAACCGTGAAGATCCATGACGTAAAGGTGCACCGGTGCTGAAACATCAAGAGGGCGTCGTCACTATTAAGTCTTCAGTTTCTGCGCGTCTTTTCTTACTAATTTAGTAGCCGCAGAAGTGCGCTAAGCCACTACTCCCATTTCTGCGCGAGGAAGGTCTCGACGCTTCTATGTAAGTGTACATCTAAGGCGTAGGGAAAGCTGTGCATAAAAAAACTATACTCTCACTATAAAAGCTTCTCCAATATGTATTACAGTAGGGAAATTTGCTAATGCGGTTCAGCTCAACCTATACCTTGTTTTTACGCTTCGTTTGAGCACTGCATGTCAACAGGAATTTTCTTTCTCGTTCCAGTTTGCCAGCTCTGTCGCCGTCATGCAGTACGAATCTGGCTATTACAACGATACAACTGCCTACGGACAAGGTACGTATGGACAGGCTCCGCATGGACATGCTCCGTACAGACAGGGTCCGTACAGACAGGGTCCGTACGGCCAGGTCGACAACATGCAGAAGGGTCCCGGCGATTACACGCCAGCCCCCATCGGTATGTGATGTAAAAAAACATTGAATCACCACTGGTTGTCGGGGTAGTTGACTTGTAATTATTGCGGTGTCATATAGCACGATGCGTAACAATGCGAACTGGGACGCTATTGTATGTCTTGGTCTTCACATCGTTCCACGGCCTAATACATCGAGGCAAGTAAAACGTTGCGGCGCATTGCAAGATATCTTTGCTCATAGTTGAGCGGTGGCTTCGACATTAAGTTATTTAGAGCATCGTCAAGGCGGAGAAAGGCGACCTCGCGGAGCGCTGTAACCACGCATTTCTGAAATTTCCTGCTTGCCAGCAGATGACGCTACGGACAGGCAAACCTGCCGCCGTATCCATTCTGTGATAAATGAGGACGTCCTTGCCGAGGCCTTTGGCTCTAAGGATGACAGCGTAAAAGTTAATGACTCAGCGGCCGAGAATTGTAAAAGACCACAGCTAGAATAGTGTTCGCGCTAAGGCAGGGAACGTAGACCTATTAGGCCAATAAATCTATTCGAAATAACAGCGCGAAAGTCACAGCAGACTGAGATGCAGCCAACACGAGAGTGCTGCCTGAATCACGGTCCGTTGTCCGTTTCGCGTTATTCGTTCGAAGATGTTCCAACTCGTCCAGCTTGCTGATATGATCCCATAAATCTCTACTAGGACCGATGGTTCGTTTACCACGAACCATATTAAGCCAGCAGAAAGGCAAACATAACGAGCTTGGAGGTATCTGCCAACGAACCGTTTGGAAGCAAGTGGTTATAGTATCCATTCTTAAGTAGCATCAGATTTTATGCAAACGTGATGGTGAGGCGGTGGAACAGCGTCTTTCTTGTTTTGTGTACGCGGATGACATTGTTTTTATTATAGGAGAGTGGGATATATATTGAGTTTATAGCATCTATACAGCGGGAAAAGCGTCTTACATTTAGTGTAGAGAAACTAGGCTTTCATCGTGTTTTAAGGTACGATTGATCAGCCGGTCACGTTGCAGTGAAACACTAAATCAATGGTAGGTAAGTACTTATACCTAGAAGTATGTGAAAAAAGGGGACACATTGACAAGGATGGTTTAATCAGCGCTCAACGGTATAATGACGTGGCCATGGTGGAACATATGAAGGTACAACGTATATGAAGTAGCTGTAGATGCATGGAAGAGAGTGTTGAGGCCCGGGCTAACGTTTCCTGACTCGGTGCTGCTCTTAAAATCAGAAAAATAGTCAGAATTGGACGTTAACCAGAGAGCTATCGAAAAAGTAGCTGGGGAGATGTGGAAAAAACCGCGAAGGAAACAGTATAAGGCGACACAGCCTGGACGTCCTAATTTCCGAAGGCTCAAAGCAATATGTACTTTGAAATTGACTGGGCGCTTGGTATGGATCAAAATGGACAGCCGGAAAGGATATTCGTATATTGCCAAATTGCATATATGTGGACGTCTAGTGCTACGCAAAGTACCGGGAAAGTAACTAGCGAGTATTACGCTATAGCGCTACAAATAGTGGCAGTTACAAGTGTATTAAATGTAAAGTCGGGGATGTAGGAACAATATACCGGTTAGACGCACTGCATAGAAAGCCAGCTATGAAAATATACCAAACAGCCAAAACTAAAATGAGCAGAGAAAAAAATATTTAAGATAATTGGAGGAGGAGTGCTGTACGTGCGGAGAAAGAGGCAGCGTGTCTCACAACGCAAAGTTGCATGGAGCTGTGCACGGAGTTGTCGAAGAATACATCGTGCGTAGCATTTGGCAATGGATTAGAAACCATCTATAGTACATTGTGACGTGTAGCTGAAGCCCAATGCAATATACAATTTATTTACAGGGACGCTAACGGAAGGCCAAAAGGGCGATGCCAAATCAAGTGAGCCCACGTCGTCTTCCTCCTCCTCAGTGCAGCCACACTGTGGCGGCTATTCCGTAACATCACCCCCGGCAGTAGAAGCACCATTCCGGTGCTTAATCTACACATCCGCGGTTAAAGGTGTGTGGTATGGCTTTAGTCTCGCCACGTGAACGATGTCACTTGCAGCCAATGATAACGCTGAGAGGCCGGCGGGGATGACTTCATACGTGACATCGGTCACTTGTCGCACCACACGGTATGGGCCAGTGTAGCGCGACAGCAGCTTTTCGAAAAGGCCCACATGTCGAATGGGTGACCAGAGAAGCACCAGAGAACCAGGAGTAAAGTGCACGTCGCGATGGTGGCAATCATAGAGGCATCTCCGATGCTCCTGTGAAGCCTCGAGACGGGTGCGGGCGAGCTGGCGAGCGTGGTCGGCGTGTGCGATCGCGTCGCGGGCGTATTCAGTGGCTGAACGTGTGGCCGAGGGCAACAAAGCGTCTAAGGGCAACGCGGGTTCTCGGCCACATAGGAGATAGAATGGTGAATAGCCGGCAGTGTCGTTACGCGATGAATTATACGCGAACGTCACATATGGTATGTGAAGATCCCAGTCGTGGTGGTTGGTCGCGACGTACTTCGAAAGCATGTCGGTGATGGTCCGGTTGAGGCACTCCGTGAGGCCGTTGGTCTGTGGGTGGTAGGACGTGCTGAACTTCTGCTTCGTCGAGCTGGAGCGGAGGATGTCCTCGACGACTGCCGACAGAAGCTGCGGCCATGGTCAGTGAGTAATTGGCGCGGAGCACCGTGCACTAAAATTATGTCATAGAGCAGAAAGTCAGCAACGTCAGTAGCACAACCTGTCGGGAGGGCTCTGGTGATTGCTTACCGCGTAGCATAATCAGTAGCGACGGCGACCCATTTATTTCCGCAGCACGAGAGAGGAAACGGCCCAAGCAGGTCTAGGCCAACACGAAAAAAGGATTCCGGTGGGATGTCGATCGGCTGAAGACATCCAGCTGAAGGTGTGGAGGGCTTCTTCCGGCGCTGACAGAGCTCACAAGCGGCAACGTAGCGCCTCACGGAGCGGGCGAGACCCGGCCAAAAGAATCGACGTCGTACACGTGGTGCGTCGCATGTGCGCGAGAGGCCCAAGTGTCCAGCCAAGGGGGCGTCGTGAAGTTGTTGGAGGACAGTCGAACGCAGGTGCGATGGAATTACGAGCAGAAGGTCAAGGCCGTGTGGATCGAGATTGTGGCGGTATAATGTCCCCTCCTTAAGGAGAAACATCCGGAGAGAGGCGTCGCCAGGCGTTGACTCCAGATGGTCGATGAGGGCTCGTAATGAAGGATCGCGGCGTTGCTCGTTGCCGATTTCAAGCAACTGGGACACAGAGAAAACGCAAGCGATGGCGTCCGCACCAGTTGGTTCGTCGACGGGGTAGCGGGAAAAACAATCGGCATCCTGGTGCAAGCGTCCGGTCTTATATACCACGGAGAAGGTATATTCTCGCAGGCGTAACGCCCAGCGAGCGAGTCGTCCCGTGGGGTCCTTAAGCGAGGATAGCCAGCAGAGCGCGTGGTGATCAGTGATGACACAGAAGGGGCGTCCGTACAAGTATGGACGAAACTTCGCAAAGGCCCACACAAGAGCGAGGCACCCGCACTCTGTGATTGAATAATTGCGCTCGGCGGGTGATAGAAGTCGGCTGGCATAGGCTATAACGCGATCATGTCCAAGCTGGCGTTGTGCTAACACTGCTCCTATGCCGTGACCACTGGCATCAGTTCGAACTTCCGTTGAGGCAGACGGGCCAAAGCGGGCCAGAATTGGAGGCGTGTAAAGGAGAGTAGTGAGCTGCGAAAAAGATGCGGCATGGTCAGGTCCCCAAGAAAATGGGGCGTCTTTCTTCTAGAGGTCGGTAAGGGGACGTGCGATGGTCGCAAAATCCTTCACAAAGCGTCGGAAATAAGAGCATAGTCCTACGAAACTACGAACGTCCTTGTCTAGTTTTCCGGTCGGAGGTGCGGCGAGTAGGTCGGAGAAAGAGCACGGCGACACGGGGGCGAACGAGATTGACGACGGGAGGGAGAAGGCGAGCGGGAGTAGCGGGGTCGTGTCATAGGTGTCGCACGGTCAGATGATGGAGCGGGCATAGAAGGGCGTAGGAAAAGGATGCGCTAGAATGGCGAGGGTGGTAATTAGGAGAATAGCGTGTCGGAGAAGTCCAGCGGCTGCGGCAGTGGCGAGCGACATGTCCAATGCGTCGGCAGTTAAAACAGATCGGCTTGTCGTCTACGGTTCGCCATTCGGAGGGGTTGCGCTGTCCATAAGAGTAAGAAGGGCGCGGTGGGGCCGTGCGTGGAGAGAGAGGTTCCGAGCATACCGAACAAATGGAGCATACCGAGCGACGTAGGTCGGGGCTGCAGGCGGAGACGGTTGTGCAGATGAAGTGCCGCCAGCAGGAGCCGAAGTTGCACTGTCGCCGTTGCGACCGCTGCGAAGCTCCATGGCGGTTACGGGGAACGTCCACCTCCACCAATTAAATGTTACGTGTAGCTGAAGCCCAATGCTATATACAATTCATTTACAGGGACGCTAACGGAAGGCCAAAATGGCGACGCTAAATCAAGCGGGCCCACGTCGTCTTCCTCCTCCTCAGTGCAGCCACACTGTGGCGGCTGTTCCGTAGCAATATTATGGTGCACTGTGACTGTAACCATCCATCAATAAATGTAGAACTGGTTTCCTTGCTCAAAGCAAGGAAACCAGTTCGGGGAAGATCGAGAAGTTTGGTGGTATCAGCCGCCACCGTGTTTCAAAATAGATGCTCATGTCATAACAATTATCATGACGGTCATCAACTCATGATAGTCAGGACGTTCATGATAATCACCGACAGTGACAGAGGAGCAGCCGATAATTATAAAAATCATCTTCTTGATCACCATCATTCTCTGCTGCTGTGGTGACGATCGTGATGATCATTATGATCATTATTACCATCATCGTCTGCTGCTTCATGCAAGCGCAGCTCTTTATAATGCAGCGGAGCATCTTAATGTTGTTGTCCAGGAGTTTCGAAGGGTTCTTCAAGTTGGCACGGAATTTCTCTCAAAGCTTCCCTGGCGTACTGAGCAGGATTGCTCTCAAGATCACGTGGGATTCTACAAAACATATACAGTAGTCGTGAGGCATAAATATTTACAGTAACTAAACGAAGGGTATCAAAGAGTCACCTAATTACGGCGTTTATGCGCTTCCCGTATAAGTGCGACAGAGCTGTAGCAATATGCATTTGGACCTATACAAAGAGGTACCAACTCGAAATAGAATTCTTATTTTGTGCTATATAAGGACCATCATTCTACCTTTTCGTCACTGTGGAATCGTGAAATTACCGTGGCAGAATACTCAAACAGGATAGCTACAAGGGCATGCATACACGGTGAACGCACGTCCTTATACGTTGATTTGTCTCAGTTTATTGTATTTTCTTTTTTGCATTGATTCTTCAAGTCCAGTAGTGATCGAATACCAGCTGGCCCACTCTAATCCCTTGATTAATCAGACGGGAATATTTAATCGAACTCTTCTGCAGTTCTGCAATTAAATGTTTCCTTCTCGAATCTACTACACTCTACGCGATCCGTTTTCACGTGTGCTTGTATCGTGCAGATAAACACTTGTGCGCCAGATAGCACTACTGAATGCACTGTTCTAAATACGTACGATGTTTGCTTTTTCTTTATTTTTTTGGTGGGAGAGGCATGGCACGTATGCTACCCAAACTAGCCGCTTTTTTTTTCTTGCCCTTTCTTCTCGCAGGACCTGTGGAGGCCCAGCCGTCGTAAGTAACCCTATTTATCGTACAGTGGTCAACACGTATGTTCCCAAACTGTTCGATCCGTCTGGGCAATGCGTCGGAAAGGTGGTTGCTGAAGCAGCTGAAATGTGTGCTTCACATTTCGGGCGCAACTGCAAATTTTTTGTAAACACACACACGCACACACACGCGCGCGCACGCACACTTTCAAGCTCTCCCATCCGCTCTGTACCTCTACCACGTGACCGGATTCGCACACTTCCCACAAGTTCACTTTTGTACACATTGACACATCTTTTTTGTATAATTATGTTCCTTATTGTGCCAATTTCGCTATGTATTTAGGTGCCTATTTACTTGTTTTCATGACTTTACGAATGCTGTCACTTTTCTGCCTAGTATTGCTGAGATGTGGGGCCAGTCAAGCTGCGTTTATATCGCAGCTTTTTTCCCGCATTCCACACCACCCATCGTATATTTGCCTCATGTATAAATATACAAATGTGTGAACATTGAAACACTGGGGTGAAATAAACTGCAAATGCAGACGCATTAAATAATGTATTTAATATGAGGGCGACACTAGGCTACAAAGGAGCTACTGCTAACAACCGTTCTGGCTATCTGAGCTAAGTCGTCTGGTCCAGATAGGCGGGCAGCTTCACTCGGTTCGATACCTTGCTGCGGCGGCTGCATTTCGAAGGGAGTAAAGTTCAAGAAAAGCGCGTGCTGGCTGCTCATAGCATGCCGACAGCTAACAGATGGCACCACTGCCTATGGAATCTGGCGGCATCCGCGAAAAAAAAAAAAAAAAAAAAAAAAAATATATATATATATATATATATATATATATATATATATATATATATATATATATATATATATATATATATATATATATATGGCCGCCGTTCCTGCGACCCGGTCGCAGGAGTGGAAAGGGGGGGTAAGCGTTATAGTGCCCTGGTCGTTCGAACGCTTAGGGCCCGAAAGCGTTAGGTTCACCCAAATAGACGCTGAATAATGGTTTGGCTTGGCTCCGTATATTATTTTTAAATAGGTGGCGCTAAAGCGACGAACGCGACGATCGAGCCCTGAATCGGTGCTTCCGTTCTGTCCGTGCGGTCTTCGCCTGTGTCCGTGGCTGTGGAGAATTAAGTGATTGTAGCTGTTTGATGTCGTTAAATGTGAGAGCTTGTGGCGAAGTGATTGAGTATGGCCGTAGTAGTTCTGCCCATGTAGTGTTTTGCGGACTTCACCTGTGCCTGTGACTGATCGTGTTGCCCAATAGCTTTGTGGAAAGCGACGTGGTTTGTGTGGATGTCATCGCAGCGTTTGCCAGCTCCTGGGTGGCCCGTGTGCCAGTTATTGATGGCGTTGCCCAGTAGCTTTGTGGAAGTTGGTGTACCTTGTGTGGAATTCGTTGCCGCTTATGACTGCCTTAAGTATAGGTGGTCACGCTGCCTTTTGAAGCGCGTCGAGCGCGAGAAACTTCACCGATTGTTTTTGTAAACAACGTGGACGTCTCGAAATGTTAGCTATAAATCAACCAGCAGCAAGCCAAGTCTTTATTTTGTGTTTTTTCGAGCTTATGCTCGTGCGAGCAGCAGAAGGACAAAAGGTCCGTTACATAATGTCAGTTCCATAAAATCAGCTTTGCCGCAAAACAGTCATGTTATGCCGTGAAGCACATGTAATGTATTGCGGTAAAGTATATGAAAAAGTAGGCAGGGACCACTGCGTTACTGGGGCGATTTTCTTGTATCATGGTCATGGCCGTGCGCGAACAAGGAAAAATCACGGTCGAAGCGCATGGCACAAACCTTGCCAACGCTTCAATTGGAAAAAGAAAGAAAACGAATTGGAGTGGGTGATGCTTGGAGTGGGTGATGCCAAAAACAAAGCCTTGACTTCTGTATTATCAAAGCAGTTCCGAGAATAGTCAACCATATTCCAAGCTCCTGCATTATTTATGATTGATTAAAGTATATTCATATATTGTGCACCAGCCTTAGCGCCAATTCTGATGTACTTTAATGATGTAAGTTTAATAACACGTGGCAAATATATAATTTGTGCTGTATGGTGTTGTGCTGTTTATAAGCTGCTGCTTTCATGTGGTAATGTGTAGATTGGCTGGAAGAGTTGATGCATCCTCCTTATAGAACTCATTGAAAGGTGAACCACCTGTCAAGCCATCATTGTTCTTGCTGTTGTACACCAGATTTCACAAACATGGGGATAGTTATGATACAGAAAGAGTAGTTGAGGCTTAATATATCCAGATGCATGCACAGGAGTGCGGGAGTCGACCATCTATCTCTCTAACTCAGGTTGAATGTGCCTACATGAGTAACATGTAACACTTGTTAAGTGCCTGGTTTCTTTTATTGTTAGCTTAGTTTGTGTTTTTTCTCCCATTTGTAGGTTTTAGTGTGTGTTGCTGTGTATGTATATAATTGCTTCCAGAGTGGCTTTCTTGTTGCTAATAAATTTACAGAAGGCAGCGTTCTTCATTTTGTGCATCAGACAGCAAGTGAGCATGTTTCAAAGGATGTTGGATTTTATTGCCATAAGCAACAAAAAGGCATAAGCATATAGACTGCTTGCTGGAGGTACTCTTTATAGCATTAAGGATATTATCATGCTGATAACTCTGTGCACAATAATTAGAAAGATCACATCATGTCTGACATGTCTTCTTGCCACCATGAAATCTTGTCAGATGCATAACACGGGACATACACCACAGATCTTGGCCAGCCATTCTCATTTGCGATCTCGACCTCCTACCACTGAGCAGACTGGTCCAAGAGACCAAACATGCAACTTTTATCTGATTAAATGTAGTGTATGTTGCACAAAATTAGATGTCAGGTGGTGTTGTTGACACAGATACATATCTGTGAGCCTCATAAACTAATGTCAAAAGATAGAGAATAATACCCATGAAATGCCCTCTTGGTAGGATGGCAGTACCATTCTCTTGCAGAGATAAATAACAACCATGCAGTAGTATCATGATATCAAGCTGAACAATAATTTACTCCAACAATAGTTTCCTTCGTGGAACATTGCACTGATAGTCTTGAAATACAATACCCATTGCTAACAGAAGGCCTTCCAAATTATGCATGACAGGAGGGCATATTTTAGGAAGCAAGAATGAAAACGGAGCCGGTTAACTATGAAACTTGTGAATGCAACTCTGCAGAAGTTAGAAAAATGAACCAAATGGAATAGTTTAAAAGTAAGTGGTTTAGAGACAAAAGGCCATTTTATTCCATGCCAGAAAAGCAAGCAGAGGTTGAAATGCTTTCCACATACATACCTTCAAGGTGCATGTACAGGGTCTGTCCTGAGAGTAATGTCAGTAAGGCGATTAAAAATCATTTATTGATTTTGTTGTTACAAAAAGTTTAAAAATCTTCAAAATACTCTCCTTTTGCGTCAATACATCGGCTCCAGCGAGACTTCCAGCTCTCGAATGCGTTGTGGTAGTCCTCCTCCGGAATGGCATTTAATGCTGTGGTGCTAGCTGCTTTAATCACATCCGCTGTCCCAAAATGATTGCCTTTCAGGGGTGTTTTGAGGCATGGAAACAGAAAAAAGTCGGGGGGGAGCCAAGCCCGGGCTGTACGGGGGCTGGGGGATCGTTGGCCCCACTGCATTAACCAGGTAGTCGGTGACGATGAAGGCACTGTGGGCCAGCACATTATCGTGGTGCAACTTCCAGTTGTGTGCAATGTCCGGCCGGATATGTTGAACCCTGCGTTTCAGTCTTTCGAGGACATCCACATAAAATTTGGAGTTCACAGTGGTTCCAGGTTCTTCAAACTCATGATGAACCAGTCCGTGGATGTCAAAAAAAAAAAAAAAATGAGCATGATCTTGATCTTTGATTTGCTCATCCTGGCTTTCTTCTGGGGAGGGGACGAGTGTGTGTGCCACTCAGATGATTGCCTTTTGGTCTCCAGGTCATATTCAAATACCCAAGTCTCGTCTTCTGTAATGACGTTGTCCAAAAATTTTCGCTCACATTTGCACATGTTGAGATTTTCTTGGCATGTTTCAACGCTGTGTGACTTTTCGTTGTCAGTGAGCACTTTTGGAACCATTTTCGTGCACGCCTTCCGCATGCCGATATCGTTTGTAACAATTTCATGAACTTGAGTTTTCGAAAGGTTTAACATGTCGGCCATTAAACGAACACTTAATCGCTGGTCTGAGTTCAACAGTTCCCTCGCTCGTGTCACATTGTCAGTCGTAGTGGTCTGGATGGCCATCGAGCGCAGTCCTTGTCGTCGCCCTCTTCTCGGCCTTCCAAAAGGCCTTGTGCCACCGAAACACTTGCCGATCTGACCATGCATGTTCTTTATAAGCAGTCTTGAGCATAGTAACAGTTTCCGCAGCGGTATTGCCAAGTTTCACACAAAACTTGATCGCAAATTTTTGTTCTAATGAGCGCTGCATTTTCACTTGCACAAGAATAAAAAACAGCTCTCATGGACGGGCCCGTCCGACACTCTCTGATGTTCGGAGCACACTGACTGACGGACCGCTGCTTAGCTGGATTCCGTCACTACTAGTTTCAACCAGTTAGACCGCTCTGACATACAGTCACATCACAATAAATTTACTGACATTACTTTCAGGACAGACCCTGTATGTGGTGATAGACAAGCTTTTTAGATATAAATGTTGGGAACCCGGATGGAGGTGAGGGACATGTGCAGTAAAAACAAGATGTATAAGGTCAAAAATTAATTCTTTTAGTCAGAAATTGGTCAATGGTGTCTGGCTTCGCTTGTTCCCTGGCCCTGGATGGTGAATACAAAGTTATATATATATATATATATAATTTTCTACAATCAAGCATAGAATCATTGCCTTCTACCTGAGCTAACGTATGGGGCAGAAACTTGGAGGTTCCTTGGAGACAAAAAAGGGCATTGTGTTGTCATGTTGGAAAGCACTTTTCCGGAGGAGGGTGTGTCAGCCACTGACAAATTTTAATGAAATTTATACCAATATAGCTGACATAAAATGTTGAGCTGTCACGAAGTTGAATCAGTTTGGTTTGACAACAGTCTCAAATGATGTTAAGGTGGAAAAAGATCTTCTTTTATGTGCCTTCTTCAGTGCAAAACACACAAGCTTAGGGAATCCATTTCAGAACCATTGTGTTGGAATGTAAATCATGGCTTCATGTTTCAGAATTTCTGCAGACACACCTTGACAGGCTGGGAATCAACAACGAATTCCTTGCTGCCAGCTCTCAGACTGTTGTACACTTCCTGCAGGAGCATAATCTGGGAAAATGGGCAGGCTTTAGTATAGATGCAGAAGATTTATACAATTCTTTGCCGCAGGTGCGTCTCTTGCAGTTTGTTAAGGACTGCATACACAAGCAAATAGGTTAGCTGGAATTTGCTGAAAGGTGTAAAATTCTTGTTGCAAACATTCTGGAGCTTCTTGATTTGTATTTAAGGTCAATTTGGTGGGAAAGTAAAATATGTGTCCAGAATGCTGGCATCTGCATAGGTTCCAGTGTTGCACCAGTGCTCAGTAATATTTTAAGTTATGTTGACCAGAAAATAATCAAAACCTGAGTGGGCTTGCTCTTAAAATTTTCAGATACGCGGATCATTATTTGTTTTTCATGAGCAAATGATAACTTTCGCAGAGCTGTCATCGAAGTACTTAAGCTATTTAAAGAACAATAGCAAAGTTTCAACTTCACTTTAGAAGTTCCAGAAAAAAAATGTGCTGCAACTTCTTATGTCAGGCTTACTTTTATGTGGGATCACGTATGCTGGGGATATCAGTCGAGAACTTCTAAGCTCCTTCTTGATTATAGGTCTAGCCATTCAAAACTTATTAAGTACAGTATTGCCACTCACGCAATTAGAGATGCCCTAACCAAGAGCTATCCTCACCTTATCCTTGAAAGTGTAAGGAATCTGGAGACAAGGCTTAATCAGGCAGGTTATTCAGTTTCAGTGGTTTTTTTATCTTGAAGCACGTTAATTAAGAAACTTAAGGTGCAACCAGGGTGGAAGAAGCTTAAGGAGCAAGAGCGGAAAAAAGTTGCCATTATCCCCTCTATTAATTGTCGCACAGGCAGAAAAAGGTGGCTTCTAAGTTCCAGGAGAGGATTGGGTTTTCATTTAAAGATAAGCTGAAGGGAATATGTGAAGCAATAAACAAGCACATTCTTCACAACGGGTGTCTGAGCAGGGAGGACTGCAAAGTGAAATATAGCATACAGTTTGTCTCTTGCACACGAAATGTTGTTTATTCGATTCTTTTTTCTTGAAGCCTACAAAATATATATCAGTCAGACTGGAAGGTGCTTAAACATTCGACTAAGGAAGTACCATAGTTTTTTAAGGGTTTTTGCACATCCACACCTTTCTGTGCATTGTTGCAGCATTGGGCGTCATCCAGTTTTTGAAAGCACTATTCTGCTGTTCACACACTGTGAAAAGCTCTCACATGAATTAATGGAGGCTTATCACATTAGAAAGAAAGGCTCACTATGTGTTAGCCAGCCATCCATCTCGCTGTAAGATAGCGAGGTTGCCGTGTTAGATCTTAAGTAAAGCCACTGAGTTGCATTGTGCCTTAGTAATTGTTTTTTTACATTGATTAATCAGCCGTGACATGTGTGTTGCCGTCAAAACATGTGCATTCGGTGATGTGAAGGTTGTTTTGGTATGTATCTGCATATGCTAGGGGGCCGGGTGTTGGTCACGTGATGTGTGTTATATATTGGTTGTTTTCTTTCAATAAACTTCATTTGATAGTGCTGTATCCTGTCCCATTCTATTACTTTTGTCGGCATCTGTCATGCAGTAGCTGCCATGAAGCTTCAACAACTTGCCCAATTTTCTATCGTATTTTCTATCGTATGGAGCATTAGAGTTACGGAATGGGTGCCATGGTATATATATATATATATATGTGTGTGTGTGTGTGTGTGTGTGTGTGTGTGTGTAAAGGTAAAATGGTGGTAAGGTGGGGTGGTAAAAGTAAAATGAAGAGATTTTCACATCATGACTAGTCCTTTTAACACATTTACCTACAAAATTAAACACTCTGTTCTAATTAAGCACCTTGTACATAGGTATTCATATTACTAATAATCTTTCAATGCAAATGCATATCAACTTTTTGAGTAATGCTAATAACTGAACACATGGCTTTTTGTGCTGCAAGTTTTCTTGGGACTCCTGCTTCCCTTAAACTTATACTGAATAATATGCTTGTAAGATCAAAACTGGAGTATGCTTCATAAATCGGGGTATACCTACAAAAAACACAACTCTCATATTTAGTTGAAGCCATACAAAACCAACCTGTACATTTTATTGTAGCTGCTTATTCCCACACCGCAAGCATATCAACAATTAAAGGTTGCCTTGATTGGCTAGGCAACAAGAAAACTTACCTGTTTATTTCACAAATTCTCAATTGAAACATGTTTTTATTACCTCCTTGTAGCTCATTGATATATATGTGTGTGCGTGTGTGTGCGTGTGTGTGTTCTGAGGCTGCCTTTTACAGGAATAGTAAAGATTGGTATGGCAAGTTGGCACCTGTACCTTGAGGTTGTAGTTCACTCTCAATGAGATACAAGGAGGTAATAACATATGTTTCAATTGAGAATTTGTGAAATAAATGGGTAAGTTTTTTTGTTGACAAGCCTGGCCAATCAAGGCAAGTTTTAATTGTTGATATGCTTGCAGTATGGGAATAAGCAGCTACAATAAAATGTACAGGTTGGTTTTGTATGGCTTCAACTAAATATGAGAGTTGTGTTTTTTGTCGGTGTATCCCGGATTGATGAAGCATACTCCAGTTTTGAACTTGCAAGCATATTATACGGTATAAGTTTAAGGGAAGCAGGAGTCCAAGAAAACTTGCAGCAAAAAAAGACATGTGTTCAGTTATTATAGCATAAGTCAAAAAGTTGATATGCATTTACACTGAAAGATCACTAGCAAAAAATCTGATAGAGCAACCTAATAAAAATTATATCAGTTTTTTTCTATTGCATTATGAAACGATACAACTGATACACTGATAAAATTACTTTTAGTTCTATTCCGGACGTATCTGTGCTATTCTGCTTGTACAAGTCTACTAGTGTATTCTTTTTATTAGTGTAATAGTGTATTGATATTAGTTTGCCAGATTTATAGTCTATCAGTATCTATGTGTGTTGTGTAGGTGTAATGTGCTTCAAGGAGAAGCAAGCTTCCTCATTTGCCCAAAAAATGCGTCAGAAATAATGCATTTATATTATCACAAAAGACAATACATATAAATCAAATATGAAGCCCAGGATTCAGAAAGGAAAGATTGTTGGAACAAATATACACCATACAACAGCTTAAAAAGAATAAAAATGTGATCACATTTAAAAGAGAAAAGATGTTTAGATTGGTTCACAACAAAGTTTGCCTCTTTAAAAACGAGGTTATTGGCAATCAAGCCACCGAATTGGTTCACACATACACCACAAAGATTATTAGACTTCACAATCTCAAAAGCTAGTGAATGGAAGTGGTGGGTTCTTCATTATTCATTACCATGCCTTCATGGCTTTTTGCCAGATAAGTATGTCAGACATTCCAGTTTGCTTGTGGAAGGTGTCTATATACTTCTACTAGACACCGTCACTTCAGATGACCATAATGAGATCATCTGATCTTCTCTCGGAGTTTGTTGTGAGAGCACAGTCTTTGTTTGGATTGGGTGCAATGACATACAATGTACACCAAATCCTGCATCTTCCTAAAAGTGCAGCTAAACTAGGACCTCATTGGTCGCATTCTTCATTTGTATTTGAAGGCGGAAATGAACTTCTTGTGAAATTGGTCAGCGGAGCTAATGATGTTCCTTTACAAATATTGGAATGTTATGTAGTTGCTCGAAAGTTACAGGCAGCTAAAGTTAGTTTAAATCTTTCACCAGAAGCAGTGAGTTTTTTTGGTGTACAGGAGAGGAGAGCTGGTCAGCAGACAGTTTTGTTAGGCACTGTAAAGCTGTGCCTGAACTTGGATGAAAGTGAAAAACAGGCTGCAGTCCACAACCATGGCTGTGATTCAACAAGTGTCACTGAATATTAGCGAATGGTCATCAACCAACAAACATTCCACTCTCTCCAGTACACTTGAACTATAAAGACTAAAAACAGTGCATTTGTCAGCTTCTCAGGTGCGTTTTCTCTCATTTGTAGAATTCTTACTGGAGCGAATTCTTGTATAATTCTGAAATGCAAGGAACTATTTCCTGTTGAAATTCTCCATGCAAAGCACCTTTCAGTCTGCGTCAGAAGAGAGGAGCCACTAGTTTACTTAATACCCAGCGAAGTTATGCGCCTTTATGTGTTTATAGAAATAGACAGCAATATTTTTGAATGGACAATACAAAACCTTTATGAAAGAGACTAATTCCCATGCTCAAGACATGGCAACGATGAACAGTATGTCTTCAGCCATGGTACATGAATGTCTGGTAATAACAGGTTATAGCTTTAAAAAACAACAGTTGGTAACAGTGCACCACACTTTATGGCGTTCTGTAATAATCAGCTTTTTGATGTTTGAATATATTAACCAAGCCAGAGCCGTCAAAATTCTAGAGTGTTTATTTTTTCTTGCGATAGCTTCTTGTTTTCCTAATGAACCAGCTAGCCCAATTTGCCACTCTTCATTATTGTACTCTTGTTGATTAAGTGCTTGGGGAATTGCATGGTCTGCATGTTGGCAGTAGTGATGCAGCTGCTGATGAACAGCTGCAGTAGCCAAAAAATGACAATATTTTACAGGACTTATGCACAGTTTCGGGTCGGTGTCCTTACATGTAGCGAAGGGCCTTACTTAACCACGTGACTGCCTTGAGTGGGTGATCACAGTGAACAAACACTGCTTCATTAGCAGATGGTGAAGAGGTAAAGTTTCTCAGTCTGTATGCAGAGGCATGGAAAGCAGCTGAATGTTAAGTGAGCAGTTATGCTACTTGATACAACAGCATCATTTTCACACCATGCATCCTTCTGCCTCACTTTATTTACTCCTTTGACTCAATGTAGCTGGTGCAAGTTTATCCGTTAACTGTGGCGGCATGACTAAGACACTATCTTTTTTCTGAATCAAACAAGCAAACTCTGAAATTTTATTTTAACAGTGTATTATGGTTTGAATCAAAGACTCCAAACACTATATATGAAGCCTGTTCTGATAGTCTTCTTTGCTTTCGCATGCTGAAGGCTACACAGGTTAAACTACTTTTACACATTTCAACGTGCGGTGGTTGAACTAGCACCCAGTGAAGAATTGTGTCTTCTGATTTTGCAATATGTTCACTGATGTTTAGCTGTTTTTGTTCATGAATGTGTGGTTTTAAAAATGGTAAATCCATGTTCTTACTTGAATAAGTTCTCAGATCTGTACTCACTTTTGCTTAAATAATATTGCTGCATTGTCATGTTCTGATATATTGCTGTAGATCTTGTACCAGTAGCAATGCTTGTCCTGTTTCCTTGCTTCCTGTCAGTGTGCCATGCCAGTTTGTTCTTTTTGCACAAGCTCACTTGTGTTCTGTGACATATCACAACACTTTTGGGGTGAATGCAAAAATGCATAGTCTAGAGAAAATAGCTTCATATGAAGTTGTAATATTATAAAAGCATATGCCAATTAGACCTGGTGTTCTATACAGCATCTGTGAGCACAAATGGGCATGGTGAAGTTGGTACTTCAGTCTGTGTTCTTCCTGTTATGTGTTTGTTTAAATGTGGCTAAAGTTGCTTGCTTATTCTTTAGATAGTGGAGTGTAAAATAAACCCTAGTCATGTTTGTAGTCATGTTGCTTGTGTCTTGTCCTTGTTCCTTTGTGGATGGATGCATTAGCATTGTTCTAATTTTCAAATCAAGTATGCACAAACTAGCCCAGAAAGTAGCTTTAATGAAATCACGTTGGTAGTATCTAATTTATGGCATTCACAAACTCAGCCGGACATGTTAGAGCTACAGTTAGTATCCACAGTCTTGAAAGTACTTTGTTTTGCTTTTGTAAATAAACTTTATTACAACAGTAGGAAGATACCTATGAAGAAAGGAATCAGAGAAGTAGACACAATCTCTGCAGTGCTATTCACTGAGTGCTTGGAAGAAGTATTCAAGCTATTAAACTGGGAAGGTTTAGGAGTAGGGATCGACGGCGAACACCTCAGCAACATTCGGTTTGCCAATGACATTGTTCTATTCAGGAACACTGCGGACGAGTTAGAACAAATGATTGAGGACCTTAACAGGGAGAGTGTAAGAGTGGGGCTGAAGATTAATATGCAGAAGACAAAGATAATGATAAATAACCGGGCACATTGAACAAGAGTTCAAGATCGCTAGTCAGCATCTAGAGTCTGTGAAGGTGTATGTCTACCCAGGTCAACTAATCACAGGAAACCCTGACCATGAGAAGGAAATTCACAGAAGAATAAAAATGGGCTGGATCGCATACGGCCGGCATTGTGAGCTCCTGACTGGGAGCTTACCATTATCATTGAAAAGGAAAGTATACAATCAGTGCATTTTATGGGTGCTGACATATGGCGCAGAGACTTGGAGACTGACAAAGAAGCTTGAGAACAAGTTAAGGGCCGTGCAAAGAGGGATGGAACGAAGAATGCCAAGTACAACTTTAAGAGACAGAAAGAGAGCAGTTTGGACAAGAGAGCAAGCGGGTGTAGATGATATTCTAATAGACATTAAGAGAAAGAAATGGCGCTGGGCAGGTCATGTAATGCGCAGATTAGATAACCGTTAGACCATTAGGGTGACAGAATGGGTACCAAGAGAAGGGAAGTGCAGTAGAGGATGCCAGAAGACTAGGTGGTGCGCCAAAATTAGGAAATTTGCGGGTGCTAGTTGGAATCGGTTGGCGCAGGACAGGGGTAACTAGAGATTGCAGGGAGAGGCTTTCGTCCTGCAGTGGACATAAATATAATGATGATGATGATGATGACAGTAATCCTGTTTTGGATATGCATTAAATGTTGCACATCCGTCTCGCAAAATTTGTAAATGTAATTTTGTATTAAAAGAGCTGGAGCACACCTGCTACAAAGATGGACTGATAGTTTTCTCATGCAACTTCCCCAATGTAGTTTCACAGGCTAAGTAACGCTGCTGTGCTTTGAAAACGTGTGCTTTAATTTATGTTGAAACATGTTTAGAATAATATATCTGCATACAAGCTGTAAAAAGTTTTGATAATTGCACAGTTTACACACTTCATTTTTATTTGATACTCCAATATCCCAACTGTGTTTGTTAATCTGTTCACGTGGCAGGCAATGCATTCAGGGTTGTATATTCAGTTCATTTTAAAAACGTCTCTTCAGGCATGTGGGCACCGGCATGTGTGCTATTTCTAACATGCTTTATCAGTGCCTCAATCAGATTTCTGTATGTCATATGATGATCTCTATCTGGGTTTAAAAGACTGATACGTACATCATGCTATTTGGTCTTGTAGGCAGCACAGTGAGATCTATCTGCTGCCTGCCAGTCTGGTAAAGAGTTCTATGGGTCAGGTAGGAATGTATATCACTCTTAGAAGGACCCGTACAACCTATACATATTCCTAAGAGACTATAGAAATTTCTATCAGTTTTTTTTGCTAGGGTACATATGTTAGGTTTTTAACTAGTGATGGCACCCCGGAGAGACATTAGTGTAGACATTGCCCCACTGGACTTGTGCAGCAGCTAAGCCCAGTGGGGGGGGGGGGGGGGTGATATGGACTGGGCGCCGGCTTGCGAGAGTAAGGATGACGTGGCATTGCGGCGGTGCCCTCTCCCCTCACACAACACCTGGCGCGCTAGAGCGACGGCAGATGTACCCTTTCACCCGCTCTGCTCCGTAGAGGTCACAACCAATGGGATTTGAGGTTCCATTTCGCTGAGACGACTGACGCTGCCTTTTTTACTGATTGGGCCATTTGTTTAGTCTGTTTGAACAGAAACGGACCTGCCAGAGTTCGGTTGTTTCACGACAAAAGACACAGTCATCAACAGAAAGTTTAGTTTTCTACGTTAAGTCCATTGCGAGATCTAAAATGAGAAAAATCAAGGGCCTAAACACTCAGCATTGTGGCATGCCAGAAGTGACAAAAGACAGATTTATGAATTGGAGTTGTTAACATACAAATTGTGTTTAGTCATGAAGAAAGCACTCAGTGAATTTTAGTAATTGCATGTGGATCAATATTAAGTTAGCTTATTCAGGAGAAGGAGGCAGTGGCACAAAGTAGCAGAATTTAAAATGCTAGAAGCATCCATTCAACGCAAGAACTAAGTTCAATGGAGGAGATCAAGTTAGTGAACATGACAATATAGTTGTGTTTTTCATGAGAGACAAGGTCTTATGGAAACCATGTTGACATTTGTTGTAGAAGTTTTGTGACACAATTTAAGATTATTATGGAGATTGAAATAAATGATGTCACAGGGAGGCTTGGCAATTGAGGCCAGCAATTGTTCCGCCCAAGTGTCTCTCATGATATTACTGCGGTAGATCACCACGTGCATTCTGTTCTAGAAGCTGAAAAGGTAATGCTAATTTGTGTAATGCATCTGTCGAATGCCGACAACAGTATGATGCTGATGCGGTGACAACGATGGCATGATCAAAGATGGGATGACAATTCTAGAGTCATCACGATTGAGGCATAACGACTTTGGGATGATGAGTGCATGCATGGCAATGACTGCGTATTTACTACACAGCGTGAAGGCGGCAGCATCCGACGGCGTGATATTACAACTAATTTGAAATGACAATGCAATGATGACGACAGATTGAAGACTGTGAATGGTGAACAATGCTGCATCCACTTGGCAACTAAAGAAAAACATATGAGGACAGCTAAGCATGTCTTATCTGAGTTGTGATTGCGAAAGCATTAATGCCCAATTGAATGCGGCTGAGCAGTCCTTCGAGTTTTACGCTGCAAGTGATGCACCCTAGAGCTACATTGGGCCCAAGCTAGCAAGCAGCAGCAGCCTGCGGTGCCAACACCACATGCCACCGACGTGCTGCACGACCAGAGACCAGGAAACAGCAGTGGCCACCAAGGCCGGCAGGCACGCGCAGCAGTTAAGCCCAGTGGAGAGGGGAGATACGGACCGGGCGGCGGCTTGCGAGAGCAAGGATGACGTGGCGTCGCGGCGACGCCCTCTCCCCTCACGCAACACCTGGTGCACTATAGCGACAGCAGGTGTACCCTTTCACCCACTCTGTTTCGTCGAGGTGCGCTTGTGACGTGGTCGCAGCCAATGGGATTTTAGGTGCTGTTTCGCTGAGACGACAGACGCTGGCTTTTTTGCTCAATGGGCCATTTGACGCTTTCGCATAAATAATCGCTATAGAATAATGACGACGTGCTTATGTTGAGCTCGCGTTCACGCTTCGTCTACACGGACCACCCTACCTGTGTACTTTTGGTACTGGGGCCAATTCTGTACCATGCAATACACTCAGCCATGGAGCACCCGCAACGATCATGCGATAGGCAAAAAACGCTGTGCTTTAAACATGCACCCATAGAGTGCCCCAATATTGCAACCAGCCGATCGATCCGTGCATAGTGAAGCGTCCGCATGGCTGCGTTTGCCACGTGGCCGTGCTATGCGAGTGTGTGGCTGATGTATCAATTGAGTAATCGAAAGACTGGTTCCGAATGCATTTACCAACCAATTTGAGTCCGCGGCACTTTAATGTGCTGCTTTGAATAACTGCATGTGGTACCACAGTTCCCGCAGTTGCCCAATGCATGTGGCGCGTACTTTAACAGCAGCGCTCGGCGTGTTTCGACTAAAGCAATTTCATTTCAATTCTGCTCGCCACTCTTGGCGGCTGTAGCTGCTTATAGTTATACAGTACTTTGGTTATAAAGTACAATAAGTCTAGTTAATAAATTTTATTGGGATGTGAGGTTTTATTTTGTTAAATCGAGAACTTCGTCAAATTCAAACCACTTGATTAGATCACGCAACATGCCATAAAATTGATGCAAGAGCCAGAAATGTCGTTTTTGCCTACATTCACACTTATTGTAGCAGTTGAGCATGTACTCTGCCTTAACAGAAGAAACGATTAAACATTCTTAAAAGCTACATGTCAGTGATACTAAAATCACCAGAACTCAATTAGACCTACTATACCCACATTTTTTTTTAATTATGGCAAATCAGGCAAGATATTATTTGATTCTAGGTTTTCAGTGCTCATGAATGTGACAGTGAAAGTATTGAATGTCATGTAGTGTAATGCAACGAAAACAAGGACACAAGAAAAAGCAAAACACAGACATAATTAGGCGCTTGTGTCTGTGTTTCACTTCTTCTTGTGTTCTTGTTTTTGCTGCGCTACACTACATGCTGTTCCATGATGATCAACGAACAAGCCCACATTGCCGCCCCCGTGTAGAGAACAGGAAATTTCGTTATACACTTAAACTTTGATATAACAAAGTAGGTAAAATCGGCAATTCGCTTCGTTATATAGAAATTTCGTTGCATTGAAATTCGATCTGTTATGCAAATGAGTACAGTCGCCGATCGATTTTTATTGCACAGAAAGGGGCCATGCAATTTTCTGAACTATTTGGCAATAAAAAAAAGCGTTTGAATGAGAAAACAATTTATTTTGAGAAATATAGGAGTCAGCGGCGATGAATGATACGGTTTCATGCCACGTTGATATCTTCACATCAGCGGTACGAATTAAGTGACGCCATATGCTTTCGCGTGCACTCCGCCCCCAAAGCGTCGCCCGGTCGCACTGCGACGACGCTATCATGAAAAGCGCCGGCAGCTGGGAGCGAATGCTTCGTCTGCTTCTCGTTCCAACGGGTCATCAAAACTCGAGATTGCGCAACCTTCAATACTAAACGTACTGGAAAACAGCTTACATGATGCCACGCCATCTTGGCATCCCCGCTCTTTC
This sequence comes from Dermacentor andersoni, assembly GCF_023375885.2. Lineage (NCBI taxonomy): Eukaryota > Metazoa > Arthropoda > Arachnida > Ixodida > Ixodidae > Dermacentor > Dermacentor andersoni. The sequence goes on from NC_092821.1 coordinate 133,624,735, forward strand.
CACATGCAGCAGATTACCTCTAGAGCAGGGTGCGCGGCTGCATATGCGCTCAGCCGCGCTTACAGCCACGCGCAGTCATGGCCGAGACGCGCGTCAACTTACCCCCCCCCCCCCCCACTCCGCCCCCTCGCGCGCGCTTGATCGCGTTACCGCCAGCTCGCTTTCCTTCCCCACTTTGCCATTGCTCGCGTGGGAAGGGCGCACTTATGAAGCCACCATCTTTCTTGTCTCACTCTCGCACACTTTCACTCGCACCTAAAGCACAAGTGCGCGGGGCGCGATAGGATCTGATCGCACTTGGACTTAATTTATACGGAACATGATGCGGCTCCAAGCTGTTCTTGTCGCGCTGCACGCCGTTTGAGAGGTGCGTTTGCAAGCAGCCGCTTGTAATTCAATCATTTGACTATCTGCGTCCGCGGAAGTTACCATTGATTGTCTTGGCACTCCTCTGCGGCAGAAGCAAAATTTCGTTATATTGAAATTGCACACAAACACACTTCTTTATATTGAGGCTCTAAAGGCATGGTGTTCTATGGAGAAGAGGTTATGAAAAGTTAAATACTTCGTTATATCGAGAATTTCGTTATACTGAGGCTTAACTGTATAGAGATTTGAATTTATATACCTTGTTGTTCAGCTCCTTGGGTCATGGTTTCTATGACTATGACTCATATAACTCTGTATCTGTTGAGTAGAAAATCTCTCTCGCCCTGTTTCCCTACCGTCCTACTTTTGGAGGAGGCCCCCTCTTGGTGCTATCCTTGTTCCACTCTTGGCCCACATCATTTCATAATCGAGGCATGTAAGGCCACAGTTCCTTATGCGATGCAGCTCTGACATCATGCGTACCATACAGAATTGTACATGAGCCTTAGCCCATGCATAACCATTCTTCTGATCAAATGTTAATTTTTAGACTGACGTCCTTCCCTCTTGAATGACAGTTATCTCTGCTGTATTGTTGCTGCTCTCTCATGTATGTATACCAATCAATTATATTAGTCAATTTCTTCTTGAACATTGAGTCCAATCTTTGCCAACTTAAGTGTGTGTTGAATGTTAATTTTTTAAGACCTGTCTTCGCAATCTGCCTCCAGCTCATCCATTTTAGCATCCTCAATTTAGTCACTTCTCCATCCTGACTTCTCATATTTCAGATTCAGATTTATTGGTTCCAAAAAAAAAGAAGTAATTACATGACAAATATACAGACGAGGGTCCCAAAGTGAGAGAACTGTAATGGGACCCTCGGTTAATAATAACAAGATTGATGGTGATATCAATAGTCAGCAAGTTGGCGTATTATAAACAACATCTACAGATCAAATACATCACTAGACATGTCATTTACAATCAAACACGAAAAAGCACGTTATAAAAGAAAGTCGGAAAAAAGCATGGGTGAAATACAAGAAATGACATGTGAGATAAAAGTCAAAGGTACACCGCCACATCACAGTTAACGCAGGAAATGATGCTTAAAATGATTTTTAAAAATTGCAAGAGAAGTACAGTATTTTATTGTTGATGGTAATTCATTCCAAAGAGAAATTGCAGCGAAGGAAGATGTTTTTTTGCCATAATTGGTATGAACCATGGGTAACAAGAAATTGTTGTTAGCCGCAAATCTGGTCATATTTTTATTCTGCAAAAGGTCAGTTGCAATGAACGGGAACGTAAGGTTATTATGAAGCAACTTGTGGAGTAAGACGAGTATGTTAAACTGGAACAAATTATTAATAGGCAAGATATTATACGCGCGAAGTAACAAAGAGGCATTGGATTGCATGGAGCTAGAAGTGATAATGTGTATTGACTGATTTTGGATATGTTGAATTGATGATAAGTGACAAGCGTATGTGTTGCCCCATGAAACAATGCCGTAATTAATGTGACTATGAATGAATGCATAATACAACGCTAGCAGAGCCTCACGAGATAAAAAAAGGCGAGCTTTGATTAATGCACGTATACCAAACGCAGTCTTGTGCTTGAGATGTTGGAAGTGAGAGCGAAATGTAAGGTTAGGGTCAAGATGTATGCCAAGAAAAGTGACATCGGTGCTAATGGGAATTGAATTAATTCCAAGCTTTACTTCAGGAATAGAAGTTAAGGCCCTTTGAGCACTTTTGAATAACATAAATTTAGTTTTTAAAGGATTAAGAACTAAGTAATTGTTGCTACACCATTTTACATTGTTACTTAATGCAATATTTAACTTAGAAGTAAGAGTAGTAACAGATTTGTCAGATGAAGATATGGTTGTGTCATCTGCATATAAAATGCAATGAACGTAGTTGGTGGAGTTAAGAGAATCCGGAAGATCATTAATATATAAAAGGAAAAGCAAAGGGCCCAGAACTGATCCCTGTGGTACACCTTGGTTAATACATTTTGTTACTGAGAAAGTATTTGCTGCATGTACTGTGTATGGCCGGTCAAGTAAATAATTTTTTAAGAATGTTAGCGCAGGACCGGTTATACCATAAGAGTCAAGTTTATTAAACAGGACTTGATGGTTAACCGTGTCATAAGCTTTACTGAAGTCTAAAAATACAGAACCAACTAAGTTTCCCAAATCAATACATTTTTTTTATGTAGTCAGTTAGAGATAGGACAGCTAGATTCGTGGAACTTCCTGGGCGGAAACGAAATTCATTGTTCTTTAGCAATTTAAACTTTGTTAAGTAGTTATTAAGACGTTTAACAAATAATTTCTCAATGAGTTTACTAAGGCAGGAAAGAATTGCAATTGGTCGGTAATTATTAACTGTGTACGTGTTTGTCGCCTTATTTAAAAACAGGAATAATCTTGGCATTTTTTAAAAATGAAGGGAATGCACCTTCTTTGAACATAAGGTTGATGATATTACAGAGTGTGTCGCAAACTAAATGCGCAACCAGTTTTAAATGCCTGACACAAATATTGTCTAAGCCAGGCCCTGTATTTTTAAGGTTAGCAATCGTGGAGCACACTTCATTTGGTGTAGCTGGTAACAAGAAGAACGATTGTGTCGTACGGCTCAAACTATTATGCAACTGCGCATGTGTGTTGTTATTAGTGTAAACAGAAGAAAAGTAGTCCAAAAAAGCATTAGCAATTTCGTTGGGCTCAGAAAGAGTGAGGCCATTGTAATTTATTTTGGTTATAGAGGCATCAACAGACGATTTGTTAAGAAAAGAGTTCAATAACTGCCATTGCTTTTTGGGGTTATCCTTATTCTGATCAAATTTATTTTTGTAGTACTTTTTTTTCACATGTTTAAGTAAAACATTCAGTAATTTACAGTATCTACTATAGCGTCTAGCTAGTCTAGTATTAAAGGGCTGACATTTAGTTTTCTTGTACATGTTTTCCTTCTTTCTTAAACTTTCTAGAAGACCCTCCGTCATCCATGGGTTGCGCGGATATTTATACTTTTTCCCAAATTTACCGTGCCTGTGTTAGTCGAAACGGCCAATAAAAATAAAGTGCAGAATTTGTTTAGTGCTTCTTCGGGATCAGATGACTTTATTAAAATTGTTTAGGTTCCTTACATTATTGCTGGTCATGTATTGTCTTGTAAGTTTATTAGACAGTGAAAATCTTCAACTTGACTGGAACCTGTGTAACATAAATATCATAATGCATCTTTTCAGTTTTTCCAAACTATGTCAATTCTGCTGATTCTGTGGGCTGTCCAAATTTTCCATGTTGGTGTTTTCAGTTATCATTGAACCAAGGTATCCGTCTTCTCTATGGTTTACCCTCAAGGCTTCCCTTTCATCTACTCTGAGAAATTGGCATGCGGCTACCAGATGTGGGCAGCTTGCCTCACAACACATGCACATGCTGAGCTACTTTTGCCAACCTTTGTGCTAGATGTCAATCAGCATGAGCGAAGCAGCGAGAATGGGGAATTATGAAATTGAGGCAGAGGTTCGAGCATTAAGGGAAGTCATACTTATGAGGTGAGTACATGTGAAGAAAAGTATTCAGAAATGTTGGGAATTTGCAGTTTCCTGTTTATTTGTCTATTAAACTCTCCCTAGCTATTTCAGTTATTTCATCATGTGTTGCAATTTTTAGTTGCAATATGTTCTTCTTAAGTGCTGCCACACTTACTACTAGAAGTTTGAGAACTTATATTTCTTATTCACTTGGTTCATTCATACCTACAAGCAGCCGTCTTTTCACTTTACATCAGCTATTGAATGTAATGCCCAGATATGTTCTCAGTCTACTTCAGTAGGAGTCACTAACACAATGAATGATCATGAAGCATGTGGGTTCTTAGAAAGTGCCTTCATGTAATGCAGCTGTAAGTTAAGGTAGGGGATGCTTTGGAAAGCATGTTATGTGGCTTACATGAGAATTATTTTATGCCAGAAAGCACACAAATATTTGTGTTTATTTCTGGTGTTCTTCTTCCTTAATTACTTTCTTGATTCAGCGCATATATATGAAGCAAGAGATCTTGGCTTGTTCTTTCTTTACATTAATCATATAATAGCACACTTTACATAATTGAGCACATTAAAAGTCACTTGGCGAGCAAAACATGTACTTGTCTTTTTGAGTATCCCAGCTTAATGTTTTAGTGTGTGCAGTTTGGACGTGATTCTTGAGAAGCACTACGTCTGCTTCAAGTATATGAGGTATAATTGCTTTTGCTTAAAAATAATCCTAATCTTCCTTGATAGCTGTCCTTTTTTTACTAGACAATATAAGCATGGTGCTTAATTCCAAGATAAATATGCCTGCTGTAACTGTATGCATCAGTGTTTGACTATTCGTTACCTACTATTCCTATTAGAAAAATGTATTTGCCAACCTCCAGTTATTTGCATTGAAGTAGTGAAGAGTTTGACGGCAGCCTGTCTGGTTTGGTCAAAAGAGGCACGGTAAGTAGTTTAAAATTAGGTGCTAACCATAAAAATGAAAAATAAGAACTGGTTCAACTGGAGCTTTGTTCGCAATCTTTGCGAACAAGGCTTTCAAGTGGGAGCCGAAGCATCTATCTTGTATGCCCGATCTTCATTTGCTTATTGTTATTATTATTTGAATTCATCTAGCCCTAAAGAGGTGGCAATTTATTTCAAATACTACTCTTTGCATTTTGTTTCCATTGCTGATTTTTTTTTTTTTAAGTAACTTCATGCACCACACAAGTACAACTCAAACATTTTCATTCTTTCAAGGAAGTCACAACTAGTGGAAGGTATTCTGCACTAACATAATTATTTTGAGATTTCCAGTAAATACGTAGTTCTCATAAAAAGTATCTAAATAATTTTGGCCTAAGCGGTTATACATTAACCATGTAGGCTTCATCAACTTCTGACATCACTTGGTCTTGGCAAACTTGTGAGCTGACAAGCTTGAGCATGCAGTCACTTCCCTCCATATTTGTTTCGATGAAGGCTTGCCCTTTGGTGCTACTCTGGATCCACCCCCGTTTCCTGTGATTACCACTATGGGCTTCAAGGCACACACCCTCAGGAAGACTTTTCATGCACAAACCTGGTTCTTTCACACTTTTACTAAGACAGACATTGAAAGCAAGGATGGCATAGCAGGCATGTTGGTTACAGAAGTACTCTATTAAATAGCTTTGTAAGTATTCATCTTGTGGACATGTCCATATCCTCTTCTGCTGAATTAGCTGGGGGAGCATGTCTCCTTCTCATGCTTACCCCAGCCCAGCCAATCAGAACTTCAGCAGCGGATGAAATGGACATTTCCACTAGGTGGACACGGAATACATCCCCTGTGCTCTGTCCTATCTTTCCACCCTTCTCCATGTATTTTACTCAGTAAACTACTGGTTCAGCATGTTGGCCACCTTAATCAATCTTCCAGTAGCTCAGCACTTAAAAGGTATACAATACAGATAAGGCACTGTAAACCCAAGCAGTTAGGCTGGCGATTGCTGCTGTTATGCACCATACAGGCAGACGCAATGGCTTCACTGTAGCTTTCTAAGTTAACTTTACTGAACTTTGAATTTAGAGAAGGCAGAATATAAAAACAGACTAGCATCTTTCTTATGTGCTTCACGCCTCTGCTTTTTTGTGTTACTAAAATAAGTATGTTGAACCTAAATGAAGTAGAAGGAAAAGGAAATTGTCACACAAATTTCATTTCACTGTCTTTTTAAAGGTATAGCAATATTTTTTAATTGCAATACAAGTTGTTACTTGTTTCGATCTTAATGTTCATTCCTCATACTCCAATTGGACTACAACTGTTCCCTCATCCACAGCTATCAAGGCCTTATGGCAACTTTGGAAGCTCTCTGAACTGAGTAAATGCTATGCATTGCATTATTTCTTAATACATTTTCATGGCTGCCTTTAACCTCTATAGTTCCTCATTAAAGCCAGCATCTCTCTTGTGACCACATTTAAAAGCTTGTGGTAATGTATGCCTAACAAGAAATATGGGTACTTTGTAGTGCTAGTATGCTCTAAGTAAATTGTTCTATGCAAAAATTTCTGACATAATTGTCTGACAAATACTGCATCATGTTTGCTATTTTGCCTTCTGTTTCAATTTCACTGCATCTATACATTTTACGAGTGCATGAGTAGGGTTTAAGGCTGTTCTTTAAAATGCTCATGAGCACTTATCATGATCAGTTCCCCATATAAGTGGTTTTGCTGATGAGAATACAGGAATACGAGCAAAATTGACATGGAACCAACATATAGATAACGTCTGCATGACTGCCTATCAAAAGTCATATTTTCTGAGAAAAAAAAACTGGAACGTGCATCGCGTAATGTAAAACTTATTGCGTACACCGCCTTCATTAGGACGATACTAGAATATTCAGCCGTTGTTTGGAGTCCCCATCAAGTGACGCTTAAGAGGAAGTTGGAAAGGATACAGAGTCTGGCGGCACGTTTCATTTGTTCGACATACCGAAGGAAGGAATCGGTCACGCTTATGTTACAGCGTTACAACTTCTATCTTCTTGAGGTACGTAGGAAAAAAATATAGGCTGAAGGTGCTTTATCAAATAATGCAGGATCAACTTTAGATTGATAAGCTCAAATATCTACATGCTCTAGGCAAAAGATACCCGCGAACTAACCACGACTATGTCATGAAGCCGACCGTATCAATAGTGATACATATCGATACTCATTTTTTCCTGGATGCGATAGAAATGTGGAACCAATTGCCAAACGCTATTGTTAGCCTAAAAGATGTCACCGACTTTGAATATGCTGCTGAGGCATATTTATGGGAGTTTTCGATTTAGTTTTGAAGTGCCAAGTGATATGTGCAACTTGATATTCATTGTACGTATTTTGATAAATGTCAGAAGTGTGCTGAACAGCATTCAAGTGAACATCTTATTCACTGTGAATTGACAAGTGTTAAGCAACTTTACGTACATTGACATTGTCCATATTTGATTTATGTAATTGGATTGTCCTCTCTGTTATGACCCTCTATGAGGGTTGACAGTATTAATAAATAAATAAATAGACAACGAGGGATGTGGGTAAGAACACTTTATTTTCAGCACACATGTTTTTTTAATGAACGGCTGTTATACTGCTAAAATCTGCACATTTAATAAAAGTACACTGCTCTGCTTCATCACTCCATGCTAAGTGCAAGTATCCCGTACCAGGAAGTCAAACCAAGACGTGGGATGTTCAGTCTGTGAAAACAAAAACGAGTTTGAAACATTAACGTGCAAAAACTAAAGCACACTCAAGAAAATAAACACAGCACAGGAACATATCCAATGAATCAGAATTACCTTTGAGAGCAAACATATAGTTTCTATGGCACAGTGAAGAAACCTTATTCCTCCGGCTTTTTTTGTGCGCGAGAAAATATGAAAGTGCATGCGTTCTCCCCATATTGTGTATCTGTCACCTTTTCACACACAACAAAGATGTTGTCTCAATGTACCCAACTGTCTTTGCATATCCATTTCTCTGCTCTCATACCATGATACCTACAGTTAAAGGCTATAGCAATGCTTAGCTTGAATGAACCAACACAAGCTACATGCACTGTGCTGTTGAACATGGCATTGTAAGTTAAGATTCATGCATAGCACATTCATGTGCTATAAACATTTGATTGTTATTGTAGGCAAGATAAATAAAAAGAAGGTATGTAAATAAGGATGTTCCCTAATAAGCTGTGCAGAAGTGCTCTCCCGTTTGGACAGAAGCCGAGCACAGCTGCAGTGAACAAGAAGCCAACTTATACAGCATTTAAAATCTAGGTTCTAAATGTGCTACAGATTTTTCTGAATTCATGGTCGAAAATCTAGGTGTTAAAGGTGACAAACATTTAAACAGGTCTCTGTTCGGACTGGTAATGCAATGTGCCGCCTAGTTTGATAAAATATGCCATATCACTGGTCTCCCAAGCTAAGGCTGCTGTCTAGTTGCAAGTGCAAATCACTCAATTATGTCTAGGGCACGTTTCAGCAAAAGACAGCCAAGATTACTGTGCCACTGAGGTCTATTTCCTGACATCTGATTTCTTCTCAGAAAGCTACCTCTCTAAAAAAAAAAAAACCTTCACAACAAAATAACCCAAACCTTTCTTGAGAAAAACCATCACACTGGTCCTTGAACACTAATTACACAGTGGCTCCTTGCGATGTAATGTTATGTACGTCAGCACCTTACAAAGTACAGGAAAATTTAATAATGGCAGCGTGACAGGTACACAAAAGAAGTAAAGAGATAAAACATCACACAGGCTGCCATCAGTGTTCATATCTCTAGTTCAATGTGGATGTTTTTAGCAGTGAATACATGTTCTCATTAAACTGAGTCATAATATTACAAAAGCGAAGGGCAAGGGTCTTTACATTCTAAACTGACAAATGTGCTTTATTACGATTCACCGCAATACAGGAGGTGTTTTGCAGTGAACGGTCACGTAAGGTTTTGGCTAACTACGGCGGGCGTGTCCTGCAGCGAGGCGTCTTGTGTATTGCGGTAAAGCGTATTATTGTGACAAGAGCTAATCTGGCATGTATGGCTTTAGCCAACAAAAGTTCTTAAGACACCATGCATCCTGCCGCAAAAATCTGCTTTGTTGAGAGTAGAACATTAGGTTCGTCGCCAACAGAAACCATACATTCCAGATTCACGTAAATCTTTCCCAATATTGGCATGCTTCACCGCAACACACAACTATGTTGCGGTGATAACGTTGGTCGAACAGACTGGTGCAAATGTTTCGACAGGGGAGCGTGCCTTCATCAGGGCAACTGCTTTCCTTGGCAGTTTTCATATACGTGAGTCCCCCCAATTCCCAACAGGGAGATTTAGCTGGACCTTTGCCAAGAGACGTACCGACAAGCGTTTGGTAGTGGCTGGTAGAGATACAGGAGTCTAAAAAGCGTTGCTAAATTCGGTTCCGTAAGGTTAGCTTCACCGCAATACAAATAGATTAAGCAGTTAGAGATAAATGTTTTGCGGTGAATCATAGCAAGGGTACCTGGCCTTTGATGCAAAGCAGCTTCCCAAGAGGCACGCTAATCCAGTGGCTAGTTATGCAGTTCCCCGCATGCGAGTGAGTTCCCTGCGTTCGGCGGTTTCCCAGTGACATACAAAATGACATTGATTGACTGTGTTGTAAATGGGCGACGGCACTATATGCTGATCGATGCAAAAGCGTCGTTTCGCTTTCGAAAACTGCGCTCGGCTAAAGAAAACACCTTGACTCGCATATGACCAAAGCAGTTAGACAGGAGACTACGAAATTACGTAGCTATTATGGAAGAAATCAACAGTTCAGAAACAAATGGCTGTGTAAACATTAACTCAATTGCTTACGAGGCCGACAAACCAAAGGTTCAAAGCATCACAGCCACGTCCGAAATAGCGCTGAAGGCCAGCCAGTACACTTATTAGGCGCCTCGGCGCGCGTAATGTAACAGGAGACGGCAGGTGCACGCGTACATCATTAAGGAACACATATTATATATGTCGGTGAAAGCGGTCACTCTTCACTTCTGACATGCTTCACCGCGTAACACTAGTCTACTGCGGCGAAGCTGACTTCAGGACGCCGATTTATTCAACTTATCTAGCGAGGCAGGTCCGTTTAGCACGCTTGGCAACGTTTGACATTTTCTGCATTAATTTCGTTTGTTCTTTTTAATTTTCTTATCATAGTGACCCTGTATCACGCAGTAGCAGAGCTGGTGCCGCGTCTTAACTGCGTTAGGAAAGGTAAGCGTATATGCAGCAGGCACGGCGGCATTGGCTCTTGTTTGGAAACTTCAAGAGACGCTCTTCCGCGGAGCGATGCCATTCGTATTATTAAAAGAATGCAGGTGATGATTAAATGAGCCGCAGCAAAGCTGTAAAAAAGCAGTAGTAATGCTGTTCTAAGATCCTCTCGCTCGAGCGAGATGGTCTTAGACAAAAAGCACGACGTAACGCGATCTGACGGAACAGCTCGTCATGCCAGTGTTTTCTCACGTCCTCGTTCTTACGCGCAGCCTCCCCTGAAAAAGACTACTGAATGGTTCTGTGCACGCACTGACGATCCTGACGGAGGCAATACCACTCACATATGAGCAGCTCCATATAAGATGCCACGGCCCATTCCACATGCCGGCTGCAATTTGACGCGGCCATGAGGCAAAATATGCGCACAAGGTACCTAATGGTAACGCATCAAACAGCTCACAGCCCCAATCCTTTATTACACGCATATAGCGTGGAAAGATGAATTACTCACGCTCTAAGTGGGCACGGAATACGAACCGCTTCGCAGCGCAGCCGACTCCGCAAGACAGACGCCATGGAAATGAGCGGATGTGACATCATGGGTTATAGCGGACGTGACGTCATGGGTGAACGTAGACATTTCGGGCACCTTTCGTCTGCTGTGCCCCGGGCACAGCAGACACGGCCTATATATATATATATATATATATATATATATATATATATATATATATATATATATATATATATATATATATATATATCCGTATGCTGCAAGATTAAACCGGTGCCTTTCACTATGCGGCATCTCTCCGACCGCACTGTGCCATTTCCGAACGTTAAACACAACAGTGAACGCCTCGGCCTGCCTGGCACTGTGGCAACCACGTGACCACGTTCTTGTGGCAGAATGCGCCACTTAGTTTCCTTCGTAAATGTCACCTTCTTACGTGTGCGACCGCGTGACCTGCTTTGATATTCTTTACTTTCTTTTGCGCAGAGGGGTCAGCATGTGGCTGATCGCGATGGGGCTGTGCACCGCCACGTTGCTTCTGATCGGCATTTCAGTCGCCGTACTGGTATTCCAGAAGAACTTCGGTGAGCCCCCTTTCTCTCGTTCACGAGTTTATTGCCGAGTTTCTACGTGCTTTTACTTAAATACAGGCTACTGGCACTAATAATCTTTCATCCTCTGTCCCGCTCTCTCTCTCTCTCTCGCTGCGATGACATCTTAAAGGAAGCTTTGTGTAAACTCTGAGTTCTCTATTCAATGGCACGTGACACGCATGATTACTCTGATTTGAGGACGGCTGGATCAAGTTGAATAAAATGTGTTTCATTTAGGAGGGAGAGATAAATTATGTGAGTACCCCAAGCAATGCCGAGCGCGGCATGTGAAGTTGACAGACATGCATGAGAACAAACAAACGTCGGATCCGGCCAACTCTGATGCACGTTGTGCGATACATTGTCGGACACATCATCGATACAGCTCGTCACATGCCGTGCAGGCTTGACTTTTCTGCAACGTATTGCACGTTCGTAAGCCTTACGGCTCTTCATGAACACCTGTTTCAGTTCGACAAGTTATGCTATGCTATGACCGTAGTGAGTGCTCTCAAACGCGACCATTCCTGCTCGGACAAGAAAAATACAGGCGGGCTGAGCCTCCCTGAACGCCGCTCGCGAGGCTGAAGTTTAGCACCGACTGCCTCATGCATGGCGCGACAACGGCGCCATCTGCGCCCACGACACGCGTATCTCAGAGTGACGGTTTCCTCCCTCTACACAACGATATCAAAGTTTAGTGCATACGCAGTGCGGTTGCAAAGTTAATGCTGTAACATGCTTTCCTTACATCTGTTTCAGCGAGCGATCCCCTTTGATCTTTTCTTTAAGGAACGTTTTACTCACGTCAACATAACCACACGTTACCCTCGCAGAAGGCACTCCCTCCAAACCGGAAGAGGTCGACTTCCCGGAGCTCGGCGGTTCTTCAGACAGTTCTCCGCCTGATCCAGTGCCTATTCGCATGCCGCCGGCCACATCGAGGATACCGGCGCCTGTTGTGACTAAGACGCCCCGCGCAGTGCCAGCTATGGGCTCCACACCGCCCACGATGCGCCCCACAGCGCCCACAGCGCCCCCTGCTGAGCCCTCCACAGTGCCCACCGTTCGTCCCGCGGCGCCCACAAAGCGTCCCGCGGCGCGCACAAAGCGTCCCGCGGCGCCCACAAAGCGCCCCACAGCGCCCACAGAGACCCCTGATACGACCACGGACACCCCTTATACCACCACGGAAGGCCCCCTTGATACAACCACGGAGACCCCTGACACACCGCCCATACCCGAAGAAGGCAAGTCTAACTCGCCGCGGTAGTTTCGCAGCTATGGTGTTGCGCCGCTGAGCTACACGTCTCGGTTTCGGTCCCGACCACAGCGGCGGAATTTCGATGGAAGCGAAGTGCAGAAACGCTCGTGCACTTATGTTTGGGAGCACCTTATAAACCTGCTCTGCATCTTGCTAATAGGATTTACATCGGAAGACAGAATAAGCAAGAGACACGCTGACAGGCAGGTGAGTAGATAGGCAGACGTCAAGGTAGACAAACACACATATGGATAACTAGACAGGCAGGAAAGTAAGTAGGCTGTCTAAAGTTATGTTTAGATGATGCGAGTTGTGGTTGTTGCCAACATTTCGTGTGGAGCGTGAACAGTTGAAATTTGTTCAAGGCACAGATGTTCAATGCATTACGTTGTCCTGCCAAATGCATAACGTTAAGAAGTTAAATTGTGAAGATCTATGTATAGCACTTGCTTATAGGCCAGTTCGCTGTTTCGGAACCGAATGCAATGACTAATATTTTGATTTCCTTCGCATTGTTGTTGTTAAAACTTTTGGTAAAGTAACCATAAAATGTTTCCGCCCCCAGTACTTGGATCCATTAGGGCGGGAAGAGCGACAAAGGAGGAGGTCAGTTCAGGTGTTATCGACCATCTTTGAGTCCCGTGGAAACCGAAGTAATGATTGCAGTATGAGGCACCATCTCTCGCGGGAGCCAGTGAGAAGGCTCGAGACGGCGAAGTTCTGAGGTCTCAGAGTAGGAGGGAGGGTGGATATCGTTCCTCCAAAGTGCTCGGCGAAAGCCGAGCAGAGCCAGAGTATGTGTTTCTGATGCAGCAGCTGCTTCCCTGGCCAGGAGCGGCAAGTGGCTGATGCCAGGTTTGGAGGCGCATCTTGGCGCGGCAGACTGGTGTCGTTGCTGTCTCCGTGACGATGCCTCGCAGGCGTGTGGCTTTAGCACGAGTAAGCTTCCCTGGCAGAGGCGTAGGATTTTCTGGGAGGATGTTCTGGAGCGCGACCCTTGGAGCCTCATTCTCCTCTGCCACGACTGTGTCCGGATCGATGGGGTATGGGTCGTCCGGCACCATGGCCAATTTTCTGAGGGCCAGGAAAAAAGCTCTCTTGCCAGAGAGTCTGCTATTCGGCAGCCAGTGAGCCCCGTGTGAACTGGTATCCATGTGAGGCGGACACTGCGGCCAGCCCCGTCGGCAATTCACATCGCCAGGTGTGTCGAGTGAACAGCACCACTACGCGAGTCCAACCGGGCGCAGGCCTTTATCGAGGCTTGCGCGCCTGTGTAAACAATCTGATGAGTGAAGGCTGCAAAAGCAGGCTTGAGGACGGCGTCGGAGGCAGCGGATATCACAGCGACGTTCGCCGTTAATGGGTCTTTGCAGGTCGGGCGGCGGGAGGAGCAGGCTGCGGTGCTACGTGGGCAATAGGCTATGGCTGAAGCTTCGTCACCAAGAGCAACGTTCTGTGTAGACAGCACAGTGAAGAGGAGAAGCGTCGCGAACTTCGACTTAATGCCACCTTGTTTAAGACAACTGCCTCTCTTACGTGATCGGCATTCTCGTTTCGGGCATCGGTGCTGACAATCCCACGGAGCAGGAAATTAGAGATGAGGCATCAAGGTGATTGACAGGTCTAGAAACGAGTGGATGCTGCGACCGAATATCGTTGTTCTTAGTCGGAATTGATGTGCATGCTTGGCAGTCTCGGCTGTTGCCTCGATCGAATTCATCCAGGGTCATTTTGGCAAGGCGTTGCAAAGGTGTGAAACGCGGCAGGCCGGTGACGACCTTCATGGCTTCGTGGTTCAGAGATTCGAGTTTTTTTTTCGATGCTTTTGTGTAAGACTGTGGAAATCATAGGATCGCACCGCTCATGAGATTAGTAGAGTAGTAACGAGACTGAGGAGAGTCCGCTCCTCACTGCCCCCGCTTTTGGACGCGATGTGGTGGATTAGGTAGAGTATCTGACGCCAGGTCAGAGTGATGTTGCGAATTCATGCTGCTGCATCAACACCTGTGTCGATGTGGAGGCCTAGAACTCGAACACTGCTTTGTGAGATTCCCCGCTCATCTTAACCGGCGCGGAAAAAAAAAACACATACCACATTATTTGCTAATATTTTATTGCGGAGTGGTTATAATTGAAGAGTGAATTTCATCTCTCTTCAGTGAGTAAAATACCACTCAGCAAGCGGGAGTTGAGTATCGACTTCGCCTGCAGAATTGCTCTTTCCATGATATAGACATGATTTTCATGATCTGGACGATGCCCGTTGCTGTGTTGTCCTTACGAACACTTCCTGCGCAGCAATCGACAAGCAGCCCGTGATGTGTACCATGGGCGATAGGCCTATCATGACTCCGGTGTTCCCGCCGGACGCGCTGTGCGACTTCCTCTTCTTCGACTCGCTGTACAAGGGAGGCCACAACCTGCTCCCCGACAAGGCGACCTACAGCACCAGCCTCTACACTTTCCTCTTCAACCACCGCTCTTACCGACGTACAACCCTTGGTGTTGGCTTCGCATTCGAGTGAGCGGCCGGAGCCATTTTTAGTGTCCCCAGGCGCTTACAAGTGTTCCAGATTGTCCCGATGCATTTCAGTGCCCCAATTAGTGTTAATATTTAGTGACAGCATTTCTAGCATTCCTCAATTTTTGGTGTTCCCTTAATTTTACCTTCCCCATGTTTGCTTTCAGTTCACCGCGCATGCTTCCATGATTGACACGTCGCCTAGTTTGCAACGACCTTCTTATGGAATTGCCTGTTACGAAGTGATCGCCACAAACTAGCACCTCCGGCCTCGCTGCGTCAAAATTCGCATGCTTCTATCTGCGCCAGCCGCAAAACCGCGTCGTCTCGCTCTTAGGGACTTTGCGCCCTCACATTGGTGTTCCATTATTTTCGGCAGGCTGAAAACGTCAGTGTATACGTTACCTCCTTCTTCCTCGTTTTACTGCCACCAGACATGGAGCACCCTACAACTACGCAGAAAGCCATCTCATTAAAAAAAAAACAATTACATTCCACTCTGTGAAAGTGGATGACCAGTGAAGCTATCTAACACATGACACAGAGGTGACACAAAATTTTGAACAAAGGTGCGAATGCATTTATTGTCTTTATCGGGGGTCATCGTGATGATAGGCATACGCACACACTTTCTCGTATCACCCCTGTTACTATTATAATAAATTCCAACATATTCACGTATAGTCCGGACTCCCGAGGAGTAACGTGCCTACGAAGAGCGACGGCAGGAACAGAGACGAGAATGCAATCGTCGCCGGCGGGTGTCAAAAACCATCGATGGAGATCGTGCAGAAAACGTCAAGCGCCTACGAGACGTCGCTCTTCCTAGGCGCGCTGCTCCTAGGGAGTACGGACTATACGATTCCTCCCCATTAGGACGACAAGAGAGACGGGAAATTAAAGAATTGAGAACGGCAACTTGTGCTTCCGTTCTTTTTTATGCATGTACGTACGCGTGGACGATGGGACCGCCGCCCCGAGGAGGCGGAGGATAGCAGACACGCCTGAAATTTCGGCGGTACCTCCACCAGGGGAGAGTGGAAGGAAAGGAAACTGGATACGCAAGCGCTTGAAAAACCGACAAAGAGAGGGCGGTGCGAACGCAGACATGGCCGACCTAGTTCGGCCTTTCGGGATCCGATCGTAGCATCAGTCCTTACCCTTGTGTCTGGGACCTCTTTGGGCCTGCAGGAGTGACAAGGGTATTTGAAGGACGCGTTACAGGTCCCGGAGCCCTCCACGTGGAGTCCACAGGGGTATATGCACCATTGCGTTTGGACCCTGTGTGCACTAAACTCGTGGTTTTCCATGTCGAACCACATTTTTTGTTGACGCAGAACAATAAATGCCCGGAACCCTAGCCTTAAACAGCCTTGCTGTAAAAATGTGAGCACGACGTCGGCTGGCACCTTCACTACACCTTCAATGGTGGTCAGTCAGAGTTAGGCGATTTATTGCAATGGCGGATTGCTGTCCCACGATTCCATTGCTGTAACGCGAGTACACCCTATGCATAGCCGACGAGACCACGTCAGTGTCCCTTGAATAAAGATGCTACACGCCTCATTGAGGACAAGGAACAATAGACCTTTCCCCGAGCAGAATGCAACTAGCGTTATAACTGGTGAACTCCACTGATAATGGATACGATGCCTTTCAGTCTTAAGGTTTTTTTTCTATCTTTTCTTTACTGCAGCTATTTGGCGACGGCGGAGGACGCTCTGAAGGTTATGAACCCCAGTCCACTTGCACCCTTCTGGGAACACGGCATTTTCCACGTCGGTATCCTCGACACACCCGCGACGGCTGTTCGAAACCAGACGAAAGCGGCCATCGCCACACTTAAGGTACAGTTTCACGTATCGCACATTTGGAGAGAAATGACACGAAATGTCATCGGAAAAATCAATAAAGTGTAAGAATCGACGCTTCTGGATCCATCGCCGTTAACTAGCTGCGGGTCAGTGGAACGGGTGCAGTAACCAATACGATTCACTGAGAAATGTTTGTTGCCAAAATAAAAAGAAAGGATATGCGAGTGCCACGTAGCTGGACAGAACCGAGGTGACGTCGTTTCTCGTCGATTGGATCAAGTCACACTATCTTTCTTGAATTTCACCTAATTACGTAATTAGGTATTGTTAAGTAAGAACGTTCTCAAATATAATCACAGCGAAATTGTGAAGTAGGAAATTGCAGACCGTCATGCAAAATTCCCGATCCAGTTTTCTGCTGTTTTATGCATGTTCACAATAACCTTTTTCCCGGTGTATATATATATATATATATACCATGAGAAGCCAACAAACAGACACCAAGAACAAGACAGGGAAATTACTTGTACGTTCTCCCATCCACCTTGTTTCTGGGAGAACGGCGCCGCGGTAGCTCAATCGGTAGAGCATCGCAAGCGTAATGGGCAGACGTGGGATCAATCCCCGCCTTCGGCAAGTTGTTTTTTCATCTACTTTCATTTCCAATAATTTATCATTCCTTTCTGTTAGTAAGTACAAGTAACTTCCCCTGTGTAATCCTTGGTGTCTGTTGGCTTATTATGCTATGATTAATGAATATCGGGCCCCCCGGTTAAACCCATTTCTTCTCGTTCATGTATGTATGTTCAACGACGTCCAGTTTTTTCTCGCTTTGACACTCCTAATGCTAAAGCATTAAAAACGGGTTTTTGCATTCTACCATGAAAGCAGTCAGACTCGGAAATAATAGCCAGTGTCTAAGTTCTTCGCTATCCGCTGTCGTTGTTTTGCGGTATGCCTGCTAAGAGTTGTTGTAGATCGACTTTACCCATTCTTTTTTTTTTTTTTTTGCCACGCAGGCGATGAACCGGCTGCTTGACACTCAGAGAGCGCAGGGCAACTTTTCAATCACGGCGCTGGCTATGCCGCAACCGGATCTGGGATGGAGTTTGGCTTTTGCCGCGGATTGCAGGTCAGTTTGAAGCGCGCATTAGCACACTTGTGGTTGTATGGCGTGTGCTTGGTCAACTGCCGTCACTAACACCTCCAGTTTTAAGGGTTAAGATGAAATCGTTGATGAAGACAGGTGGACTTTTCTTTGTTGTGGCAAGTTAACGTGATTTTAGCTGCGATAGACGACACGAAATGTAAATCCGATGAAATAATACTCTGATAACCATCGCTATCAAGCTTTCGTGTCAACATTTTGGTTCCCACCGTCTGGTCAGAATGAACACACAGTTTTCAACTATGAGTTGCCTCATCGTTGGTGTATTTTCACCTCGCTGTCATGTGCTATACAATGCCTTAAGGGTAAAGGTGTTAACCATGGGACAAACCACCATCTTTAATGGTGCGATAACGCGTACCCATCCGCTGTAATGTTTTCAAGTACCGTGTAATGAGCCCACCTTGAATGTTGGGGATGTACGATTAATACGAATTTCGAATACGGATTCGAATAGTCATTGTAATTCCATTCCCATTCGATTCCAGGATTCACTGTTTCAAGTAACACTTCCGGAACGCTTCGGAGAGAACTCCAAATTGCAAATTATGGTCTTTTATGAGTTATTGCGCTTCAGTGAAGCTGTGATTGCTGCGTATAAGCATAAGCTGAAGAGCATTTATTCACATAGAGCAGTCAACTTCTTGCTCAATATCTTTCAATGAAGATGCCTCATCTATAGGCCTCCTGCAAAAAGCAAAAAATCGTTTTCTCAATTTAGACAAAGCAAAACAATATGCGGAGAATCTCATTGCTTTTGAATTGTTTTAAAGAGATCTGCCGTGACGTACCAGCGGGATTTTCTGTTTTAACTACTGCAACACTACACGCGTCTGGTGCCTTGGTGCCGTTGTGTCTCATTAATGTCATCGCGATGGTGCTCCAGGTACGAACATCTGTCAATTGTTTGACATTTATAAGCTCTTCAATTGATTAGAGGTCCGGTTATAAACGGTAGTACCTGTTTGAAATTATGCATCTAAGCCCTCTGTTTCTTTTTTTTTTTTTGCCAAAAGGGAACCAAAAGCTCTTTAATTTAATATTGCTCGGAAGTGAGAAAATATTCATTGTACCAGTCTACATTAAGAGGGAGCCTTAGCTCGGGTGCTCGTATCTAAATACATGTCAAAGGAGAATTCGTTTTTCTCGGCAACCACTTCACCAAATTTCGGGAGGGTTGTTCCATAGAAAAGGAAAACTTAAAATATAGTGACTGTTGGTTTCGAATTTCGGAGTTAGGTCGTCAACTTTTTATTAAAAATTGGGAAAAATCGAAAATTTTCAGCACACGAAACTATCATGTTTACAACTCTGTAACTCAGCAATGAAAAATGATATCACAATTATGTAAATTCAATATGTTAGTACATCTAAAGCGGACAAAATTGATATGTTACATATGAATCTAAAAAAATTCAGTAATACGGAAATATAGCTTTTTCAGAACCCTCCCACACAACGTAACGAACTCACGTAAGATATAAATTGACATATTGAATTTGTCCGCTTTGAACTATCTAATGAGTGCCGTTTACAGAACCGCGATATCTTTCTTGATGTAGAGTTATTAATTTTGTAAACTTCGTGCTTCTATCTTTTGCAAACTTTCGTATTTCTGAAAACCAGTTTAACCAAATTCAGGCCCTAAATCGAAATTCCGCTGCGAACAGTCACTGGAATTTAACTTTCTTTCTCAAATCCAACAAAGTTAATTAAAATCGGTCCGGGGGTTATCTCGGAAAAACGTTTTTTTCTTGCGTTTTAGATGTATCTGAATAGGCCGCGTCGGAGTTCTGCCCGAGCTAAAGCTTCCTCTTAGGAAGTCGTTATTGTTGAATGTCGGCATTCTATGCGACTGGGAAATTTCGATATCCAAACCCAGCCCGAGGCGATAGAAAATAAGGTAATTCGGGTAGGGAATTTCCAAATTGAAAAGCACATCGCGCTGCTTGGGTTCGTCTCTCGACTCGCGTTCGAGGATGCATCTTGGACTAAGTTATCTTCCTTATTGTTTGTTTTCATCCGTTATCGCGAAACAGGGACCTCGGTTTCAGTCCGTACCTGTTCATCGCGTTCGGTCACTACCGGTTCGGCGACAACATGGTGCCGCACTGCGCGGTCATGCCTCCAACGCGTCATCCGGACGACACTCCTCCGGATGACATCGCCCGGGACTACAACTTCGACCTGGTTGGCACACGTTTCACTCTACACACGCCTATACGCAGAGTTCATGTGCCTCGCAAACAAGGGCGTCAGCTAGCTCTTTCAGCAAAACTTTGTACCGCGTGCGAATTTTTTCCCCATACATTAAAGCGTAGGAGGCAGTGATACACTGCCTTCGCGCATAGTAAGTGACAATGGTTGCGTTCATAAAGCTGTATCTTGTTGAAAAACGACCAATTTGCATATTCGTGAAGTGGTTTGAAGTGACGAGGACGAAGTTCACCAGCAATCGTGTAGTTCGCATAGTGCGCATTATGGGTGCACCACCGTGCTTGCAAGAGGCGCACACTTATAGCGACCGACTTCACTACAGCAATTTTACAGCGAAGCTTTTAGTGCGACTAGAAGCATTCAAAAAACATCGTGTCAGTTTTCTTAGTTTTGTGAAAAACAGATACTCGATCATGAAGTCTATATTTTTGAGAAGGTGTGGGTAATGTGGGCAATACGCAGCGAAATCTTGAAATGCGTGCGCATGCGCAAAGGATCTGAAGCGCCACGAGTGTGTTCTTCACGATTGACGCACCGTGTAGAATGCAACGTGACATAACTACAAATGTCACCAAGGTCAAAGTAAAAAAATAACTGACCGCTATGGCGAATCTGTGTGCGATGTTCAATGCGTTCGGATCAAACACAGCTCATGCAAAAAACAAAAAAACAAAAAAAAGATTCTTACCAAGTGCCACAAATGCAACGCGGCCATTAACCTATACGTTTTCCAATGTACCGAGATAACTCTGCGTTAAATTTTTATATTTAATGGAAATTATGGCCATCCCAAGAGCAATGTGTTGCAACATTTGAACGCTTCTGACACAATTAGGAGCGTTGCAGATAATCCTCGAATTCTCGTTTTTTTTTCTTTTTTCGTGCATTATATGACCTTATCCCAGTGTCCCCCAGGGAACTAAACGAGGCACCTTGTTTATGCTTAGCCAATGTAAGGGTCAGGTTCCGAGTGGTGTTTAGGAAATGTTAAAAAAAAAATGTGTGGGTTAATTGCGGCTTTTGCAAAACATTGCCTGTGCGAGCACTTCGGAGCGTTAGGTTTGCGTCTTACGAGCGGTGAAGAATTTAGCACGTTGCCCACAATTAGAAAACTGGAGGTAAACCGAAGGTGATTCTCTGCGCGAAGTAAAAGTGCCTGTGATTGAAATGCAGCTTCTGCAAGAAAAATCACTTGAGTTTTCGAAAGTGCAATACAGCTGCCTAGAGCTATGCTGGCCAATCTCCCCAGGTGACTCTAGGTTGCACCAGGATTATGTTTCGTGGTAATGGGGGTCATGTTAAGTCAAATGGGTGGCGAAACTTTCCCATTCCTGGTCTAATTAGAAGGGCTGCATATATTACCGAACCCTCTTTCGCTATATTTACGCATCTTATACCGGGCGTCCCAGCTAACTTTTGCCAGAGTTTGAAAATATGCGAATGCCACGTAGCTGGACAGAACCAAGGTAATGTCATTTGCTGTTGCTTGGGAGTGCCCAACTTGTTATTTTTTTAATTCTGCCTAATTAGATAATTAGCCTGAATAAGGAACTTCTGAAATATTATAGTTAGATGAAATATGTCAATGAGGAAATTGCAGAGCGACATGCAAAACTCCCGATACAGCTTTCTGTTGCTCAATACACGCTTCATAACAGTGTTTTTCCGAGCGTGAAAGAAGCCCGCAAATGCAGGCAACATGCACGCAGACTTCAGCTGATTTCAGTTGTCTCATCAATTCTGGTGGACCGGTTGCATTCGATGTCGTTTGAAATGCTGCCGTTGCAACGCCGCTCACTCGTAATTATCGAGTGCATATACCTAGTATTAGAACGAAAAAGTGCGTCAAAATACTTAATTCACTAATTCAATAAATAAATAAATAAATACAAGGAGATCAACAAAAACAAAATAAATAAATTGTGGTGAAGAATGCCTGGCGCTGCAGCCACATCGCCAGTCGTCCGGGAGGCGCGAGCTCGAGATTGGCTGAGCTGCTCTGGTTGAAACACGCTGCCCGCTGCTCTCTTGTACTGTATTCATATTAGATTCTAGTGGAGATGCTGCTGTTTTCCCCCAGCCTGGAATTACGCACCCGAACTCTGCCATCCGTCATGCCTGACGAGCCCAGACCTATACCCCCCCCGGTTACTCCTGCCATCGTATGTGCCGGTGCCCAGCGTCAGCGGGATCCTGATATCTTCAGCGGCATCGATGAGAAAGACGTTGAAGATTGGCTGGACGCGTATGAACACGCCAGCAACACCAACAAATGGGACGATCCCCTCAAGCTCAGCAACGCGACCTTCTATTTATCTGGCGTCGCCAAGCTGTGGTTCAAAAACAACGAAGCCGATCTCCGCACGTGGGCTAGCTTCAAAACCAGCATCGCAGAAGATTTCGGCCGCCCTGGCGTGCGCCAATTTCGCGCTGAACAACGCCTACGAAGCCAATCCCAGCAAACTGGTGAAACGTTCACCACCTACATAGAGGACATCGTCTACCTCTGCCGCCGTGTCAACCCGACGAGGGCAGAGGCTGACAAGATACGCCACATCATGACGAACATTCCCGACGATGCCTTTCATATGCTGCTGACCAAAAACACAGGCAGTGTTTCTCGGGTCATTGAGCTTTGCCAAAGTTTTGACGAGCTCTGCAGACAGCGTCTTCTCACGCGGCGACCCCTGCGTCCGACGAAACCCTCGCGAGCATGACCGCGGCTCCTGAGATGGACTCCCTGCTTTGCCAGATAAAAGAGTTCGTCCGTGCTGAGGTCACTCGTCAGCTTTCGCTGCTGACCTTCCCCTTTGCCGGCCAACCTTCGCCAGATCGTCCACGAGCAAGTTTGCGCAGCTCTCCCTTCTACCCGCGAGACTCCGCCTGTGCCGACTCCCGTTGCTTTTCCCGAGGTGACTGCACCTCTCACCTATGCCGAGGCTCTCGCGCGGCCACCACCTCCGACCTTTGCGCCATCCCCATCAGTCGTGCCACTGCGTCCAGCTCCTCACTTCGTTCAGCCGCGGTACATACACAGCAGTGGGCAATGGCGTACTCCTGACAACCGGCGAATATGTTTTGCCTGTGGTCTATCTGGTCACGTTGCGCGATTGTGTCGTCGCCGCGCAACGGCCTACCGCCGTAGCTTCGACGCCGCAACATACGTTTCCCCGTACCCGACATCCTCCGCGACTCAAAACCCTGGCCACATGTCTTCCTACACGGACCACCGCCCTTTTGCTGACTGCCGTTCGCCATCGCCTCGACGCCGCTCGCTTTCACCGATGCGTCGTTGTCCTTCTGCGCCGGAACGGGAAAACTAATCGTCCCAGTTCCAGAGGAGAGAACTGCGTCTCCCACGAGCAGACCAAGGCTCTCCCTTCTCCGACTAATGTTATTGATGTATATGTGGACGGCGTCGCTGCACTCGCCCTCGTTGACGCTGGTGCTGCAGTTTCAGTTAGTACTGCCAAACGTTGTGGTCGGTCAGAGAAGTTATGACGCCACTGTCAAACGTGTCACTTCGTACTGACAGCGCAGACCGGATCACGCCTGCAGCTGCGTGTACTGCTCGCGTTGTGACCGACGGCCTCCTCTACATCGTCGAATTTTCGGTGCTGTGTTCTTGTTCCCACGATCTTATTTTGGGCTAGGACTTCCTTTCCGCTAATAAGGCCGTCATCGACTGTTCTCCTGCTGAAGGGGAATTTCAAACGCTGTGTCATGCCCGACTCCTTGACGCTCGTGAACCTGAAGATAAAAGTATTAGTTTCCGAAGATTTACAATTCCACCGCACGCGTCTGCCTTTTCCACAGTGTCATGCATCATTGTTGCTGATGCCAGCGCACTTTTTACGCCATCTGCAATTTTCGCTCGTCGCAAATGTTCCCCGCTGCCTTTCGCTCTTTTGTACGTTAATGCCGGCGTCAGCAAACTGCTCGTCGCCAACCGATTGCCCTGTCCTCTCACTTTCCTACATGGGAAGTGCGTTGGCCGTTCCCAATGTGTCGACCCTCCTGCCATCATTGACACGCCAACTGGTTCCATCGCCACTCATGAGGTCGCCGGAATGACCTGTAACCCCGCACAGGAGCCGACTTCGTCCGATGTTTTACATAGCTCCATCGCCGGCACGTTGACTGTTTCGCAACGCTCCCAGCTTCTCGACAAGTTCCGCTCGTCTTTCGACTGCCAGCATGTTCCCTTGGGCCGCTAGTCAACTGCTTGTCGTCGCATTGACACGGGTACCAGTGCGCCACTGCGACAAAAACCATATCTTGTACCCGCGACAGAGCGCCGTCTTATCGACGACCAAGTTGCTGACATGCTCAAGCGCGGCGTCATTCAGCCTTCGCATAGCCCCTGGGAATCTCCCGTTGTTCTTGTTAAGAAGGATGGATCGATTCGATTATGTGTCGATTACCGTCGTCTTAACGAAATAACACGTAAAGATGTTTACCCTCTTCCGAGAATTGACAACGCCCTTGACTGTCCCCAATGCGCGGAGTTCTTCTCTTCTATCGACTTACGGAGCGGCTGTTGGCAAGTCCCCATGGCACCCGAAGACCAACCTTAAACGGCCTTTGTAACACCAGATGGCCTATATGAATTTTGTGTCATGCCTTTCGGACTTTGCAATGCCCCCCTGTAACATTTTAACGTATGATGGACAAGCTTTTGCGTGGTCTCAAGTGAAAAACGTGCCTGTGCTACTTAGATGATGTGGTCATTTTTTCGCTCGATTATCCCACCCATCTCTGTAGGCTGGAAGAAATGTCACTTCGCGCAAGTCAGCTCACCATCCTTGGCCATGTAGTATCTAAACACGGTATTCATCCTAACGCCGCCAAGCTCCGTGCAGTTGCTGATTTTCCCAAACCTTCCTCCGTAAAAGAACTTCGCAGCTTCCTTGGCCTGTGTTCCTCCTTTCGCCGCTTAATTCGGAATTTTGCGTCCATCACCGATCGCTTGAATCAGCTTCTACAGAGCGACTTGAACGATTACGGCTCGTCTTCCGCTTGTGACGATGCCTTCCAAAAGTTGCGCCGTCTACAGCCCTCGCTGCCTATACTGCGCCACTTCGACCCGACAGCTCCGACCGAAGTACACAAGCGGTGTTGGACTCGGCGCTGTGCTCGCGCAGCGCAAATCTGGATTTGACGAGTACGTCGTTGCATACGCAATCCGCAGCCTCACCAAAGCCGAGAATAATTATTCCGTTACGGAGAAGCAATGTTTGGCCATAATCTGGGCACTTGGTAAACTTAACCTACCTCTATGGCCGCCCCTTGGACGTGATTACACACCACCATGCACATTCTTGGCTGTCCATGTTGAAGGACCCCTCAGGTCGATTAGCTCGCGGGGCTTTGCGGTTGCAAGATTTCAACGTGCGCGTTGTCTACAGGTCTGGCCGCCGCCACACCGATGCCGACGCGCTTTCCCGTTCGCCCGTGTCAACCGAAAGCGATGCCTGCCTCTCTGCCGTTGACCAAGTACTTTCGTTCCCAGCAGGCTGCGACATGGCTTCGGAGCAACGCAAGGGTGCCTGATTAGTACTTATCCGCTTCCTTTCAAACCCGTCGACTTTTCCTTCACCTTCTCGAGCTTTGCGCCGTCAAGCATCTCACTTCGAAATTCGGGATGGACTTCTCTATCACCGGAATTACATCTCTGACGTCCGCAAGTGGTTGCTGGTCATACCTCGACATTTTCGCGGGGAAATATGTTCTGCCTTCCATACTCACCCGCAGTGTGTACATGCGGGTGTCTCCAAGACGTACACCCGCCTTCGCTCTAGGTTTTATTGGCGTGGCATGCACACCTTTGTGTGCAAGTACATTCGGTTGTGCCCTCAGTGCCAACGCCGCAAGGTTTCTGCTCAGCATGTCTCTGGTCCACTCCAGCCAATCCCGTGTCCTGACAGGCCCTTCAATCGCATGGGCATTGACCTGTATGGACCCCTTCCGAGCACGGCTTCCGGAAACTGCTGGATAGTCGTCGCCATCGGCCATTTGCCGGGATACGCAGAAACAGCCGCTCTGCCTGCTGCCACCGCTCGTGATATAGCATCCTTCCTCATGAGAAACATTATTCTCCGTCACGGTTCACCTCGCGAACTTTTGAGTGATAGAGGACGTGTCTTCCACTCCGAAGTCGAAACCCGCTGCTTGCTGAATGTCGCATCATTCATCGCACCACCACCGCCTGCCATCCTCAAACTAATGTTCTGACGGAAAAATTTAACCGCACCCTTGGCGACATGCTCTCAAAATACGTCGCCTCTGATCACACTGATTGGGACCTCATGTTGCTGTTCATCACGTTCGCCTACAACACTGCACCACTGGCGACCACAAACGTCTCCCCATTCTTCCTCTTGTATGACCGCGAACCTTCGACTACCCTCGACACCATTCTTCCGTACAGACCCGACTCATCCGAATCTACGCCCATCTCTGAAGCTGCCCGCCGCGCAGAGGAATACCGTCAGCTCGCGCGTTCCTTTACAGCCGTCGACCAATGGCAACAAAAATGTCGACGTGACAATTACCACCCGCATTGTCACTTTCGTTCGAACTCCCTTGTTTGGCTTTGAGTTCCTTGCGTTCCTGCTGGACTGTCATCCAAGCTTGTTTCCAAATATCAAGGACCCTACCATGATGTCGCGCACACATCACCTGTTAACTATATTGTCGAGCCTGTCACGCCACCTACGGACCAACGCTGCCGTGGTCGGGAAACCGTCCACGTACAACGCCTGAAGCCGTATTACGACCCCATGAGTCTATCTTCACCATGAGTCGCCAGGATGGCTCCTTTTTCTATGGGGGGCGATTGTAGTGAAGAGGAATGCCCGGTGGTGCAGCCACGTCCCCAGTCGTCCGGGAGGCGCGAGCTCAAGATTGGCTGAGCTGCTCTGGTCGAGACACGCAGCCGGCTGCTCTCTTGCACTGTATTCATATCAGAAAATAAATAAATAAATGAATAAAAGCACTTTATTTTCACAGACACAGAAAACGAATACAGAAGTATCTGGATCGACAGCCGAAGAAGACTAGTTTCCGGTGCAGCAAAAAAATAAACAGGCCTAGCTTTAGAGGTAGCGTGAAAACACATTGGCACGATTGAACAATGCGCGGTTTTGGTGGAACATTGTTACAGATCTAAAAATAAAAACAGACCAATTCAGCTACAGGTTCTGGTTCCCGAGAAAAAAGAAACATTTGCAGTTTCGCTTGAACTGTCGTGCTGTTTTAGACCAGAGGGCTTATAACGTATTCCTTTTTTTATTTTTTGAGCCGCAGAGTTCAAATATTCCAACATATGTGTATAAAGAGGTGTACATTATAAACGTAACTTTATAAAAGAATGTGTGTTCTTGATGATTCGTCTACATTGCAGTCGACCGCCGTGTCCAGCCTTCGCAAGCTCTTCTCCCTGGGCGCGCACACTAGAGGCCTCGTGTCAGTGACCATGAAGGGGCGTTGGACAGAGCCTCTGCACCCGGATTTAGTTGACTTCTTTACGCGTTGTTCATCTGACGCAAACATCGAGTCGTTCGGCAGCTACACTGAGGTAAGCGACCGTAACGTATATGGTCCCAAATCTTTGGTTGGCATGCTCGAACTTCTATAGGAAGCACTACACACTCCGGTTTTACGACGTTGTGCTCCGGACACCGGACGAAGCCGGACGCTCGAAAGGGAGGTGTCTCGACTCCTCCTGAACCGTTTAGGTGACGTGGCCTTGGATGGACAGGAGGATTTCGGGGCGTTGGGGGAGTTGTAGATTAGGAAAGCACCAAGAGTGCAGCTTTATAAAGAAAGTAAAATGGGCGCAAGATAGATAAAGGGTATTGTTGGGTGCAATATAAGTCCCAAACGGTGCGAATTTTTTTAGAGCATATTTCGGAGGTTCGATGAACTACAGTTGTGTAATCGATTCCTGAAGCCCGTCCCTAAGCTTGAAATGGTGGCAGCAAGTCAGCGAGACAGCCTTTCTTCGTATGTCGCCTAAAATGAAACTTTCGGTCGGGGATGACTGAGATTTGCCTCTGCATATACATGTAAAGCGAATAACTTTTTTGGCCAAACAATTTCATGACCAATGTGAATGAAACTTGTTGTTTGAAAAGCGAAATCGGCACTCTTTCGACTGCAGGAAGCAGAACATTGACTTAGGACTGGAAATGTTTCACGAAAGAAGCCCAAATGGGTCAAGATTAAAAAACATTAACCACGAAGTTTACAAATCCATAAATCATCACACAAAGACACATAACAAAGTTCTGTCATAGGCATCTGTTAAAACATCTAAAGCGGATAAGTTCTGTGCGTAAGTTTAGGTTACGGGAAAGCTGACAATGCTTAGGAAGGCTTTCCGAAATTTCCACCCACAGATAAGCGGTGTACTTGAAAGCGGTCCAAAATACATCACTTTTCTCCTGTTTAGATGTCTAATGTAGCTGCAGTTTGCAGAATTGTGATGTCATTGTTTATTACATAGTTACAGTATTAAAAACTCGCCTATTTGTCTCATTTCTAATGTTCTAATTTTCAACCGTTTCTTTATAAAACTCTTGACGCCTAAGATAAAAAGTAATCTGTGCTGTGCAGGTGGCAAACTTAAACATTTTATTTAATTGTAACAGACCTCGTCAACTTCGGGGTAGTGGTTGCCCCCCCAAAAATGTGCCTGTGTTGCTTCCTATTTAAATAGGACCTTCGCAGGTAACGCTTTCTCCTTCAATATGGTTCGTACTTACACGGGGGGTGGGGGCGGGTACATACCTTAAAGTTGGGACACACCAAACACGACAGCAGCTGTCACTCTCGCGCCTGTCGCCGTCTCCGCGGTGTTTACTCATCACGTGTTGATGCAGCGACCGACCCGGATGCATACCATACTAAAGATTTGCTTTCGCGCTTTGCTTTCTCAGGTGTGTCCCGGTGGTTTTTCTGGTCTCCAGGCTCGGTTAAATTATTCGGAAAAGCACTACGCCGTTATTACCTACATCGAGAGCATGAATCGCACCTTCGTCTACGACAACGAGAAGGCATTTGCTGCCAAGGTGAAGAACAAACTTTTCTTCTCTAGAAACCCATCACGCGTCTAGCTGCACCGCTTCACACAGGCAGCAGCCACTATAAGCGCTTATTGATTATTAGCGACGATTGGCAGTGGGCCTCTTCGAATATCTGTCGCTGGCACTCCAGCACTGCACGAGGAGGTGCTTTCATCCAATGAGCGTTGCGCATGCAATGTTACGGGCTGGCCTGGGCTGTCCGAGACGGCCAATCGAAGAGGCCCACTGTCCAAATGCCCAGTGTCCCCGGCGACCGTTGTCACATGACTGAAACTGCAGGATTTAGAAACCTCTGCTTTTGCAAACTGCATGAGGTGGGATTGATTGTGGGGCCGGAAACCAGTCATGGACGTTATGTTTTAGGCAGCACCTATTGGCTGAAGGAGCACTGACACATATTTCAAAAGTTGTAGCAACTATACCACACGCGTCTCGAACGTATACGGGCAATGGCTGCAATATGAATTTCACGAAACTACACATATTTAATGTTGATGCTGGAGCAGGTCTTGACGTCGCTGACATCAGCGTGACATCATGACGCATTACGAAATTCACTCCAGTTGTGTAGCAATATTTATCTAGGTATCACAACACCGCTCATCAAAGCAATGAGCATTTTAGCGGGTTCCTACTGGCCGCAAATTGAAAGATCCAGTGCATGACGACGCCGTGATGCATCCACCTCCTGGATCACGACCATCATCATTATCATCAGCCAATTTCATGTGCAACTGCAGCATATTGCATATTGTCTGTAGCCAGCATATTGTGTGTAGTCCTGGACATCGCTTCCCTTTCCTTGGCATCCATTATGTAAAGTAATGGTCAGCCTGTCCTACACATGACATGGCTTGCACAGCTCAATTTACTCGTTTTAATGTCGACCAGCATTTCGGCTACCCCCGTTTGCTCTCTAAGCCACACCGCTGTCTTCGTGTATCTTAACGTTACGCCTAACATTTCTTGTTCCGTCGCCCGTTGCGTGCTCCATGCCTGCTTTTCAACCTTTCCAGTCCCTCTTTCCCGTCCCCCGGGGGAGGGCAGCCAACCAGACGCATTTCTGGTTAACATCCCTGCCTTCTCTCTTCAGTTCCTCCTGCTCCTACTCCTGCCTTCTTTGTCAAGCTCTAAGTTCCACTCCTATATGTTGGTGCCCGTTAAATTAAATGATCACGCACTTTTGATTGTAGATCTTATTGGAGACGAAAACTAGTGTTATAGTGGTTTTTCTTGTAGGGGGGGGGATTCTCATGGTCACCAGTATTTTTTTTTGTAGAATTTAAAATGTTCTGACCTTTGGTTAACGCAAAAAAAAATTACAAGCCGGAAATGTCGTGTTGGTACTCGTGGCACCGAGCACATTGCGCGTGACCGCTTTCCCTTACCTGCTGTGCCCGCCGGCCAAAGTTTTGGAGCCTCATAGGTGCGCCTATTACCGCGTATAAGTGTGAAATGTGTGCAGAATCATTGACGCGAAAATGTTATAAATGCAGTGCACAGCCGTGTAATTCCATTTCCATGACACCCTATTGTGTGTGTATATATATATATATGATAAGAAAGGAAGAAAGGGGGTTAACCGAGGGGCCCGACATTTATTAGTCATAGAATAATAGGCCAAAAAGCACTGACACCAAGGGCAACATTGGGGAAATTAGTTGCGTTTAATAAACGAAATAAAGAAACGATAAATTAATGTGAACGAAAGTGGATGGAAAAACAACTTGCCGCAGGTGGGCAACAATATATATATATATATATATATATATATATATATATATATATATATATATATATATATAGGCCTTGCGCTGCAGGGATCGAGGTGGTGGGTGCGATCGCGGCCGCATTTTGACGGGGGGCGAAATGAAAAAGAGATACATATACCGCTCTTGTACTTGATTTGGGTGCCTCGAAATCGGATCGTGGTTTCGGACACGTAAGACCCCGGAATTTAGTTTCGCTTCTAATGAGCAGGTATACGCTGTGCAATACCCCTTTAGTGAACTGCGATTCATTCTTCCATCACTTTCTTTTTTTCGTGCGCAGTTGTGCCACGCGAAGAGCATAGCGCCCAACGTGACGTTCGGCATCGCCGTCTACGACATAGACTACGACGACTATCATAATATGTGTACGGCCCTGAACAGATACCACCGCAACAGCCGATTGAGGGCGGTGAAGATGGTGGTGGATTCCTTCCGGCGGCAGAACGCGGTTTTTAAAGAGGATGTTTGCGTAAGAAGCGCGGCGCCCTAAAAGCGCCGCCGGCTGCGCTGGTCCTCGACACAGGGCCGATTTCTCGTGGAATGCGGTGAAATATAGTATAGTTCTGGTCGCGCGTACTGTATTCTTCAGAGCAGCCGTTGATGAAGCCGCCCGCCTAACTGACTGTGCGTAACGCGGTCAGTTAGGCGGACCACCCTGGTTCCTTCCCCTTGTACCATTGTACGTATGTAGTAACCTTGCGCAATAAATAATCACTTGTTATCAGCGCTGATGCCTTCGTCTCCTTCTGTCGTCCTGCTTGTTCTTTTGCGCTTTACCTCGAGTGATACGTTACCAACTAGCCCGCCAGTCTGTTCTTTCGTTCGTACACATATCGTACTTTCTCGTCCGTCTCACCTTCCCACGTCACAGAGGGCCCGCGTTGTCCGGACTCGTGGACAGAGAGAGAGAATCATGTTTTATTGACGCCTTAGTAAAGGTTGGTGCGCGCTAGCACCAGACGGGGTCGAACCTTCTCGGGTCCCATATGCGTCCAGCAGTTCCAAGCCCCTAGCCGCCAGCGCGAGCTGGGTCGGTAGGTCGGGGCTGGACAACAAGGTTTCTCATCGCTCGAGGGGGGGGGGGGGGGATGGGGGGGGGGCTTCTTGAGCTTAGTGCACTCTGCAAGGATGTGTGCTAGAGTGCCATCTGATCGTCTACAAAACGGGCATGA
Organism: Dermacentor andersoni; assembly: GCF_023375885.2. Taxonomy (NCBI): domain Eukaryota; kingdom Metazoa; phylum Arthropoda; class Arachnida; order Ixodida; family Ixodidae; genus Dermacentor; species Dermacentor andersoni. The sequence continues at coordinate 133,657,071 of NC_092821.1, forward strand.
AGTGTCATGCTCTGTTGGGAACACATTGTGCAAGAGCACGGGATGCGCTAGCGACCCCGCTTGCGTGCGTCGCACGATCGTTTGCTGCCTTCCGCTGAGTTGCGCATGCGGAGAAGGAAGCCTACATCTGCCGCTTCTGTACATTTGGGTGATGTCCTTGTAACTTTTCACGGGGTGCAGTAGCTCTGGCTCATTTTCGGCCCAGATTGACAGTTCTCGGGCATAGTGGTCGGGAAGTGCGTTGCCTTCCGATTGCGAGTGGGCCGGAACCCACACGAGCTCAACGGCCCGTCCCGGTGATTTGCGTTTGGTGAGAATCGCTAGTGCCGCGGGAGAGATGTTCACCTTGCGGTAGCTTGCTTAGGTGGTTTTGGAGTCTGTGACCACGGTCCTCACTCCCGGTTGTGCGAGTGCGAGGGCCACGGCCACTTCTTCTGCTTCGACTGCATTCGTCGTCCGTATCGACGCGCCTGCGACCAGTTTATCGATGGTGGTGACGACCGCCGTTGCTCTGGCTCTGTGCTTCGGAAGCGAGGCGTCCGCGTAGAGAACCTCGGGGTCCTCTTCCAGCTGTCGAGCCAGTGCCTTGGCCCGCGCAGAGCATCTCGTCGTTCCTCCCCGGCTGCATGTTCCGGGTGAGGGGCTTGGTCTTAATAATGTCTCTCCACGTTGTGGGGAGCGGCTTCGTTGTCGGTTGCTGTTCAATTTGCCATCCTACCTTGCGTAGGACGGCCCGGCCGTGCTCTGTCCGGCTCAGCTTTATTCTCTGGTGGGATAGGTGTGCTTCCACCAGCTCTTCCACCATGTTGTGGGCACCCATGTCCAGCAGCTCCTGCGTTGACGAGTAGACTGGGACGCCCATCTGTTTGTCGACCTGCTCCATGAAAGCCAGCGACTGCACCATTGCCGCACGGATGCCACGGGAAGCACACCGCTGCCGCAAGCGGTAAATGCGAACACCGAGCCATCATTTAACACTCTTTGGCCGCGCCCCCTAGGGGACGCCAAAGGGGCAATGAGGAAACCATAACTGGAACCTGGATTTGTTCGCAAGTTCATATTTATCCCCCCACCGGTGACCACTGGTTTACCTGGACATCCTGCGCTGACCGCCTTATGATAGCTTCAGGCGATTTTCTGATGCCTTGTTGGTTGTTGGTGTTAGTTTTATGTTAGCGTCAGGAAGATGCTTATGCTGACGACGATGCGCATACGGCACCCGCAACAGAGACCACACCTGCCCCAACTGCAAACAAGCCAGTATACGACGCATCGCCAAACACTTTTGCACAGCACGCGAAGTGGTGCGGAGAACACACCTTCGCCAGAAAGACACGTGCCGAGCTACGAGGAAAGTACAGACCAGATTATTTTATCCTCGAACTCAGGCTGCGGGCGCGTTCCTGTACTCTCGACACCAGGTGCCACCTGTCCGCGTCGACTGCGGGAATCGGCGGAGTAGCTTGTGCTCGTATTTATGCGTAGCGCTTGTTTGTGGCGTTGCCATAGTGTGTGTCGTTGCTACTAACGGTTACGGCGAGTAGCGACAATGTACAAAAGCTACTCTTCGTCGGCTGCACGAGCAATCAGCGCAAGCGCAAGCACGACCCGGTCGAGATGCGTCAATCATTTCCAACGCAGACCCACGTTTCGTATATGGCCCGTCAGAGTCAGCTTGCGGTGAAGAGACTTTCCCTTTCATTAAACACGTCTCTTTGTCAGCCTAGGCAAACGAGGAGCTGACCCACTTCCCCACTTATTCGTAGTTATACGAGTACAAGCTCTTGATGGCTCGGACATCCTCCAGGTCGTAGGCTTTTGTTTTCAGGCAGGTAACACGTAATGTGGTTTCCTGCAGGGAAGGCGAGAGTTTCCGGTCTTTCCATTAGTTGGCCGCGATAGAAAGAGGATGTGGCAGAACGCGGTCGCCTACGGTGGGGAAGCAAAAAGAAAAAGTGCGAATTGCAATATATCGTCATACATGAAAACACACAGAACAAAAAGCTCTGGTGGGGAATTGTTCATTGGGTGACCTTGTGCCTCTAAATAAATTAACACGATGAGAGCGACAGCAGCAAGAGCGATGCACGGTCATCGAATGAAGAATGGCTTCGCTATAAGCCCTGCTCATTTTAGCAGCGAACTTTTGTGATAAGGCTCTTAAAATACCGAAACGCATCACCAACATCCTACGCGCTAAATAGATATCTAGTATTTGGAGAGTTATTATGCCAGACAACAAAAGTTGTAATTTATCTCGCATGCTTTCCCTGCATTATCGCCTCGTGCCCGGTACTTTCAAGTCACAAGCGGCACGGGCTCTATCAGCGCGTTTAGCATTCTTGATAGGAAGGTGGCGAGCGCCGAGTTTTAAAAATTCCGTTCGGCGTTATACTCTTTGTAACACTTGAAGGCGAAAGCCTGGTGCAAATTTAGCCATGCATTCAGTTATGCATTAAGTTACGCATTAGGCTGTACATTATCAGATGATAGGCTTTCACCACGTGTAAAATCCCGTGTGGCGCATACCCGCTTGTCCGTGACATGCGTCGCACGTGATCGCGTATATGCATTTCCATAGAGCCACGTGGCATTATTTCGCCATCCGCGGCGATGCCGGGTTTTCGACAAGAGCATTGTCAACTCTCTCTTAAAGGACGCCTCTGCATGATAGATATAATGTTTCGTCTTAATAACTGCTGGGGCTTTACGTGCCAAACCCCGACATGATTATGATGCACGCGGTAGTGGACGGTTCCGGAAATTTCGACCACCTGTGGGTCCTTAACGTGCGCCGACATCGCACAGTACACACGGGATTCTAGCCTTTCGCCTCCATTGAAATGCGACCGCCGCAACCGGGATCGAACCCTCGTTTTTCGCGTCAGCAGCCGAACACCGTAACCACTGCACCAACGCGGCGGCGCCGAGCGACGAGTTTTCATGAAACGCTAGAAAACCAGATCATGATTATTGTTGCGTGGCAGAAGGTCTCTCCAAGTATTCGCTTTTTTTTTTTTAAATCGAAAGCTTTACTGGCCGCGAACTTGCGATTTCGCCGTGGCCGCGCTCAGAGGAGGCACATGACATCACACCGCTTTCCTCGTCACACCGCGTTCTTTGTTGTTGCGTTGGCCTCCGCTCGCTTCGCCAACACCGTCGCATGCCTGATAACATGTCGGAGGATTGAAAAGGAGAGCTCGTGTGCGCCACAACCACAGTTAAGGCGGCAGTATGGACGGCGACAATTCTGATAAGCAGGAGGAGGCCTGGAATCGACATCGGAACGAGATGAACAGGAAACGAATCGCCCCGGAAACAGACGAACAGAGCGCCGAACGACTGGCTAAACGCCGCAACATATAGACAACCAGACTAACCTGGACTCTCAATCAAGATTAACCAAGGCCAACCATGCTATGCCTTAGCTTTCACTACGTATATCCTGGCGTAGCCGAACTAAGCCACTGCCAATTTTTCTTTATTAGAGCGTTCAAGCAATCACGCTTTTGTCACGTATCGCGTAGCGAACTAGGCTATTAGAGAAGCCTTCATGGGCGGTTCAAAAGAAAACAAGCACTGCTTCGCGACAATATTGTTAATGTCATCGCATCCTTCACTCAGTAACCTTACATGGGGTGCAAAACTCATTTCGAAAACCGCCACCCTGTTTGGATAAGTTTGTCGAGGTATGAACGAAGTCTAGTTTTGCACCTTGTGAGTTTTACTCTTGTCAACAACTAAGGCTTCCCCACAACACAGTGTCATGCCACTGCAAAGGCTCTGCGACAGCGCACGTCGACGTAGCATGCAGCTGTAGCATGTTTATTGGCATTAATTATCTTGCCCCATGGCTGGCACTTGCCAGAACACTTAATCTAATAAAATGTCTCGCTTTATGACCCGCGAAAAACCAATTCATATGCCTTCCGCAAACGAAAATGCGTCGCCCTCATTGTGATTATCACGCCGCAAAACTTCACCAGAAATCAAGCGTGCCCACGATCCGACGCGTGTTCCACTGCGTTTGTGATGCGTACACAATGCAGAAGTGAAACGAGCATGTACTCACCCACTTTAAGCGTCAACGACCCGCTTGAAGAACAGTTCGTTGCCACCGCTCCTGCTTCCGCAAGTGCAGCGATTCGCGGTAGCCGCAGCCAATGCTCGCACCGCGGCTCCACCATCGCTAGAAAATGGCGGCTCCGGAGAACGGCACCGAATTCTACTCCATACGACCAGCGGGCGGTCTAGAGGAGCGACGCGCCGCCATGCAGTCCCGCCTGACGTTTTCCAGAAAAAATCTACGCTCTTACACTGGTTGTATATTCTGCTCCTTGGACCGCGCCTTCTCCTCCCGACACACTTTTTTTCCTATTCCCCATTACTCGTACAGGGACAGCCGATATTCTAATTCACGTTAAGAGAAAGAAATGGAGCTGGGCAGGTCATGTAATGCATAGGTTAGATAAACGGTGGACCATTAGGGTTACAGAATCGGTGCCAAGAGAAGGGAAACGCAGGCAAGGACGGCAAAAGACTAGGTGGGGTGATGAAATTATGAAATTCGCGGGTGCTAGTTGGAATCGGTTGGCGCAGGACAGGGGTAATTGCAGATCGCAGGGAAAGGCCTTCGTCCTGCAGGGGCCAGAAAATAGACTGATGATGATGATTACTCGTACGAGGCGTAAATGGCCATGCAATAAACCAAACATTTCGCGTGCGACGAAATTCGCAGGGAGCATAGCGAAGGAGCTATTAGTGATATTCTTGTTATAACGCGCAAGGCGTGTATCTACACGAAGCATGGCCCCCAAGGAGCAGATGCGTGGCGGCGGTAGGTTTCACGTTCCTTTCGTGCAACGGCGCCGTAGTTTCCGGTCGAACTAGAAGCAGGTTGACATATAGGCCTGCCTGGACGTGCCTCTCCCCGTAGTTCATTTAGGTTTCTTATAGGTGAACAAAGACTTGCAAAACTTAACTTAGGTTTCTCATTGGTGATCTTGGGTACGATAGATTGCCGGATATATATCTAAACTGACAGCACTCTGTGGCACATACGGCCGCAGATTTCTCGATTTTTCAGGTTACTGGCGACGTATTACCTCCAATGAAGCCTAGCGCTGCAGAGAGTGTGGCTCGAAGTTAGAAAGTGTGAAGTTTGAAAGTTTATTTATCTTAAGTCAGCTGCGCAGTTACGAGGTAAATACGTTTAGGGCTTAACATCTTCGTAAAAATGTCCCTACCAATTGTTATTCAGAAAAGAAACGTTTATCGCAGAACGCACTTTTATATTCTAACAGCACAACGAAATGAGCCGAATTAAAACAATATGGTACCTTGGCCGCGAAAATTTCATGCACGAGATAGCAATATTTAACGATTTTATTCTGAGCGCATCAACACCACCATGCAGGGAAAACATGAGGCTGTATAGATGAATTAAATTAAAAGAATGATTAAATAAATTTTTTCAAAAATACATGCAGTGTTCGTAGCTTTTGGTTATTATTAAGGCTGTTCCAAACCTAGGCGGCTATAAGTTCAAGCATAAATAGTAGTCGCATTGTGCAATAGAAAAACGCCGGAGTGTAACACGCGGCCGAACGTTTTTCTTTTTTATATTATATGACTAATCATGATCAAATAATACCCGGTCGGTTGTAATCAAGTAAATAATCACAAATCTCAGCCTATTCGGTGCGCCTTTTCGCCAATAGATGTCCCTCTAAACTTGTACTACCCGCCGTGCTTGCCCAGTGGCTATGGTGTTGGGCTGCTGAGCACGAGATCGCGGGATCGTATCCCGGCCACGGCGGCCGCATTTCGATGGGGGCGAAATGCGAAAACACCCGTGTGCTTAGATTTACGTGCACGTTAAAGAACCCCAGGTTGTCGAAATTTCCGGAGTCCTACACTACGGCGTGCCTCATAATCAGAAAGTGGTTTTGGCACGTAAAACCCCATAATTTAATCTAATTGCACTTGTACTGTGCCAATGAAACTCCCTAAAGCCCAATGAGAGTGGTTTTGTGCGCGACGGCGACGAGCGACGGAACGGGGCGTCGCTCGAACAGATCGTTCGCTCCATGTCGCCCGAGCGCTCGGTTCCGGAAATCTAAAATTCGTCGCCCGTCGCCCACAAGCGCTACGAGCCGGAACTGGGCGTACCTTTGTCAAGTTACTACCGATTGTCGCACGAAACGAGCAAACGACTAAATTTTGATACGTGCAAGGATAAGAACATACCGCAAGACCTTAAGAAATATCTTACGCTGCTCCTTAGAGTAAAACGCATCAACTTAAATCGCCATGCCACGTGCAGCAGATGACACAGCGGCGGCGTCTTTGCCGATGCGCGCATTACACTGTGCACCTGATATACCTACGTCGTGTTCGTACACGGATAAGAGCACGGCGCAGTCAGCTAGTCGCCGTAAGTTAGGACTCTCGTTAAGGCCGATCCACACGACGGACCAAGTCTGCTGGCCGATCAGTCAAGTGATGCGACGTCATGGCCTGCCGCGGTACGGTCCGGTGCAGAGCACATCCACACGGCGGACCGCTACAGCAGATGGCAGAGCAGACCAACCAGCTACGCTAACGCTGCGCGAAACTGGCACCCATGCTAAGCAGCTGCCTTCCTTGGCCACAGACATCGAACCGACGACAACTCGTGCTTAGCACAAGAAGGCCGTAGCTCAATGAGGCCACTGTTGAGAGGTCGCCGCGCAAAACAAAAACAAAACAATATATAAATAAAGTTATGAAAAAAATTAGGAAGTAAAGAAAATTAACTCTATATACCATCGACCATACCAACGGGAAGGAAGCAGTTGGTAGGACCGGATGCACTAATCTTTGGTAAATGAAGTTTTCAACAAGGAATCGAAATATGTATTTAAAAGTGTTATTTGTGATTAGGTGCTTTATAGAATAATTTTGTCATGATATTTCTTGCGGTTATGAAATCTTCGTGCGTGTGATTTTCTCGTTCCAAATCTCTCGCGCTGTCTTTTCGCCGAGTCATTCAGAGTAGAGGAAGAGCGGCTTTCTATTAACTGAGCTCTTCGTTCTCCGCCTCTCTATTACGTTCCCAACAAAGACAGGATGCTAGCGTTTTCGGACACCAATATCCGGAAAAAGCACAAGCGGCGCAAATCAAGTGGCTGTGGGCCTCCGCTGCTCAGCTCCAGGTCGAGGGTTCGATTACAGCTGCGGCAGTCGCACTCCGATAACGGCCGAAGTGCAAAAACGCTCGTGTACTTAGCTTTAGATGCGCGTGAAAGAACCCCCGGCGGTCAAAATTAGCCCGTTAGTGCGCCTGCTATAACGCGTCTCATAATAAGATCGTGTCGTTCGGGCACGCAATTGAAGGCATGGAATTTATTTTTTTTTGTTCCAAGAGAAAGGGTGCGGCAGGAGCAGGCGACTGCGTGTACAGACAACTCGAACCACGTTGCGAAGCGCGCTCACGAGTTGCAAGTCATGCTCGCTGCCGGAGCCCAACGCGAATGCGAAGGCGGCCACGGAGCCGCGGACCGCGAAGGTTCCGTCGGCGGGTTATAATATCGATAAACTACGGCGACCGCGCTAACGCCATTCCGTGTCCAAGAACACAGTGGAAGCATGTGGAAGCTTCTAGAACATTCCGGGTTCGGCAACTGTACGCAGTCTTTTTTTTTTGTTGTTGTTGTTGTTCCAAGAGAAACGGTGCGGCAGGAGCAGGCCACTGCGTGTACAGACAACTCGAACCACGTCGCGAAGCGCGCTCACGAGCTGCAAGTCATGTTCGCTGCCGGAGCCCAACGCGAACGCGAAGGCGGCCACGGAGCCAGGAACCGCGAAGGTTCCGTCGGCGGGTTATAATATCGATAAAACTACGGCGACCGCGCTAACGCCATTCCGTGTCCAAGAACACAGTGGAAGCATGTGGAAGCTTCTAGAACATTCCGGGTTCGGCAACTGTACGCAGGCCGCGACATTTTTTTTCTTTTTTATTCCTTTGTTTTTACCATCCCCACTCGCGCCGATCGCGGTGATAACCGCGGCGCGACGGCTAGCGAGCCGGTGACGTAGTTCGACATTAGACCAATGAGAGAAGAAAAGAAATGGCCCGGGCGTATCAACGCATGCGCCGAAGAGCTTGGCATCGCGGTCGTCGTGGGCGTATAGCGAGCATCCGGGGGCTCGGGCCGCCATTTTGTATTTTCAGTCCACTTCGACGTGCCTCGTCTAGGCTGCCTTCTGCGCCGCCCCATACCTCGATGCCCTGCTGGTCTTAATTACGCGCTAACAGTGGCAGCGCTTGTCGGAGTCACGCGCTGCGACTTGTTCCCGCCTTCGGCCGACTCTGGAAGCACCGGCTTCATGCCCCGGGCCTGCAAAACGTGAGGCACGCCTCGAGAGACTTGTAGCCCGACCCGCCTGCCGTCTCGGCAATTCCTGGCCCGGCTTTCGAGCTCCCGGAGTATAAGTGACGGCCAGCCGGCATTACTACGTTACTGTACGCGAACGACACTCCGGTCGAGCCGGCGCAGCGTATAAAAGTCGCAAGTCGTTCCTGCCGAGTACTTGTTCTTTTGTTTGTGCGCGTTTCCACCTCCTCGACGACGCCTGGACTATTGAACTTTGGATGAACTCTGAGCGTGGCCACTAACCCCAGGACCTGCGCGGCAACCCCTCTTCACGGCAAGCGTCGCCTCTACGAGCTTCGCATCGAGCGTCCTAAACGCTCAAAAGGCCTGTGTGTGCACTTAGTGCATTTTTTCTAGATGGTCTAGCTGGCGAGGGTGGCGCATGCCTTAGAGAAGTTAACTGTTTGTTCAGTTGCACTAGCTAGCGCTCACTAGGGTTGTATAGCTACAATATAAAATTGCGTAAAGTTAGTGTTGTTGCTTAGCTGTAAGCCCGAGGTTTCGTGGGCATGGCTTGCGGCCACACGGGTCTTCTCCGTGCCGGAATCGAAGAGGACGGGCCACGTGTGCGGGGTGGCGGCGTATAGCTTCAGGTTTAGCTGACACACAGGCTTAGCTCACACTGCGGAGGCTACAGCTGATAGCCGTCCTCTCTCGACTGCGTCAGGGACATGGACCCTTCCGAATGGCCTTGCGACCCGACCCCACTATTTCGTGACGGAGATAGCCCGCGCGCGTCAGTGCTATCGAGCGAAATGTGGACTCACGGAAGCAAACGTCATTCGGGAATTGCCTCGCCAGCTATTAGGCACTAACCCGCTCTACGCAGCACCTCGACGCCGGACGTGGCCTGCTGTTTTCGTCGGAGCTGGGCCGGGCAGCAGCTACAGTAAGCGGCCCGTTTCATTGCCGCTGTTGCTGTTCGTTTTTCAGTGTGTGCTTACTGTCCTCGCTATTTTCCAGAGCATCACTCGTGCCGCGCGCGGCCTACCGTGTTCCCTCGTCGGTGTGGCTTTGTGGCCCTGCACCGGGTAAGTACCACGTACAGATGAATAGTACTAATACATCTGTGTTCTCGAGTGCTTAAAAATGCCTTGTTGTCGTTTCAGGATCCCGAGGTCCGCTTTCGAGATTGCGGACCACGAGTAAGAAGGATATCCAGTGTGCTGCTCCACGTTCGCCATCCTCCCTACGTCCCCCACCGGAGATGGCCTTGAGCACCTCTTACCGTGGCTGACCGCGTTGGCTCCTTTGCATTTCCACGTCCATGGCGTCCTTCTGCTACGGTGGTCTTCGTTTGCAACTACTGGTAAATATCGCTTAAACACGATTCGCACTATCGCTATGTCTTTATTATTATTATTATTATTATTATTCCTTGTCAACGTGTGACCGCTTTGCCAGGTGCTCGCATGTCGTAGGTGATACTGAACGCCATAGCGCATTAAAAAAATAAATTATGTGGCTCCCACGCGCTGTTGGAAACGGTATAAGCGAAGCTTTCTTTACTGTGTGTGTTGATTGACGGCATTGGCGGCGATTTTTTTTTTTTCACATCGTATGTACTATCGGCGTCAAATGAAAGTTGAACAGCGGAGCGCGTGGCCCAAGCATAAGTGCAGATATAGTGCGCGCTGTCCAGTCATCACCATTGACAAGCGCGCACATCCGATTTGGCCGCACTGCGCGATCCCACTATAGTGAGATAATTTCGCTTCTGTCCTGGTTCTTACATTTAAAAGGGAGGAAATAAAAAATACGAAGCTAAAATATTGCAATTTAAGGCGAGTCTGGTCGCACAGATCGCCGAAGCCACAGGTGCTGTCAGCGCGAATAGCGGTGCGCGTGGTGCAGTTTGCACCATCATCGCCCGCACCGTGCACCGTCATCGCAAGGTAGATTCGCCCGCGCGGTGCGGGCGATGACGGTGCAAACTGCACCACGCGCACCGCTATTCGCGCTGACAGCACTTGTGGCTTCGGCGATCTGTGCGACAAGACTCGCCGTAAACTGCAATATTTTAGCTTCGTTTTTATTTTTTATTTCCTCCCTTTTAAATGTAAGAACCAGGACAGAAGCGAAATTATCTCACTAGAGTGGGATCGCGCAGTGCGGCCAAATCGGATGTGCGCGCTTGTCAATGGTGATGACTGGACAGCGCGCACTATATCTTCACTTACGCTTGGGCCACGCGCTCCGCTGTTCAACTTTCATTTGACGCCGATAGTACTTACACCAGCGGTGAGTTCATGTGATATGTTGCCTTGCATAAACGACTTGTTTGTCTACGTGTAGTACACAGGACAGATAGCGATGCCGGATTTGCTTGCGCAGCCATTGTTCATAGCCGGGGAGAAAAGTCAGCACTATCATTGCCTCACAAGGCGAGTGGTAAACGTTAAATAAATTACGGGACTTCACGTGCCAAAGCAATATGTGTGGCACTTTTCCAGAGCGAGGTACCGGGCCACGAGGCGGGAGATTCCACACAGCGCACACCGTAACTAGTTCTCATATTACCGCGGCGTGTTGATGATGCATGTTAGAACGATCGAGACGGATGACTGCTTCGAACATAAATAGTTTATTGAAGCAGCTCACGGCAAGGAGCCTTTCTCGTATTCGTCTTCGAATACTTTGGTGAAGGCATTTTACAGGCTCCCGCCTTCCAACTTGCCCGGAGATAGGCTCTGGCGGGATGTTTGAGGCACCCTTCAAAGATGTTCGCAAGTGTTCCGAGATATTATTTGTTGCCTTTCTGACTTAGACAAGCCCTTGTCGTTTCGCCGCGTCCAGGGTAACTTCTTTCAATTGGGCACATTTTCCAAAATGTTCTTCCACCCGGTGGTCACACCGCGCCGCCTTTGGACAATGGTTTCGCTCGTCTCGTTTTTTCTTGAGTAGCACCTATTGAGATATTCGCGATGCCATCTCATTCACCAAGCTTTCACGAGTTCGCATCTGCTTCGCCATGCTTCTTCAACGTGTCCGTTGTCTAGCCTTGTTTGTCCACTTTGAAGCGGTTGGCGTCAGCCTATGTTTGCAGGTATCAGTTGCATGGGCTCATTAGGTTCGCCATGCACGTATGTTAATGGTCAATTGTTGAGAGCTCCTTCAACTTCTGCTACAATTGTGCGTAGCTTCTCCACTGTAGTTGTACTTCTTGAGATTATTTTTCGCATCGATGTCTTCAGGCTTCGTATGAGGCGCCCGCAATATCCTTTCTCCCCCCCCCCTCCCACCTCCACGGGGCGCACTCGGCTATTGTTTTCCATTGGTTTGTGCTGCAATAATCCTTCACCCGTTCGTGCCCAACAGCTTCGAGCATTTCCTTCTCGGCCTTCGTAAAGGTACTTTACGAAGGCCGAGATATTTAACCATAGATTTCCATACTGTGGCGCATAGCCTCAGCGGGGGATCGGCCAAGAAGTGGGTGGTGCAATGGCACATGTACAGAACGGGTCATTGCCGAGGAAGCAGCCGGTATAATTAAAATAAGACACGAACAAATCCAAGCATGCTGAGGATGTCGCATTGTGTAGCGCGGTTAATTAGGCAAGAGAACGTGCACGCGCCTGTTTTCTTTCCGTCAAACACGCTGGTATGAACAGCTTCAAGAAAGCTTCATTTCACAGAAATTCCAGCATGTTGGATGACTCCGCATTTGTCTGCAATGGCACTTTGTTGCAACGGTCGCACCAGACGCGTATGCCCGATTGCTGTTGCATAGCTTGTCGAACGCGAGCGACTTTTTCATGCCTCTTACGGATTCTTTAGTCCCGTCTTATAAGCCTCTTTCTCAGTTTTCGCGCTTTTCGTGCCGTTTTCCTAGATAAACCATATCCGTATTATTCAATTTGTAGCCTCATTGAAGTATCGTTCGTCGAGACTTCGGGAGCTTACATATAACACGGCATGTTTTGCCTTTCGTTCTGCCTTGCATTAACGATGGATGCGTTCAATAGTGACCGCTTCCTGGCCGAGCGCGTCCCGATTGTGTAATGCCGAAGAGAGCTCGTGTGCCACTCCTGCCTCTTGGCTGCTGAGATTATGGAAGGTTCGGCGCTGCAACTCGCGCTTGCGTCTGTCGGGAATGGCTCGGCCGCTCTGCGCACGATTCCACGTAACGTGGCTTCCCGCTGTCGGTAAACCCCGTAGCAACGGTAACTTCTACGTGCCTCCTCGTTCGCCATAGACGTCATATGTCGTAAACGATATAACTTCACAACCTACCGACATTTTCTACTTCGTCTATTATTTTGTTTCAATCATTTCATTCATGCTAATAACCTAGATTTCACAAGCATTGAATTTTTTGGAGCATCGTTCACGAGTTGCCTTTATTCAGCCAGTCCCTTTTGCTTACTGTCTTTAATATCGACAGCAGTTTCAAGTTCCTTGGCCATCTGGTCTATGCCCGGGTTAGTTTCAGTGTGCCCTCTTATAAGAAGCAAGCTGAAGTACACAACCGTGTCGATCACAAAGAATGGTCGTGGGAAGGCCAGCGCTACTAAAAACGTATTGTTCGCGCTAACACACGTACCACGTTTACCCACCTGCACAATGTAGGTGAGGGGGTTAATTTGAGACCCGAGTGCAGGTAGTGCTGCCACGCCCGGTCACGACGGCGTTGACGGTGCGGCGTTATCAAGTTAGAAGGTATGGCTGCGTTGGGTGTCGATATGTGCAGAGCGGTCCACACGTGTAGCCGTTCAGCGCCGTACCACTTAATCCGACGAAATGTGTGGCAGGCAGCAGCATGTGGCGATGTGCACCTGCGCAGCCAAAACCGCATCGAACCGCACCTCTTGTTCCAGGCGGGCCGGCAGATCCGGCGGGAACATTTGCTGCAGAACGTAGAACTAGTCAATTAAGAGGTCAGGGCTGGTAGCACTGCCATGTCCATGCCTTACTGAACAAGCAACTAAACCTGCGATCAAGATGCATACACAACGCGAATAAGTGCACAGGACGATGGTAGTTGAGTCGCTTTATCGTAAAACGAGCATCGTCCTATGCTGTTCTTCGCTGTGTATGCGCCTAGTTAACTGGTTTAATTCCTCCTTCGGTGTGTACCAACATCCCCCCGCACTTAGCCTTACTGCATCCGTGCCTTATTGTTCCAGAATCTTGACCTCTGCTTTCGATTGCAGCCCACGTGTAAGGTGGATATCCAGCCCGCTGCTCCACGTTTTGCCATCCTCACAACGTCCCCCTCAGGAGATGGCCTAGAGCACCGCTCGTACCGTGACAGACCGTTCCCCTTCCCCGGTGCGGTCTCGCTGGCAGACGAGATTGCTCATCGCCCTTCTTTGCTACGGGCAAGTACCACGTACAGACCACTCGTACTACGGCTGTCCTCGAGTGATCGATAAATAAGCCTTATTGCTTCAGTTCGTTTGATTCGCCTTCCCTTTCGTTACACAAATTCGTTTCATCGCTTGGACAAGTATACGACAAAGGAAATAGAATACGAGGAAAATCAGGGAATACAAGTACTTGTCGGTACCTGACTAGGTCCCTGTCCTCAATATTTTGCACTCGAGCAACAGCGGTAACTTATCATTGTCACTGAAAAAAAAAATGAAATGTAAATTTTTATGCACTTGATCAAAATTCACTTATCTGGACTACCAGTTCACAAGCAAGCATGAACTGCATTTACTGTGTGGTAATTGTAATTGAACACATCACATGACTAAACAAAGCTTAACGTTCTGTCAGCAATTACGTATTTGTTCAATTACCTCACAGGCTCCCGAAGGAGTATTGCGTGAGGGGAGGATACAGGGAATTGGCAAAAGGGAGTACAAGGTGTACATTGTTATCGAGTAAACATGAATGAACAAGTATCTAACAATGTTAACGCAATACAAAACAAACGTTTTTTTTTTTTTTTGGGGGGGGGGGCGAAGAAAACCCTCCTAACCGTTTGTTGCGTAAACTTGGATAGCCCAGAAAAAAAACTGGCATCTAAAATACAAAAAAAGAACTTAGTTCTACCAAAGCCTAGGGGAAACACTATAGATTGGTAGCATGCTGAAATGTCTCTAGGACTTTGCTTGCTGAATTTCAGTTTCAATATTGCAACCATTCACGACAGCGGGGTTCAAGAGGCTCAAGGCTGTCTGCCGTAATTTGTCCTTGGTTTTTCAAACTCTTTGTAGATATCTTAACCTCAGTATTGATGTCGCCAGTATGCACGTGTGGTTGGATTGCGAATAGCAATTTGTAACGATCTCGGGAATCCTTAGTGGTCCGTTCTTTGGCAACATTGAAGCGAAAGGAAATGCTTTATTTCGTCGTTCGCCTTTTCATTTTGGTACTAGAAGTTGTGCCCCACATGACAATACATATTGCATCTGTGATTGACCTACATCTAAGTGTCATTTGGTCTCACCATTACTAAAGCACCTATGCTACCAGATTGCTTCATGTTTAAATTGCCAACATGGTCATTCCAAGGTAGTCATGGAAAGCATCCAATAATATTATGCTGTTTGTCCGCTCTATTTGATCAATGCCCATAGAGACCTAAAGGCTTTACTCCCGTGATTCGAAACCTTAAACTCGCTTCGCTTTGCTTTATGTGCTTCAATTGAAACTCGTTCACATCTGGCAACTTTGGCAACTCCCTTAACCAGCTGCTTGATTGTACTCGTTAAGTCAGCACTACATGAAACAATTAATGTAATCAGCGTACAAAAGCTGTCTATTGGTGGAATGGTAGCGATATTATTCACCTAAAGCTAAAATAAAAGCTGCCCTAAAATACCTTTGTGTTACTCCTTTAGTCATTGACATTAGCTTGGAGATTGATGCAACCGTGAAACACATTGGTACAATTTTGGAGATATTTTCTAATTAACTTAAAGTCCCCACCCACTAATTCTATAAAAACACCCTGAAGAGTACCCGCCGTGGTTGCTCAGCGGCTATGGTGTTGGACTGCTGAGCACGAGGTCACGGGATCGAATCCCGGCCACGGCGGCTGCATTTCGGTGTGGGCGAAATGCGAAAGCACCCATGTACTTAGATTTAGGTGCACGTTAAAGAACCGCAGGCGGTCGAAATCTCCGGAGTCCTCCACTACGGCTCGCCTCATAATCAGAAAGTGGTTTTGGCACGTAAAACCCCATAATTTAATTTTAACATCCTGAACAGTACTTAGCATTTCACTTCATCAAAGGCCCATCTTAGGTACAGAAATATTCATACCGCATTCAACTGCCGTTCCGTATTTTATTATTGCTTCCTTTGTTTGCAACATTGGCAGCTCAGTTAACTTGCCCTGTTCAAAAGTCCACTGGTGTCGCGAAATCCCTTTCATACTTTTTCAAGAAACCGAGAAATCTTTTTGTGTGTGTGCAAAATGCTTTGGTATGTTATAGTGGAAATGCTCAGTACGGATACTGTCTTTTCAGGATCCCGACATCTGCCTTCGATTGAGGCCCATGAGTCAGGTTATCCAGTGTGCTGCTCCCCGTTTGCCATCCTCCCAACGTTCCCACCTCGGGAGATGGCCTAGAGCACCACTCGTACTCTGGCAGACCGTGCTTGTTAAATTACATTCCCTCACCCATGGCGTCCTGCTGGCAGTCGGAACCTTGCTCCTCGCCCACCACTATACTGGTCAGTATCTCGTACTGACGTCTCGTACTTCGGCTCTGACCTCCAGTGGTCAACAACAAGCCCGCTGATGTTCTCGTTCTGCAGATGACCGTTTTCGACGGCGGTGAGCGAGGAGGACGTCCGAGGCAGTCTTGCCAAAAGGTGGGAAATTTTACATATTGTGGACAATATGTCTGAGATCTCGGGGGAAATATTATTCTGGCAATGAAAACGTGTTAGATTTTTTTTGACATCAGAAGTGCTTTTTCGATTTAATGTGCTGCACTGTACAGCTATGGGCGATAGTAGTTTATATGAGCAGACAACTGAAGTCAATGCGACATGCCTGAATTATTACACGGACGCTATATTGCGAGATTTCTAAATGTTATCTTACGCGTGGCCAGCTTCGGTTACGCTTTCTGCGGCTAACTTGAAGTTGCAATGGCAGACATTACAAAAGGCTCACATCAGCGACCTCAGCCACTTTTTTGGCGTCTCCAGTGCGAGTAAGACTAAATTTTGAAAGCAGTTTCAGCAAAGCTGGTTAGATCTTTTGTTAAAGCGCTGAATTGCTCCACTACGGGGTGATGGCCACCAGCTTCATACGTTTTGGGCCATCATGTGTTCAGACAAAACGTGGCCATGTATAACAAACTGAATATCGTGTATTTTTTTTATTTTCTAAGCCAAGTATGACGCTTGAAACATGCCGATGAGGAGCTGGAAGTATAGCTTCTTATTTACAGATGGCTTTCTTGATTGCTATTATATATTGCTTGAACGCGGGAATAACTGACACTAGCACTCGATGTCTGCGGTTTGAAAGGCATTTTATCAAGGCACTGTACCTGGTTTTGAAACTTCCTTATTTTTTTCAACTGTCAGCCACTTAGGCGCACATATCCTGGACTCCATCGTGATTGTTTAGCGTTTCCTTGTCGAATGGGTTTTAGTTAAGTCAGCTGCAGGGAATTCGGCCTCAGATTCTCAGCAAGCGACTTCCCCGCCGCGTATAGATGCTTTTCTGAATAAGTATGGTCTTGGCGTATGGAAAATTTTCACCCACGTATGTGGCAAAAGTACACGTGACAATTTGGCAGCACTGGTTTCTGCTCAAAATTGCAAGCATTTCCTTGCCTATGTTCCAGATCGGATTCCTTCGAGCAACAATCCTTCCACGGCTCTGCAGGTTTGCACATCGGCCGGCAACTGGACATCCAAGTCTGAGCGTGGCAACTAACCCCAGGACATTCGCGGCAACCCCTTGACACGGCGAGCGTCGTCTCTGCGAGCTTCGCATCGAGCGTCGTAAACGCTCATCAGGTGCACTTTGTGCATTTTTTTCAAGATGGTCTAGCTGGCGAGGGTGGCGCACGCCTTAGAGAAGTTAACTGTTTGTTCAGTTGCACCAGCTAACGCTCACTAAGAATGCATAACTATATTACAAGATTGCTTAGCTGTAAGCCCGAGGTTTCGTGGGCATGGCTTGCGGCCACATGGGTCTTCTCCGTGCCGGAATCGAAGAGGACGGGCCACGTATTGCGGGGTGGCGGCGTATAGCTTCAGGTTTAGCTGACACACAGGGTTAGCTCACACTGCGGAGGCTACAGCTGATAGCCGTCCTCTACGAGTGCGTCAGGGACATGGACCCTTCCTAATGGCCTTGCGACCCGACCCCACTGTTTCGTGACGGAGATAGCCCCGGTGCGTCAGTGCTATCGAGCGAAATGTGGAATCACGGAAGCAAACGCCATTCTGAAATTGCCTCGCCAGCTTTTAGCTATTGCGGCGACCTTACGTCGCCTACGGTCTGGAGCGCGGCTCGGCCGTGCAGCAGCTGCGGTAAGTGGTCCATTTCTTTGCGATTCCAGCTGTTATTTTCTGGTTGTTTACTTTCCTCCTTGCGTCGCAGATGATGACCTTCACCACTCGTGCAGTCACCGACTGTCTTAACTCTTTCGCATTCCCTCGGCGGTGAAGTGTTACTGGTGAATTGGACTTTGTTCCTCGCCCGGCACTACTCCTGGCAAGTATCATGAACACTAGAATTGTAGTATGGCTGTGTTCTCGAGTGTTTAACAAGCCCTGCCTGATTTCAGGTTCCTACCGTCTGCTTTCCATTGCGGCTGTTCACAAGCATATCCAGCGGGCGCTTCTGCACATCTAGTCTCCGGTCGTGTTACGTCTGCATTTTTCTCGCCGGTGGCTTTTAGTTGGGAGACGGAGATTCGTTGAACTCCCTGCACTACTTCTGACAAGTACCATGTATACACTCCAATGGTACTACGGATGTTTTCTCGTGTGGCGTATAAGCCCTGTGGCATTTAATGTTCCGAATGTCTGCTTTTGAATGAAGCCGTGTTTTCCTCTGACGGCTATGGTTCGTGTTCTCTCAGTGCTCCTTTCCTTAATCCTGTTGCTACACCTTGCCGGTTCCGCAAGTACACAAACTTTGTGGGCTTGCGATGAAATTTGCTGCCGAATGTATTTACTCTGCAGACCTTCGGCGTTACGTTTATGCTTCGGAAAACTTCTTTCACCAGTTTCCAAAAGGCTGTTGTATGTCGCTGTCCGAGTAAGACTACGTTGAATTTCTTCCGTTTCTGGTTATATTTCTTGGCTGAGTTCATTTCCTCACCCGTAATTTCGTCTACTCGGAGTGCCACATTTTTCACAATGCTTTTGTCACTCCACGTAGTCTTCACTTTTGTCGAAGGTTTCCGTCCTATTTAATTTTTCCTCCCAGTTTTCTGGTTCCGCCCGTCGGGTCCGCAGAAGTTAGAGGAATATTCGGGTAAATAGTTCTCCCTTATGCAGTACACATCGGCCGATCGCTTTCTGCAGTAGACTTGAAGACTACGAATGAGCCTTTAATTGAAACCGCCCCCACACGGTGTTTTGCGGAAGGAATTTCTACTTGGTGATATATCAAAATTGTTCTGTTTATCGACGTAATGGTGCTGTGACCGCATTCAATCTCTTTAGTTCTCCTGAGTCTGGCATTGTTGCTGAGCACATTTATGTTCGACCTGAGAAACGCCGAAAATAGTGTAGAAAACCGATGTGAAGAGTCTCCAACAGTTTCGCAGTGTACACCTCTTGTCACGGCACATGTGAAAGTTGCTATACAAAGTTTGGCTATGTCTCCTTTCTTTCTTTTTTTTTTTTTTTTTTTGTAGTTGCTTCCAGCGCACCGTTGAAACATAGAGCAGGTATTTCAAACAATGTGGTCTTCCTTACTCTATCCTCAAGAGAAGGTACTTCGTCTTATAAGGATCTGGAGTTATATCTTTGCTACACAACGCACTGTCATATTATTTCTTTCACCTATTTTCGTCCTCCGATTACCCGAAATCTCGTCATTATACGCGCCGGTGTACCGCGTACTCCACCGTGATGTTTGTCCATATAGATGTCGCACTAATAGTCCACATTTCTTCCGTTTACATGTGACAGGGTGCTGCTCCTCTTGTGATACCGGCCCTATCAAAGGCGCCCTTGAAGTCTCATTGGGTCTTTGTCTTAAAATATCTGGTATTCGCATATTGTCTGCACATTCGCTTGCTTGCTGAATTTCTGCAATTATTTTGCAATACACACACTGTTCTAGCCAAATGAGGCAGGTTTCGGCGGTATTTATTTCTTCTGCTTTTAGTAGACCGTTGAACTTGTCCTCTAATATTGCCGGAACGACACATTCACGCAGTTGCTCTCCAAATATTCAAGTAACTGCCGTACCTGTCAACTTCAATGCCTCGTCTTGAGATCCTTTTCGACGTATATCTGACACGAGAATCATCTCCTTTCCTTTCATTATTAACCGGCATTTTGTAACGGCTATTTGGTCTGTAGCAACTGGGATCCCTTCAACAAAATTGTTCACTACATGTTTTCTACAGTGACTCCTGGTTAAATCTGCTCGATTTTTCCATACTATTGACGTATACCCATTCTTCTCCTACTGATTAATCTTATTTTTTTTTGTAGTCTGAGTTCAACGGTTACTTGGATGGATGGATACAACTTGTACGTCCGGCAAGCTTTAACGCGACCCGGGCTTAGGTCTCCCACGGGGGAACGTCAAGGCCCTGCCTCAACGCCGCCTCACGGGCTTGCTGGACTGCCCACGTCTGGATTCCGAGGTCTGAGCTACGCAGAGCGGCGGCCCACCTCGACGACAGGGTCTCCAGAGCAACTGCCATCCCTCCTATAACTACATTGCACTCCCACAGCATGTTTGAGTATTGCTGGTCCTTCCTGGTACAATTTGCACGTGTCGTCCTGATGCTTATTTGGGAAGATACGTTTCAGGCGGAATGGATTAGGGAAAGTGTTCATCTGGAGTTGTCTCCAGGCGACGGCCTGTCTCATGTTCAGTTTGGGACTGGGCGGTATATC
Source organism: Dermacentor andersoni (assembly GCF_023375885.2). NCBI lineage: Eukaryota > Metazoa > Arthropoda > Arachnida > Ixodida > Ixodidae > Dermacentor > Dermacentor andersoni. Next base: position 133,677,500 of record NC_092821.1, read on the forward strand.
CTTCTGGCGTTAAAATATGCACTGGTTATGTCGTATCTGGTGAGCCTGTCCCGTTCTGCGCGAGAAGCGTTCGCTATCGTGCGAGAGGCGTTGCCCGATTCGGCGCGGCGGGTCACGTTTCGCGCCGTCCGGTGCGCCGTCCCGTTTAGGTTCGGGAGCGCGTCGCCTTGCGTGGTGAAGTGCGCGGGTAACCATGATCCTCGAGCTCGCGGTTTCGGATCTGCCCACTTTCGCCAGCATGGACAGGGCTTCCTTGGGAATTCGACCTTTGGCGTAGTTCTTTACCGCCGTTTGCGAGTCGCTTAGTACGACTTCGCATTCCTGTTCTGTGAGGGCCAGCGCAATCGCTACTTCCTCCGCTATTTCCGAGTGTTTGGTGTATACGCCGCATGTGGTTCTGATTTTGGACTCTGTGTCTATGACTACGGCTGTGTATTTTGGCCGTTCGGATATTCGGCTGCGTCGACAAAGCGTGCGTTTCTCTCCCTGCCAAATGAATGGAGCAGAACCTCGGCTCTTGCCTTTCTTCTACCTCGGTTGCAATCGGGGTACACGTTTCTTGGGATGTTTGCCACCGTAATGGTGTCTCTGATTTTGTTGGGGATTTGCATTTTGTGGCCGTGCTGGTTATGGTACGTTACGCCGAGCGTGTTTATAATGTACCTTCCCGTCGTGGTGGTCGACAGGCGTTCGAGCTGCGAGATTGCTTCATACATTTTCTTTCTCCAATGCAGCACAATTGTACAAGTGGTTCGATACTTTACTGTTGCTCGCAACTTATAATTTGCGAGACTGACGACGGTGTTCATGAGCACTACTGTGTTCTTTGCCAGGACCAGCACTGTCTCCGCCCTGATTTAACAGAACCATGAATGCTGCACTTGAATACACCACCGGGCTTGCATCCGAGAAAAGTGTCGGTGCTTACGTTCCGTTTCTTGTTGTGGATATGCTTTGAGGCATTTAGTTTATCTTCCCCGGTATATTTCTCCGTTGATCATTTATCTTCGTCTGAAAGAGGGTTGTCCCAAGATTCCGGTTTTTTCACATCATTGAATACCGATATTAGCTATTGCAGTGCAGGACGTTAGAAATTCAAGCTGACCAAATATTTTTGCCCTGGCTTGAGATACTCATCGCTTCGTGAGCATTTCACTCGAGTCTTCGTAACGATGGGAAAGCAGAATGCCGTCGGCCATGTCCCAGTTCATTCCTAGACTACTTGTCTGGCTTGATCACGTAAGAACGGCATTTTGACACGAATATAAATTCATTTCTTCACTGTTCTATGTCCATTTCCTAACATTCATTGCAGCTCGGAGAACTTTCTTTTTTTGCTTCTATATACATGCCTTTTGCCTGCTGTTATGATGCTCCAAGCATAACTTCATCAACGCAAACTTAATTACGTTTGCGGTTATTGCAAGAATTTCTTAAAAAATTGATTAACAGTGTTGGTACATCTGCATTCAAATTACCTCCTGTCTGAAGATAATCATTCATAACATTCCTGATCTTAACCACGAGGTGTCAAATACTACGCTTAATTTTCTTGCTATAGTCGGTCTTCTCGAATTGCTTGATGGCGCGATATGGTAGTTATTCTTCCGAACTCGCTAGTTCTGCTTTCCAGGTGTGAAACATCTCGCATTGAACAGTACTATTTTTATCTCTGTGCTGCATTCGTCTGGCATCTTCCAGATAGTCTTCAGATTGCTACTTCGTTGATTTCCGCGTTAACTTGCTCTCTTCACCCTTCTGGAAAGTCCTTGTAACTACATAGTCCACTTTATGCATCGTTTCTTTCTCAGGAGCTAAGCCACTATATTCCGCCTTCAAAAAGTTCAAAATGGAAGTCGTCAGTTTGTGCGGCGTCAAGAACAATGGCGAGTTTCGCGCTTCGCAGTTCTCTTCAATCCAGTCGGGTATTTTCTATTTTCCACTGTATCTTCGTTTCGTCTTTTCACTGGGCTTTCCTCCTCGCCTGCACTACTACTGGTAAGTGTCGTTTACACGGGACTCGTATTACCACTGTGTCCTCCAGTGGTTAACAAATAAGCACTGTCATTCCAGCTTCTGCATGCCTGTTTTCAGTTGTCGTCCAGAAGCGTACCCAACGCGCTGTTGCACGAATATACGGTCTGCGCTCCAAAAGATAACTTCGGGCACGAGCATCACCTGTTCCAGGAGCGACTGCTATTGCTTCTACATTCCCTCGCCCGTGGCGTCCTGCTGGTAGACTGTACTTGTCTCCTCGACCTGCACTACTACTGGTAAATATCGTTTACACGGGATTCGTATTACCACTGTGTCCTCCAGTGGTTAACAAATAAGCACCGTGTCACAACAGCTTCTGCATTCGTTTTCAGTTGTGGTCCACTAGCGTACACAACGCGCTGTTGCATGACTCTATGGTCTGCGCTCCAAAAGATTACTTCGGGCACGAGCATCACCTGTTCCAGGAGTGACTGCTGTTGCTTCTAGATTCATTCGCCAGTGGCATCCTGCTGATAGACTGGACTTCTCTTCGCCTTGCACTACTACTGGTAAATATCGTTTACATGGGGCTCATATTATCACTGTGTCCTCCAGTGGTTAACAAATAAGCACTGTGTCGTTACAGGTTCAGCACTCCTGTTTTCGACTGCGTGGGTACCTAGCACGCCCCTGCACATGGACTCTCCGTTCAGCGCTCCAAAAGAGATTACTTCGGGTACAAGCATCACCCGTTCCATGAGCGACTGCTATTGCTTCTACATTCCCTTGCCAGTGGCCTCCTGCTGATAGACTGGACTTGTCTCTTCGCCTTGCACTACTACTGGTAAATATCGTTTACATCGGGCTCATATTATCACTGTGTCCTCCAGTGGTTAACAAATAAGCACTGTGTCGTTACAGGTTCAGCACTCCTGTTTTCGACTGCGTGGGTACCTAGCACGCCCCTGCACATGGACTCTCCGTTCAGCGCTCCAAAAGAGATTACTTCGGGTACAAGCATCACCCGTTCCATGAGCGACTGCTATTGCTTCTACATTCCCTTGCCAGTGGCCTCCTGCTGATAGACTGGACTTGTCTCTTCGCCTTGCACTACTACTGGTAAATATCGTTTACATGGGGCTCATATTATCACTGTGTCCTCCAGTGGTTAACAAATAAGCACTGTGACGTTACAGGTTCAGCACTCCTGTTTTCGACTGCGTGGGTACCTAGCACGCCCCTGCACATGGACTCTCCGTTCAGCGCTCCAAAAGAGATTACTTCGGGTACAAGCATCACCCGTTCCATGAGCGACTGCTATTGCTTCTACATTCCCTTGCCAGTGGCCTCCTGCTGATAGACTGGACTTGTCTCTTCGCCTTGCACTACTACTGGTGAATGTCGTTTACACGGGACTCGTATTACCACTGTGTCCTCCAGTGGTTAACAAATAAGCGCTGTCCTTACAGCTTCTGCATTCCTGTTTTCAGTTGTGGTCCAGAAGCGTACCCAACGCGCTGTTGCACGACTCTATGGTCTGCGCTCCAAAAAATTACTTCGGGCACGAGCATCACCTGTTCCAGGAGCGACTGCTATGGCTTCTACATTCCCTCGCCAGTGGCGTCCTGCTGGTAGACTGGACTTGTCTCCTTGCCTTGCACTACTACTGGTAAATGTCCTTTACAGGGTACTCTTATTACCACTGTCCTCCAGTGTTTGACAACTAAGCACTGTGTCGTTACAGCTTCTGCACTCCTGTTTTCGACTGCCGTGGGTACCAAGCACGCTCCTGCTCATCGACTCTCCGTTCTGCGCTCCAAGAGATTACTTCGAGCACCAGCATCACCCGTTCCATGAGCGACTGTTATTGCTTCTACGTTCTCTCGCCGACGGCGCCCTGCTGGCAGACTGGACTTAGCCTGGCGCCCTTGCACTTGATTCTGGTAAATATCGCGTACACACGACTGTACTGCGCCTGCGTGTTTTCGAATGACCAACAAACAGGGCTTGTGTCATTTCAGGTTCCCAGTGTTTGCTGTCGCTTGCGGCGCAAGAGAAACAGTCCAGCACTCTCATTTACAAGAACATTACTGGCCTTGCCTCACGAACAACCATCTTCAGCCCGGTCGTCCTGCCGCGTGCTCTATGCAACAAGCTTCCTCACACTAGTGAACTCGTCGCACGCCTGTCTTGGCGGTGTCCTTCACTGTTTTGACGGCGTGTTCATGCTCTGAAGGACTGCGTGTGGTCACCGCCCCGAGACCGTCCATCGGATGTGCTCCTACAGTTCGTTGTTGCCTTTTTCTGCAGGCATGTTTACATTTCGTGTAGCAAGTTTTTCTGTTTTGGAAGTGGCACGTTGCTTAGCGAATGGCTAGCGCTTCTAGGAATCGGGTTAATACGAAGCAGAACAGTAAAGGTCCGGTTAAGTGGACACCACTCGGTACTTAATAAGGACTGTCGATGTTTTCATGAGCCGATCTGTAAATTTTTGGTGGCGAGAGTAATGGACATTCATTCATTGTGCTCTTTTGTAGTGTGTGTGTGTGTGTGTGTGTGTGTGTGTGTGTGTGTGTGTGTGTGTGTGTGTGTGTGTGTGTGTGTGTGTGTGTGTGTGTGTGTGTGCGCGCCGCCTACTCTGTGCTCCTTTCTTTCGATCGAGAACGTATGACATGAGCTCCGTTGGTACCTGGCGCACTTCGAATTGTTTGTTTTGGTAGCATTTCCAACGTCAGTTGCTTCACTTTTCCCGGTTTATTCCTATTGAAAGGTTCCTGGTTTGTAGGTTTACTATCGTCTATGGACATCCTCTTTTGGATTCGTCGAACCGCTGGTTTCCTTGGCTTTGGTCCCTGTGTTGATCTCTTTTCAGCATTCAGCGGATTTGTTCAGGCGCCTTTCTCGTGCCAGAAACGGTCTTCACACATTCTCGGTTCTTCCACGTCGCTCATCACTGGCTCTAAAAGATTAACAAAAGCTTTATTGGTAGAAAGAACTTCGTTGCCCCTAAAACGGGGCAACGTCGTGTGGTCGGACCCCTATTCCAAGGCATCGCTGGCCCTCGCCATCCTTTCTGCCCTCCGGACGAGCCTGAGCTGATCCCCGAGGGCGGAGCTGGATAGCAATGCCTCCCACCTCGCTCTCGTGTTATCTTGTTCTTCTGAGTGAGCTGTGCACTCCCATGTGATGTGGTAGAGCGTGGGTGTGCTCCCGCACCAGGGGCATATGTCCTTGTATGCTGTTGGGTAGTATATGTGCAATTTATGTAGGTTTATGTATGTGTCCGTTTGGAGCCTGCGTAACGTCGCTGAGTCCGCGGCTGAAAGGTTCCTATGCAGGGCTGGTTAGAGCCTTCTGAATTCCCTGTAGTGTTGCAAGATCGCTTTATAACTTAGATCGATGGGTGTCGGGTCCTCCACCATGTTGCCATGGGCAGCTCGGCAATTAGTGAAACCTCGAGCCGCCTCATCTGCATGGAGGTTCCCAGTAACACCCTCGTGTCCCGGGGCCTATGTTATAGTTTGGGTATACCTGATGTTAAAGTCTCTGTTGATTTCGGTAAGTATCCGGCGTGCCCTCGCGCCGATTTGTCCCCTCTGATAGTTCCTACATGCGGCCTGAGAATCTGTGATTATTGTTAGTGGAGCATCGCGCTCTATGCCTTCTCCTATAGCTAAGGCGATGGCTATCTCTTCGGCTTCTAAAATGGTTGCTCGGGAAACCGAAGCACAGGCCGTGCTTTTCCCTTTACGGTTTACAACTGCCACCATGTTCTTTGCGTTTGCCCGATATGGTGAAGCATCCGTGAATCGTGCAGTGTCCAAGTATTTTGTTGTTTTGTCTATGTATTCTGCTCTAGCTTTTCTCCTTCCTGCGTGTAATGTCGGATCCATGTTTTGTGGTATTGGTGATACCCCATACAAAGCTCTAATCTGGCAGGGTAGACTTTTGGCGTTTTCGTATATTTGTATGCATTTTTCAAGGCCGATTCTTTGAAGAAGAGCTCTGCCGACTGTCGTTTGCGCCAATCGAGTCCTCTGCGCTATGAGTTGGGCTTCAGCCAGCTCATGAAATGTATTGTGGAGGCCGAGGGCTAGAAGCTTCTCATTTGAAGTGTTGCGTGGCAACCTCAGGGCTGTCTTCTATGCCATCCTTATTTTATCAGCCTTTTCTTCCTCCCTCTTCATGGTATGGTAAGGTAGGGAGTACATTAGTCTGCTAATGACCAGGCTTTTCACCAGTCTGAGGGTGTCTTGTTCCCCCATTCCTGTCCGATTATGAGCCACACGGGCTATCATCCGGTTAATTTGTTGCGTTGTTTTTCTGATCGTGTTTAAAGTGTGTAAACATCTGACATTAGATTGCAGCCACATCCCCAACACTCTTACTATTGACCTCTCAGGAATAATTTTCCCTTCCAGCCTGATCTCGAGTTTGAGTCTCGGGTCAGTTTTGTTTGTTTTTGTGAGGCGAATGAGTTCTGACTTCGCCGCAGAGCACTGCAGTCCTCTTTGTTGCGTATAGTTTTCTATTGGCTGCCCGTTGGAGCTTTTCCTCCTTCTCTCCCAAGTTGCCCTTGGTTATCCATATCGTTATATCATCCGCATATAGGGAATGACGGACGTCGGGGATTTCTTGGAGTTTTTTAGCTAGTCCAATCATGGCTATGTTGAAGAGTGTAGGCGAAATCACCGCACCATGTGGCGTTCCTTTGTTAGGAGGATGGATGACTTCAGATTCATCGTTTCCTACTTTAACTGCTGTTCTCTGGTTGGGGAAGCTTCGGATGTACTGGTACGTCCTTTGACCGCAGCTGGTCTCTGCAAGTCCATCCATTATCCCTTTGTGACTTACGTTGTCGAAGGCCCCTTTTATATCGACAGCCATGACAATGTGTTCTCCTGCCTTGGGGACGTTCGTCAATACTTCCTCTTTTAAAAGCAGGAGCATGTCCTGTGTTGACAGATCTGGTCTGAAGCCAAACATGGTGTCAGGCATTAAGTTGTTTCCTTCAAGATGGTGTTGGAGTCTAGTGTTTACTAATCTTTCGAACACCTTTCCTAGACATGATGTAAGAGAGATTGGCCTAAGGTTTTCTAAAGTAAATTTCTTCCCTGGTTTTGGAATCATGATTATCACAGAGTGTTTTCATTGCTGTGGTATCGTTCCTCTGACCCAATGGTCATTTATAAAGTTCTTAAGGGCTCTTATGGCTTCATCATTCATGTTTCTAATCATGGCATTTGATATTTGGTCCGCCCCTGCCGCTGTGTTCCGTTTTGTACTGGCGATTGCTGCTCTAACTTCTGCCACCGTGAAGAGTTCATCCATTTCTGGGTTTGGGTGTCCGGTGTAATCAGCTTGGTATGGGGGTATCGGGGCTTTGTTACAGATGCATTTTCTATGGACTGCCTGAAGGAGTTCTGCTTTTGTGCCTGGGTACGAGTGTAGCAATCTCACCAAGTTTTGTCCTTCGCGTCTGGTTTTGAGCGGGTCAATCATCCCTCTGAGGATGTTCCACGTTTTTGCCGTCCCTAGGGTTCCATTAAGTGATCCGCAGAAGCGTTTCCAGTTGGCTGTTGGAAGTTGATTAGCATATTCCTCGGCCTTCTGGGTTATTTCTTTGATTTTCATTTTGAGTTTGCGGTTGCATTTCTGTCGCTTCCATCTTTTGGTCAGGCTTCGTCTTGCATCCCACAGATGCAATAGGTGAGGGTCCATTTCAGGTGTTTTGTCCGTCCTGGTGATAGTTTCGGTATGTTTCTGCTTTATATTTCGTATGCGTTCGCACCAGTTATCTAAATCATTTATGTCCGTGGTTTCTTTAAGCGATTCGCTGTACGCTCGCCAGTCTGTTATTTTAGCTGTACCTATTTGTTTGCGGATTTGAGCTGTGCGGATTGTGGTGCTTATAATGCAATGGTCACTTACTAGATTTTTGAGGGTGTTGCACCACTCCGCGTTTGGACAATTTTTGGTTATTGTTAGGTCCGGAATTGTCTGCGGAGATACTATTCCCTGTTTTTGTTGGCCTTGCCGGGTCTGTTAGAAGTGTCATTCCGAGTGCTTCTATTTGTCCCATAATATTTTTGCCTTTATTGTTCTGGGTTGGATACCCCCAGCTTGAGTGCCTGGCATTAAAATCCCGAACTATCACTAGAGGTCTCCCTTTCGCCATTTTTGCTGTCTCTTGAAATAGTTTGTCGAACGTTGCTCTTTTCTGACTCGGCGGGCTGTAGACATTAATTATGAAGGCACTCTTTCCCTTGGTGCCTTTATATGTGATTTCTGTTATCATATGCGGAATGTCCGTTCCTTCTATGGATTTGTGACATATTGCTGTGACTTTCTTGTCCACCAATGTTGCGACCTTCCAATTTTCACCTTCGGTATTGACGGTTTCGTATCCCTGTAATTTTGGGTTTGTTCCGGCGTCTTGCAATGCAATGATAGCTGGATCTTTTTTGTGCCATCACCAGTTGCGACAGTTGTCCCATTTTACGCCGGAACCCGCGGCAGTTCCACTGCCATATTTCGCATTCTTCGGAAGCGTGCTTTTGATGTTTAGGCATTGTGTGTCGCCTGGGTCATGGCCGACAGGCCTGGCCTGTTGTATACTTTCTCTGCTTTTTCTCTTATGCTGCTGCCTGTGGCATGTTTTCTCAATGCTTTCGTAAATTCTATTTGTTGTGCCTGGATTTTCTTGTCCAGAGCTTCTAGTTTTCGATCTACCTGAATCATCACCTGCTCTATGATTGTGGGTATAACTTATTTTATGGTTTCTTTCAATATCGACAAGGTAATTACGGTGTCTCCTTCTAAATTCCGTAGTTCTTCTCCTTTCTGTCCTGTCTGGACCGGTTTAGGTTCTTGTTGTGGTTGCTGCATTTGTTGCTTTTTCAATTGCCTATTTTCTCTTTCGAGGTCTCCTATTCGCACTCGCATTAGCTCTAGTTCGCGTTCTAGGCATGTGAGTTGTTGTTTGGTGTGGGGGTTGGGAGGCGATTGCTGCCCAGCTCACCTTGTTTTTGCCTTCCTTGTTCAGCGTCTTCTTGCTCTTCTGCTGTTGTTTTGTTGTTTGGCCCCTCTATTGGCCACTGTCCCTGGAGTTGGAGCGGTCTCGGGAGCTGGACCTGGATCGGGACCTGGAACGGGCCCCGTCTGGTGATGCAGAGCCCTCACGGTCCGTGCTGAACAAGCGTCTCTTCAGGATTCCGTTGGCTTGTGGTCGGCGTAGACGTTGCGACAGTGGTGGCCTGCCCCTTTGGGGGACCCGTTTGAGTTTCTTGGTGCACTCCGATGCCGCCGTAGTATGAGCCCTCCCCCCCCCCCCCCCCCCGCACAGGACACACTCTGGATCACAGGTGTGGTCCTCAGGAGGGTCCCTTAGCCAACAATTGCTGCACGCCTTTGCCGTGGGCGTTGGACAAACGTCCGTTCTATGTCTCTTGCTTTTGCAGTTTGAAGTATTGTCTCGTGGGCTGATAAGGCACACATGGCATTTCGCCACCGTAATAGTAGACGAAGCGTGGCACTATCGGTCCATCGAACGTTATCATTGCGGTTTCAGACTTGCCGAGCATCCGGGCTTGGACGATTGTCACTCCTTGAGTGCGCACTCGGAGATGACTTAAAGGTTCATCTTCTGGGGTTTCGCGTTCCAGACCGTGTACCACTCATTTAAGGTACCCTTCAGGGGTGGTTATGTAGGTGTTCATCGGATGTTTAGTGCCATTGAGCTCCAGCGTTTTGATATTCACGATCTTCTCCGCCACTTGTTCGTATGGGGTACTTACAATGATTGTTTGACCCGTTACGGAGGCGAAGCAGAAATTTGTCGCTCCTGCAGGTCTCAGAGTCGCCGCTTGCACGTTCTATCGCTCGCGCAACTTCGTAGATTTTAAGTTTTTACAACTAGCCCTGGCTTGGGACGCATGATAATTTTCATGTCATTTCTGGGCAGCGGCGCCGCGCGCGTTCGACGTCGGGCTCGACGCTACGCCGCGTTTAGCTCGCTCTCCCGCAGGCGCCTTGGCGTTGCAGCTGCTGTTGCCCTCACCGCCGCCTCGAGCTCCGCTGTCATCAGAGGCTGCTCGCACTTATTTTCTTAAACCTTTTCGTGCTCGCAAAGATAGTGCAAGTTGACACTGACCGTTCTTGGCTTCGTAGTCTTCCCTTGCCGAGTCTTTCTCTTCGTTCTCGTCGGCGTCGCTGGTTGATTCCCCCTGTATCATCTCGTCAGGTGAGAAGTCCTCTTCAGCGTCGGCCGCAGATCCCGCTTGGTGTTCGATGGCTTGGTCATCCGTGTCCATGGTGTCCTGGGCTAGTTCCGGGCCGTCGTCCGTTGGAAGTTGGGCTGTGGCGGTGCTACGCTTGGGCCGGGAGCTGACTGCCTGGGGTCCGCGCTCCGCTACGCCGTTAGGCTTAGCGTGGCGGGCCGGCATGCTCGGGCGATGGTCTTATCTTATTGATGGAAGCCGGGTCCACTTGTCAAAAAAGGGGGTATCAGCGTGTTCCTGGTGACTTCCTACACAAATCCTGCGAATTCCATGGTGCTCACATTATTTTGACCGCTACTAGGCAAGACGGAGCCGATGCGAACACGTCTGTACTCCTCGGCACCACCTGGCGCTTTCCAAAAGATTAACATGTCACTACAAAAGGACACAATGTCAATGAATGGGAAAGGGGAGGGTCGTTATTCTCGCCAACAAAGATTTCCAGATTTGCTCATGATGATAATGACGTCCATCTTTAAGACTGGTTGGTGGCAAAGGTCACCGGGCTCGCTGTTTCTAGTCTTTTGCTGTCCTTGACTCATCAAATGCTTTATGGATCTACATGGTCCAACTTATGTATTACCTGTCGTTTGTTTATCGGACAGCGCTACCCGCTGTCGTCGCTTGTTCACCGCTTACACCGCGCCGTAGTTCGATATTTGTGTCAACTATCGCGTACTCTGCAAGATAAGTAAGAATACTGAAGCGCCATGGCGCCCTTCACGCGGCTGTGACGTCGTTGCCTGCCGATTGTAGTTCAGATTACGCACACTTGCGTAATTTCGTGATTAAAGTGCACCGCGTGAGCCATTGTCAAACAGCCGCTTCGAAGTGTCTACATCTACTCCCCTTATGCCAAGTCGTGTGTAAACGTCTCGAGAAGCGACGTGCACGACCACGCTCAAATAAATCTTGATTAGAAAATGTGTATTTTTATTGTGCTGAAGCGAATTATGTGTACCAGAGTTTCCCCCGTACTTTCCTTTTTTGCTGTACGCTGTGTGTCTTTCCATTGCTCTTCGCATGCATCTGAATGCGTTTGCGTTGAATAGTGATTGAATTTGCACATGCTACCGCTGTTGTCCTAATCTCGATATAAGGACGCACACTTGATTTATTACGATTCACTTTCATTGTTCTCAACCTAACCTGTAATAACCTTACCTCTGCGTTGCTCAATAACCAAATAAAGAATGAGCACTGTCCTTAATAAATAGCTCCGTATGCCGCATTGCTCTGCCTTTTTTTTTTTTTTGCTGCTTTCATACGGTGTGATGAAAGTCGAGCAACCACGCATGAGCAATTGTGCTCAGTCGAATGCATTTTTCTTAAACTCTAACATACACACAGCGCAATGGAGCCTTACTGTAGAAAGTGTCTTTTTATTTTCCATCTTCAGTTAAACGACAGTGTTGCAATCGCGCCACACAGTACTCGCAATCAGTACGATACGACCAGTGCGGTGATTTGGACTTCTTGATATGCATCCGCCATGGTTGCTTAGTGGCTATGGTGTTTCGCTGCTAAGCACGAGGTTGCGCCATCGAATCCCGGCCACGGCGGCCGCATTTCTATCGGCGAAATGCGAAAACGCCCGTTCACTTAATTTAGGTGCACGTTAAAGCATCCCAGGTGGTCCAAGTTACCAGTCTCCCACTGCGGCCTGCATCATCAGATTGTGGTTTTCGCACGTAAAACCTCATAATTATTCTTAGCATGTGTCATTGTAGGCCTTTCTTTTTTTTTTTTTTGTCTAACGCAACTGGTACGTCGACGCAGAGCAAAAACGAGACACCCGCGCAGCACTGAATAGTTCGCAATACGACAGCGATGCACGAAATACCTGCACATTCAGGTCATGATATTGGAGCATGTGACGTGGTCTATGTGGATCGTCGTCTAAAAATGTGTTTTAGTCCCTTTTGTGCGTTTCTCATCCAACTGGGAAAGTTCGAATACTTGCCCGCTTTCTCGTTTACTGAAAAATGCCGGAATCGTTTTTTCCATCTCCCAGCGAAGGTACTGTACTACGCTTGCCCATTTCAGATAACTTTTACAGCTTGAAGCTATATGAACCTCAGTGTATGCAAAGGAGTCTGTTACTGCGCCTTGACTTATGCTGTTATTTTCGGTTTATTGATCTAAGAAAACTGTTAGTTCTACATTTTTATACGTCGAAGTATCGTGAAGCTGAGAAATTTTCTGTGCTATGTAAATTTCGAGATGTATTTGATATGTATTTCTGTACAAATGCATAAATGCATGTTAATGCACTGTATATATGCTGCTGTTTGCAGGGATTAGGTCTAGTTATGTAGCATTGAATCGCTCTTAATTCCGTTTGCTTAAGTCATGTTCTGCGCTGGTTGTACTGAGTATGCATTGCATTAAACTGCACTTTACACAAATCATGTGTCAAAATAAAACTTATTCTTGTTGCCCGTCTTACTAACTCCATGTAGTGAAGACTGTACCGTGCCAGCCAACCGTAATCGCACATCCGCTGTCTGCAACTGGTCAAGCGACACCGGCTGAATGGGAGCATCCGCGACTGCAACCCACTTGTTTCCTGGTGTAGATTCAGGAAATGGGCCGAGAAGGTCTAAGCCAACACGATGGAAGGGCTTGGTAGGGATGTCGAGCGGCTGCAGGTAACCAGCGGGGAGCTGGGAAGGCTTCTTGCGTCGTTGGCAAAGTTTAAAAGCGGCGACGTAACGTCGTACGGAACGGGCAAGGCCCGGCCAGAAAAAATGGCGACGTATACGGTCATAGGTTTGAGATACGCCGAGGTGTCCTGCCGTTGGTGCGTCGTGAAGCTCTTTTAGAAGGTTGAGCGGAGGTGTTTATGTATGACAAGTAGGAACTCGAAGCCGTCCGGGTGGAGGTTACGATGGTACAGAGTACCGTCGCGGAAGACGAAGAAGCGTAGAGTGGCATCGGCCGGAGAGTGTTCAAAACGGTCGACGATTGCTCTGATGTAGGCGTCACGACGTTGCTCGTCGGCGAAATGAAGCAGCTGGGATAGAGAATACACAAGCAGCACTGGTAATATTGGAGGCGTCACAGTCAACAGGGTAACGCGACAAGCTGTCATCGGCTTGGTGCAGGCGGCCCGATTTGTACACCACGGAATATGAACGTTCTTGTAGCCTCAAAGCCCATCGACCTAGCCGGCCTGTAGGATCCTTTAGCGATAAGAACCAGCAGAGAGCATGGTCAGTGACTATGGAAAAAGGGCGACCGTAAAGGTAAGGAACTTCGCAACCACCCAGACAACAGCAAGACATTCTCGTTCCGTAATGAAATAGTTGCGCTCCGATGGTACTAGGAGGCGGCTCGCATAAGCAATAACGCGATCTTTGCCATGCTGACGCTGGGCTAACACGGCACCTACGCCATGACCGCTGGCATCTGTACGCAATTCTGTAGGGGCATCAGGGTCGAAGTGGGCAAGAATGGGTGGTGAGGTTAGAAGAGCGACGAGACGAGAAAAGGCAGCTTCCGAAGTACCCCACGAGAACTTTACGCCTTTCTTCGAAAGATTAGTGAGGGGTCTAGCAATTGCTGCAAAATCTTGAACAAAACGACGAAAGTACGAGCATAGCCCTACAAAACTTCGAACGTTTGTGACTGTCTTCGGAACCGGAAAGGCTCGGAGAGCACGAGTTTTGCCGGTATCAGGCTGTACTCCGGAAGCGTCAACGAGATGGCCCAGAAGAGTAATTTGGCGGTGGCCAAAACGACATTTGGACGAGTTAAGTTGCAGCTTCGCCTTTCGAAATACATCAAGTATAGTTGTTAGACGCTCAAGGTGAGTGTCGAACGTGCATGGGCGAGAAGACGATGCCGTCGGCGAGGTAGCAGAGACATGTGGACCATTTGAAACCTTGGAGCAAGGAGTCCATCATACGCCAGAGTGTGGCAGGGGCGTTGCATAATCCAACCGGCATTACTTTAAATTGGTATAGGCCATCAGGTGTGATGAACGTGTTTTTTTTCTCTGTCCATATCGTCAACAGCCATCTGCCAGCATCCAGAACGAAGTTCAATAGAAGAGAAATAGCTGGAACCGTGCAGGCAGTCAAGGGCGTCGTCTATACATGCGAGCGGATAGACGTCTTTCTTAGTAATGTTCAGATGACTGTAGTCTACACAGAAACGCCACGTGCCATCCTTCCTAACCAACACTACAGGTGACGCCCCGGAATTCGAAGAAGGCTCAATGATGTTTTTATCTAACATTTTGTTCACTTTGAATTACTCGGCGTCCCGACGCAGAAACTCGATAGGTTGTCGGTGAAAAGGTGTAGCATCGCCAGTAAAAATCCGATACTTGACCGTGAGCGTCTGGCCTAAAGGGCGGTCGTCGAAGTCGAAAATATCTCTGTAGGACGATAATACTTGGCGAAGGTCTTCATTCTGCGCAGAGGACAGGTCCATCGCAATCATTTTCTTTGTTGAGATCGGCGACCGAGGCTGGCGCGGGGGCCTCTTGAGCTCGCAAGAACCATCGGTCGATAACACTGCCACGTGATGGTCGCCGAGACAATCAACGTTGGCGAGGCAAATACCTTGCGGTAGAATTTGCTTTGCCAATCCAAAGTTGCAGACAGGCATGCGAGTACGGTTCGTAGTAAGTATACTGTGAGGCACGGTAACGTCAAACTGTAGTGGAATGTCTGGCAGAGGAGTGACGAGGTACTCGCTATCAGGAACTGGTGGGGAAGACAACAGTTCAATATAGGCTATTGATTTTGGTGGCAAGCGAAGAAAGCCGGTGGGGCATAAGTGGCACTGGGGTGCGTCAGAAGGTTCTGCGAGAATCGGTAACTCAAGGTGAAGGTAGTGGGTAGACGTCCTTCGTGATGCGGTTGAGGCGGCGGTAATCGACGCAGCATCTCCATGAGCAATCCTTCTTTTTGCCCAGCACGACAGGGGACGCCCAGGGACTTGACGATGACTCAATGATATATTTCGCTAGCATCTTGTCTACTTCCGTTTTGATGACGCGACACTCCGAAGCTGAAACTCGGTAGGGTCGCCTGTATGGGTGGATTATCACCTGTATGTATACGATGTTTGACAAGTGACATCTGGCCTGAGGGTCGGTTGTTCAGGTCGTATATATCCTTGTAGGAAAGCAATAGACTGCAGAGCTGTTCAGTCTCCGCAGGAGTGAGATTCGGGGCGATCATCTCCCTAATATCAGTACATTTGGCAGACCGCGGAAAGGCTCGCAGGAAGCGTCAACGGCAAAACTCTCAACGAAACTAACTTCTAAAGCAGTGATTGTAGCCAGGGTGATATCCTTAGGCAGAATTTGCTTAGCGACCGCGAAATTCACCACAGAGAGGTACATGCGATCGTCTGTGACCCTCAGTATTGTATGCGGCACAGTAACGCTGTGGGTGAGAACGATGGCAGTTATGGGAGCGGAGATGTAATCACCATTACACTGCGTAGAAGTGGCGTAGAAGGCGACATTTCGATGTAAAGACCTGTGGTGGAACGTGAACAAAATCAGTTAGTTTTAGGCGAATTTCGTGTGGTGTTGACGGAACGTCCAGTAGAGGCAAGTCAAGACGCACAGTACTTGAGGAACAATCGATGAGCCCTGAATGGACGGAGAGGAAGTCTAGGCCTAGGATGCTGTCACGGGCGCATTGGTCAAGCACAGTGAAAAGGACGACAGTATGGCGGCCGGGAATGTTCACACGTGCAGTGCACATTCTGACCACGGTCACCGTGCTACCGTGGGCGATTCGTACGAAATGAGTAAACGGCAGGCGTAACAATTTTCTTTAAATGGCGGCGTAGGCAGCTGGCCATAATGGATATGTGGCCCCGGTATACCTATGAGGGCTGTGAAGGGTGTACCATCAACTTGGACGTCAAGAAGGTTATGTCTCGTAAACAGCGTCAAAGGAGGATTTTGCGGCGACTCCGACATTTCAGCACCACCTCGAGGTTCCGCAATGCCTAGTTTTACTGCTAGGACGGTGCTGGGTAGGTCGGTGACAGCGATCGGTAAAGCTGGGGCGGACGTGGTTGGCGACGTTGAGGCGAAGGCGAGCAAGCATAGCGGCGAGTCGAGGTAGTGGCGTCGGAAGCATCGTAGGAGCGACGGGGTAAGGAACTTCGGGGCGAGCTTGAATTCCGGACGGTGTTTCGAGGAGGAGACGGCCAACGGCTCCGGCAGTGATGGGAAACGCGACCGATTCGGCCGCAGCAGAAACAGATCGGCCTCTCGTCAGGTGTACGCCAGTCAGAGGGATTCATGGTGGTGTAGGGATAATGGACACTGTGAGGTGGACAGCGATAGGACCGAGGCATGGAAGCAGGGCGGGTGTCAGGGCGACTCAAGGAGCAGGCCCTGGGAAGACCCATATTAGCGATTTCCTGGCGAACCATGGACTGGATCAGCGATATCGTCTCAGCAGTGTTGTTCTAAGACGTCTGTTGATGCGAGGCAGGAAACGCTGCTTCGAGTGCGCGGCATACAATTCGGGTCACGTTCTCGCTTGGTGGTGGAGAGCTAGATTGGTTGGTGGGGTCAGTACAGGAAGATACCGCTGCAGTATATGGAAGCCATGTAAACTGACTGTATATACGGTGACTCAGCGCATGCTCAAAACGGCGGCATTCCTTCATGATGGCGTCGACAGTCGATAAGTTTCTAAAGACCAGAAGTTTGAATGCGTCGTCCGCGGTGCCTTTGATAATGTGTCCAACCTTTTCCGCCTCTGGCATGGATGTGTCGATCTTATAACAGACGGCTAGGACGTCCTGAATGTAGGAGACATACGACGCGGTAGCAGTCTGGGCACGCCTGGCGAGATGTTGCTTGGCATCTAGTTGTCGACCGGTTGGATTGCCAAAAACGTCGGACAGATTTTCTCTGACGGAGTCCCCGCTGGTTAGCTCTTCATCGTGTGTGTAAAACCACGTTCGCGGTGTTCCGTCGAGGAAGTGGCCAGCACGACACACGACAGTGGCCAGAACTATGGTTGGGTCCCACCTGTTCACCTTGCTGACGCCCTCATACATCTTCAACCATTCTTCGACGTCGACACCATCGAGGCCGGTGAACTTGCCGGGGTCTTGTGGCTGAGGTAGAGCAACGTACCGGGTATGCGTAGTCGGCATTGCAGCCGCAGATGCGGTGCCTTCCACTGGAAGCATGGTCCCAGGCTGGGTGAGACGTCCGCTGCGGAGCTCCGTGGTGAAGACGCGTGCCCCGCACGTCCACCAAAATGTCACGAGTATAAAACTGTTTACAACATGTATTTACAAGTCGTATATAAACAGCAGCCGAGAATCCAGAGAGATGATGATGATGGCCTCATGTTATAGCTCAAACCCACGCTGGGGGATTGGCCCAGAATTGCGTGCTCAAACGACCACCTATTCTTTTGAAGTGCTACTTATCCGATAAAAAAAAAGAGAGATAAGGAAACATACAAAAACAAACAAATTACAAGACAAAAATCAGAAAGTGATTCGTTTTGTTGACTGTATGTAACCGCAAACGGCATCAAATATGTCCCTGTGGCTGACCCCTATAACTGACGCACCGAAAGATAGTATGATTTTTTATGATAACATTAACCCTAATTTAGCAAGCGGAAGTTCTAGATGTTCTTTTATTTATTTATTTACAGATACTGCAGGCCCTTCTCGGGCCCATGCAGGAGTGGATACTAAGGATACAAACAAGAGAAGTAAATTTAAGCTAATTACTAGACATAATTGCGAAGATATAATACATACAAAAGTGAGAAAAAAAACATGGCAATACACTGGACATAGATGACAAATGCATACTCGAACAAGACAATATTATCAACTTAGAGTGTACACCACTCGGACTCGAATTCAACAAAAGTTGACATTACTAATACATCCAACAAATGGTTCCAGCGAAGCGGAGTTAACTGCCTCCTCTGATAACGTATTCCAATAATAAATTGCGCGAGCAAATAAAGAGAACTTGTGAACATTGATGTGGCTGACTGGCTGGAATAGTTTTACTGTTGTGCGTTCGCTCTGATCGTTTAAAAGGATCCTGAAGATAGCGTTCCCGTGATAGCTTAAAGTTTTCGTGATAAAGTTGGTAAATAAATGTTAATCTAGATATTATCCTGCGCTGCTCAAGTTTTTCTAGGTTGGCCCTATTACGTAAGTTGCTGACACTAGAGTGATGGGAGTAAACGGAATAAATAAAACGCAAAGCTAAATTCTGTACTCTTTCGATTTTGTTAATCAAGTATTGTTGGCAAGGGCTCCAAATAACCGATGGATACTCCAATTTTGGTCGTATTAGCACTTTGTATGCAATTAGTTTTACTGCAGGAGGGGTATTACGCAGTTTCTTTTTCAAAAACAACTTTTGTAGTGCACACCGACAGGCATTTTAAACATGCGGTTCCCAATTGAAATTACTGCTAAGTGTGATGCCTAAATATTTACCTTTGTCAGTTCTTGCGATGGTAACGTTACCTAAAGAGTAAGTAAAGTCAGGGGGCTTCTTTTTGTTGCTAAACGTAATGGAAGCAACAAAACCGTAATGAAATCAGTGTTAACCCGGCCAAGCGATGTGAATAGGAAAGCTTCATGTGAAGAAAGTCTGCCTGCACCTAGCACAATGCTAAAAGGCTATCGATTTCTGCGTCCAGATAACACAACCTTCGCCAAGGACAAAAAAAAACTTCTTTTCGCTATGTCATCGAACCCAATTACAGCGTTTCTGAGCGAGCCGTGAAATCATCTGACCTATATCTACAATGCTAGCAGACGAGCGTTGAGAATAACCGTTCTATCACAATACTATCAGTGGTTTGTTGTCATTCTCATGACAGAGAAAAAGTGTGATTAGAAAATGAATTACTATAGTTGGAATCGGCCGCCAAACGACACACGACTGTTAACGTCCGCGAACTTCTTAACGTGTACAAGTAGGGTAAATGTCCAATCACGAGTAAAAGCTTGCTGATTATAGATTTGTCTCTAACCGTATGCGCGTACAAGGCGTATGTAAAAAAACCTTCGACAATTACAAAAGAAACCGTCGCAAGTTTGGCGCCTAACAGCATTCATCTCACTCAATTTTCATTCTTCTACCGTAAACACATACGTGCTGTACCGTCCTGTTTTCCCAAAGGTGGTCATCATAGGTACTTGTATAATAATGAAGTATGACTATATAGCTTCGGTGGTGTCGTAGCTTGAATTGTGATAATTCAGCCGGCCTTCACAGAGACGCTTAAAGCAACGCTAAATATAATTAAGCTAGTAATGTGTCCTTCCAAAGTTCTCCATTCATTTGACTCTAGCCGGCAGACTACTAATCGAGAAAAGGAAGCCCAATGTTCACTTTCTTCAAATCAGCAGCACTCAAGGTCACAAGGCCATTCGACTCAAATCAGTGTGACGTCAAGGGCTTCGGCGCATTTCCTCGCATATGGGCAGTTTTGGCGCAGAGAAGTTATCGATACCTTTGAACTTGAGTCCTTGGCGTGCATCGAAATACGGCCACCAAGGCTCGGGTTCGAACCCACGACGTAGCGCTGAGCAGTGCAATGCCTTAGCCATTAAGCTACCACCGCAGTACTCAAACAATTAATCTGTAAATATTTCAACGTTCGGGAAGTCGTTCCTCTTTTCTTCTTTCTTTTTATAGCCTTACAGCAGCGGCTGTCGACGAAGCTGAGTTGTAACGAGTCCCGGCCTCTTGTAGCCTATACAGGGTTCCTATGCAGAGTCGCATACGCGCAGCAAAACCCCTGTTCGGTGACGTAGGCAGCGTGTCGCCGACACTTACCTGGAGACAAATTTGAAAGAACTGGTCACGCAACCGGGAGAGCTGGCTAGAACGCGTCGCTGGGGCGCTTCACGATGATGTTGACGATTTCTTCAACAATGACACGACTAATATGTAGATGTAGAGCCTATAGACGTTAGTGGCCCATACCCACTTCGGGGGATTGGCCAAGAATCGGGTAGTTCGACATAACAATAAAAAAAGAATGATTAAATGACTGTAAACAAAATTTGTGAATAGGTATATATATGGGAAGTAATATGTAGATTCTAGCTGATGAATTTAATAGAATATAGGGATAAATGAAAACAAAATTACAGCTAATAAAATGGGCCTTGTAGAATTATAGCAAAACCTTCAGTTTTGCTTTCATAGTCTCAATCTTTCGGACAGTGTAATGAAATCCTGGATCGCATCGCCAACTTCCCTGTCGCTGTGCGCAATGGTCGAAGCCCCCAAAGACCGTTTTCAGTCCAATCTCAGAAAGAGGAACGGAGTTTCTAATGTTCTTTTTTCGCAATCCAGGATATATTTGACAATAAGTGAGAGAATGATCTATTGTATCACGTTCCCCGCAAGAGGGACAGTACGGTGAGGGAGGCAGACCAGCTCTGTGCAGGTAAAACATATGAAGCACTAATATGTCCTCGCTCGCGCGAGAGAACGTTGTTGTTATTATCCCATGACGTATGTCCACTGTAGAGGAGTGACCCAGAATTGAGTAGGCACAAAACCGTATTGATAGAAATTCAAATTATGCGGTAAAGAGTTTCCAGCGGGTGGGAATGCTCAAAGTCATTTTCTAGCGATTCTCGGAGTGACTAGATCGGAGCAGAGAAATTCTAATTTTTAAGCAGTCCGTAGCCCATATATCTGATTAGTGGAGCGATTCGGAGCAAGACAGTTTTAATTTAGCGTATTGATTTTATTGAGCAGGATAACAGGCACAAAGCCTTGCATTTTTTGTAGCATTAAGGAGTGTTACAGAGCTTAACGACATTTTTCGTACTATTATTTGTGTTGAATTCTGGTAAAGTGGCTGAAGGTGTATGAGCACACCATACACTGAAGGTGCATGATGTGAACAGGTTAGGAAAAGTAAACATGACAGTGTTTTATTAAAAGATATTTTAGGCAGTCTAACAGCAACAGCCAGTTCAAACAGATATTTTGCACCTGACCGTGGTGGGTCTAGTGAGCGGCTTTGCCACCACCGCGGCATGTGGAGGCCGCATTGAGTCATTGGGTGTAAGGTTTTGAGCTCCCTGAGTGAGGCGAAGGTAGCGACATTCCTCCTCTCCTGGCGTCTTCTTTCGGAGTCCCCTCGCCGCATGCACCTTCCCTCGTTGCTTGCCCTCTCAGTTTGCTCTTTTTGATTGCGGGGATCGCGCTGTGTCGCAGTGCGATCACCGTGATATAAAGATTCGCGATTATCGCAATCGCGTGGCTATGAGCAGCGATCAAAAGCAAATATCATTACGCCGGCGCGAGCAAAAAATAAAAAAAAAGGAAAAAATGTAGACGCCGCAGATCAACAAATGATGACACGTTGTTACTGCGAATTGTTTTTAATCGGGAAATATTAATTTGTGGGTAATACTTAAGTTCTTGTTCGTGGTTGGGCGGCGCATACGCGGAGCGTGTCCATGTGGCACCTACTCCTCGGGTCGCTGACGACCGTGACACTGGCAGAGTGCCGAAGACCCGCTTCCAAGCGGCAAAACGCATGCTACACGCGTGCCACAAGGACGCGGGTCAACCTCTGACGACAAACAAGAGCCGCTTCGGCTCTGCTTCATCCCTTAAGATCCAGTTTGAACTGGATTTTAGGCGGCGCGGGAGCATAGCGCGCCGTCCTCCGTAGTGCCAGTAGGGAAACACAAATCAGAAGCACGTGCTTTTCCAAGGATGAAAGAAGTGCGCGTATATACACGAAAAATTGCTGCACGACTGGCCGCTCGAGGCACTTTGCATGTATCTGTGGGCTGCTCCCATGCCTCGAAAAAACATTTTCGTGTAGCCCGTGTTGAGCAACAGAAAGCTACATCGGGAATTTTTCCTGCTGCCATACAATGTTCGCATTTGCACTATTAATCTAATCATCATACTATTTGAGATGTTGATTATTCATCATCATTATCAGCAGCAGCAGCATGGTTAGACCCACTGCAGGGCAAAGGCCTCTCCCATACTTTTCCAACTACCCTGGTCTCGTACTAATTGTGGCCATGTTGTCCCTGCAAACATCTTAATCTCATCCGACCACCTAACTTTCTGCGGCCCCCTGCTATGCTTCCCTTCCCTTGGAATCCAGTCCGTAACCCTTAAAGACCATCGGTTATCTTCCCTCCTCATTACATGTCCTGCCCAGCCAATTCTTTTTTTGATTGCAACTAAGATGTAATTACTCGCGTTTGTTCCCTCACCCAATCTGCTCTTTTCTTATCCCTTAACGTTACACCCATCATTCTTCTTTCCATAGCCCGTTGCGTCATCCTCAATTTAAGTAGAACCCTTTTCGTAAACCTCGAGGTTTCTGCCCCGTACGTGAGCACTGGTAAGAGGGATAATGGCAACCTGCTGTTCATGATCTGAGAATGCCTGCCAAACGCACCCCAGCCCATTCTTATTCTTCTGAATATTCTTCCCCAATTCTGCCCAATCCAGGTCTCTTAACACTTCATGTAAACACGCTGTAAATAGCATTGGAGAGATGGTATCTCCCTGCCTGACCCCTTTCTTTGTTGGGATTTTGTTGCTTTCTTACTACTACGGTGGCTGTGGAGACGCAATAGATACCTTTCAGTTTTTTTACATACGGCTCGTCTACACCCTGATTCCTTAATTCCTTCATGACTGCTGAGGTTTCGACTGAATCAAACGCTTTCTCGTAATCAATGAAAGCTATATATAAGGGTCGGTTATATTCCGCACATTTCTCTATCACTTGATTGATAGTATGAATATGGTCTATTGTTGGGTAGCCTTTACGGAATCCTGCCTGGTCCTTTGATTGACAGAAGTCTAAGGTGTTGCTGATTCTATTTGTGTTTACATTAGTAAATAGTTTGCAGGCAACGGACAGTAAGCTGATCTGTCTATAATTTTTCAGGTCTTTGGCGTCCCCTTTCTTATGGATTAGGATTATGTTAGCGTTCTTCCAAGATTCCGGTACGTTCGAGGTCATGAGGCATTGTGTATATAGGGCGGCCAAACTTTCTAGGACAGTGTTCCCACCATCCTTCAACAAATCTGCTGTTACCTGATCCTCCCCAGCTTCCTTCCCCTTTGCATAGCTCCCAAGTCTTTCTTTGCTTCTTCCAGCGTTACTTGTGGGATTCCTCTAGACTATTCTCTCTTCCATTATCGTCGTGGCTGTCACTGGTACTGTATAATTCTCTATATTGATTATTAATGAATAATAATTATGTAATTAGGCGGCAGGCAAGAACTAATCTGAGTATCTCCAAGCGACGGCAAACAACGTTACCTCGGCTCTGTCCAGCTACGTGGCATTTGAATATTTTTGAAGTTAAGCTCAAGTTACGCGGGACACCCGGTTTAGGCAACGTGCACGGCTGAAATGAGAGAACTCACGATGGTCGTTAGCACGCAGGCGCATTGACAGAACACAAAAAACTCTTGCTTAGGGTCATGGCAGTTCAATTTGTGGCCGCAGCAATCTGCGGCTTGGACAGTATTCGTTATCTGTTTATAAAAGGCTCAAAAATCAATCCCGCGCGCACACCATAACCGCAGTGATCGCGCGCCATGCGTCAGCTGACGGCACCTATCTGTACGACGCCAAAACCAGGCAGAGGTACCGGCCCGTGCTTCCGTACTGCGAAAGGGTGCATAAGCACTAGTGAAAGGCGCAGAGCTGTTCATTTCTCGAACATCGCGTAGCGGTGCAAACACCTTTTAGACACGGCCACCGCCCCGGCCACGCCATGGACAACAGCGTACCCGCCGCTCTGGAAGAGCTGGATCCCGATGAACTAGATCTTCACTTCCCGGGTTTAGACGCAAACGTTCCTTGCACCGCTGAAGCCGGTGCCGACGACGAGGGACGCATTCCAGTGTCCTCCTGTCACCTTCTGGAACGGCTGTCCGCCTGGAATCGCTTCCTCTGGCACGTCGGTTTGCAGCTGCGAGAACTCCAGGCACCCGGAAAACTGTCCCTGGTGCGGGTGGTCCACATGAGCGGCGGCGGTGGCCTCCGGCAAACAGAATGCCGTCGCGACGCGCGGCTTCTCTTCCAAGTCCTCTTGCAGCGGCACCGTTGCGTCGTGAGCGTTGACCTCGACGAAGCCATGTGCGAGGGCAGCGGGCTCGGCGAGTACCGAGAACGGGTCGTCTCGGCGCTTCAGCGAAGCACGAGCCTGCAGGCCTTGACCTTCGACATCCTCTTTTGCGACTACAGGTACGCGTGATTCTTCCATCACTGGCTCTCGCGGGGGTATGGTTGGGATTTCACTGTAGCGTTTTAGCTTCGCGCGATCCGTTAGCAATCAAAGCAGTACAGATGCCGAAGCGGTTCCGGCGACAGCTCTAGTATGAGCGCTGGTCAAGGGTGAGCGCGATACTTTAGGTCCACTGCACATGTCTCCCCTCTCCTCGCCACCGCGTTAGACATGTCCACAGGTCTATGCTTTAGAAGACAACCTCTCCATGCCGAGCTTGTGTCCCGAGGTAAATTAATGGAGTGAAGATTCAGGATGTTAAGGGGTAGGGCACCATTACCACTGCATCCCCTTCTGGTGAAACGAACGGCCGACCTCGGAAGTAACGATGTCTTGTCCTCGCCGTACGATGACTGATGTTTCCGTTTATTACCTGCTGTGATGGCAGAGAGCGAGTAGATAGCACAAATTGGATAGAAGGGGGCGGTGTGGGACGTTGACACGCAATCGCCACAACCAGTCGCCGCCTGCGGTACAGTACGCGCAACGCGCAGGGCTTTCGTGCTTGTCTATTTTAAGCATCTGTATTGGATTCTTTACGAGAAGAGTTTTGACCAAGTTGCCTCCTTTCTGCACAGATGGATTCGAGAGGAGATGTTCGGTGCAATAGCCAAGCTGACGAACCTGCAAGAACTCGTTGTCTCGGGCACCGGTGCAGCACCCCCGGTCCTGCTGGACGCGATCTGTACGCTCCTGCTGGACACGACGAGTCTCGCCACCCTCTCGATGTCGCGACTCCTTTTCGACGCCGAAGACAGGTGGCGCCTTGTCGACGCCCTCACGAGCAACGTCACCATCAAGAACCTGTCCCTGCACGGCAGCATCGTGCACTCCTATTTCCCGGACGGAAGGTCCAGGTTCTCCATTTTCCTGGTCGAAAGCATTCGGCTGAGATCTCTGAGCCTAGAAGGAGACAACTCGGATCCTGCCAAAACGTTCCAAGACCTAATGTGCACGATCCCGATGCTCGTCGTTCGCGGCATCCTCCGTAAGCTCAAACTTGCCGGATTACTCCTTAGCGCCGACTGCGTGAGCCTGCTCACCGAACTCGTGGCTCGGAAGGAAGGGCTCCTCGAACACCTCGACATCGGCGGCTGCCGCTGGAAAGCGGAGCCCTCGCCTCGGTCTCCGATCGACGCTGGAACAATGGACTGCGAAAATGCGAAAAAGCGGGTCCCTCCTCCTCAAAACCCGTCTGTTCCTGGCACGACGGGTTAGACGATGCCGCGCGTGTCCCACTCTCGTTTCTACGGCTCAGCTTCGCGGGACTTGAGCCGGAGAACCTCGCACCTCTCTTCAACACTGCCGCCACCGTCGAGTTCCGCGGGACCATCTTGCTCAGAGACGTGGCGCTGGGCCAACTGAAGGAAGTGTGCCGAGTCGTCCGGGAAACCGGCATGAGCGACCGAGTCCGCATAGAAGGAGTGTACCTGGTCGACTCCGCGACGCTAAGTATGCTCAAAGAGTTTCCGGAAGCGTTGCGTCACGTGGCCATCACTTCACTCAGCGAGCCGAGGCAGGAGGTGTTTCAAAACACGGTCCGCCTGGCCTGCAGCTGGTACCAGCTGACCGCGCTGCACCTCTTCCTGACACAGAAAGTCGTCTGCCACGCCGCCACCATTCGCCTGTTGAGCAAGTACGTGAGCGTCGCCACTGCGCTGAGAGAGTTCGCGCTGACAGGTTGTCACCGGCCAGACCTCAGTCTTTGTCTTCGAGCAGCGAGGCGGCCTCACAGCGTTCTTCTCGAAGCCATCTTCGAGAACGTGGGCATCCAAGCGCTGCGAATTGAAGGGCTCCGTCTGGGCAGGGCCAACCTGCGCTTCCTGGCCAACGAGGTGGTCGCCAGCGAGACGCTGTGTGAGGTCTCCTTCGCGTCGTCGGACGAACTCGAGAACCAAGAGTTCGTTGACTTCATCGCTGCAGACTTCTGCGAGAACAGCACCATCTTGCGTTTGCGAGTGTTGGAATCTGCGGACGGAGAACCGCAGGAAGGAAGGTTCGCGGTCGAAGACGTTCTCGGTCGCAACATGGGATACGTCACGTGCGCGGCGCATTTCGTCGCCTTCGACACTCACTTGAGGCGCTGCGCGGAAGCCTTCGAGACCTCCTCCTGCAGTCCAGCCCTGATCGAGAAAGTCCAGGACCTCGCGTGCGTGGATGCTGCCGAGGAGACGCGCATGATTCGAAGCATTCTGGAATAGTCGCGAACCGTGCGAAGGAACTTTATGGGTGTTTTTAGTGAGAGCTGCGAGCAGTAAGACAGAAAAGCATATCGTTGTTCTCTGCTGCTCTACGTGCAAACATCATTTCATCATTTACCATTTGGTCGTCTTGTTGAGCGTTTACGTGTCTGAGTTGGCGTCTGTACATTGGCCCTTTCCTCGAGAGGTTCGTGGTGTGTTGCCCGCTCTGGTCTGAGAGGCTTAGAATCTCGGTACTCTTCGTTTATGTGAACGGTGCGTTCCTACGCAGACAAGTGCCTTGAATTTGGAGTCAGTATTATATTTTAGTCTCATATGCGTCTTTGTCTTTTTATCACTGTTGCACATGTTCATCGGTATTACCGGTACGCATATTTTTGTACCCCCCACACCTCATTTTAGCTTTGACAGTGTTTCGGATTGAAAAAAACAGAATCCTTGAAATAAATGCACTCACTGCTCTTATTAAGGTGTCTCTGGTACAGTTCATTTTCAAAGTAAGGTAGACAGCGTGCAGGTAGAAGCAACGTACTACTTCCGTGAAATGCGCAGTGCTCGGCGATCCAATCGCAATGATCAGACAACATGGCTGCCGGCGCATTTTGCCCCAAATGCAGTAACGAAGCGTCACAAGGTCCCTCGCTTTCATGGTATACCGTAATGCACGATAATGATGATGATTTATCGGCTTCCCCTTTGAAATGGGGCGCTGACAAATAGTTATCCCGCCTGCTCGATTTAATGAGGTGCGTTACAGATGTTTTTCACTCTAGCACATTAGTGTACATCTCCTTAATCCTTTTCATTCCCCTATCTACCTTGTACCGCTACCTATGCCTGTAACAGATATGGTGGTGCCAATCTCTTCCTTACCTTTTTCTTTTCGGCTCGGTGTTCCGATCGCCTTCTGGTGGCACAAAAAGCGCCGAAAGCCATGCGCTCCCGGTATCACGTTTGGATCGGAAATTTGGAACGGAGGTTCACCACGTAAAATCGCCTAATGCAACAAAATGCTGAACGGAAAATATAATTCTATAGCATTACCACGCAAGATCAAATTCCATAGATCACGAATAATACTTGCTTGAAACACGAATTCAGTGTACCCTCCAGTGTAGCTCGTGATTTTACTTTTCAACGTTTCCACGAGCAAATATTAGACAGCTATACGAAGTGCGGATGATAGTTTTATCGGATGTGTGAATTTGTAAACTTATTTACAAATTTGCATTATATATATTGTTCATTACATCGCGAGGGTCTTGAATCCAGCAGCTTTGATGCCTTCAGGTAGCATGTGTGGGTTTATTAATGAACTGGCTTAGCCCAAAAATAGTTCACGTACTACATGACGCCTGTGGTAGATGGGACGTTCTACATCCATTGTCATGGCTGTGAGTGGTGGCGCTGGCTAACACTCCCAGGGTTGGGTTGCTTCTAGCAGATAAACGTAAGTACCCCGAGAGTGGATGGGAGAACGGACCAGCGGTAGGTCGTTTCTTAAGAGCTATTCACGCGTAATGCGAAGGCGTGGGTTCGTATGCCATCTTCGACCAGTAATTTTTTCATCCACTTTCATCTCCATGTATTTATCATTTCTTTAATTCAACCGAGAGCTACGAGTAACTTCCCCCATTCTATCCTTGGTGTTATTGCCTGTTGGCTTCTTATATACGACTATATGCGGGTGCAACTTTAGAAAAAAGAGGAGGCCCCGCCCAGATGACCGAAGCGCGGCAGCCGATTGCCTCCGCGACTAAAGTATTCCCACTCAAAAATCGTGCTTCTGAAACGCTCAATTCTCTGTGTAAATAAAGACTTCTGTATTTTGATGGCTGGTTTAGTAGAGCTCTCATATGCCACAGCACATGCCACATTGCGACAGAACAGCACTGCCAGATTGCGACAGTTGTGTAGCACTGTCGATTGATTGCTGTCCACCAGTGCTCACTGCGCACGCAAGCTGTAGAATGAGCGCTGTGGCACAGTCACGCATAAGTTGTGTTGCCAGCGCTCAATATGGTTTCCCACAACACAGCTCCGCGCTGCTTTTCGGTTCTCTTGATATGTTGCAATTAAAAATTCACAAGACAGTGTTAAGAGAATGGTAAATCGAAAAAAAAAGACATACGAGAAGGTAGGCACAGCAGCTTGTGAATCCGGTCTTAAAGGGACCCTGAAACAATTTTGAGGATTTTCTACAAAGGTACTGAGCCGTTAAAGTAGGGGCGCTATAACGTAAAGCTATTCCAAACTTTTCTATTACAATTCTGCAATCATCCCTCCGCCATTATCTTTTTTAAACCGCCCCCACTTCGCCTGTCTGTCGCCTCTCAGCCTCCACGTTGTCAATGAAACGTTGAGCGGTGTAATTCAAGATATGCAAATCTTCGTTGTTAGTCTTTTGTTTGTTCTTGTGATATTTAGCCTGCTTATAAAGAACTATATTCTTGTTGTTTTTGACGGTGGGACGTTTATTTCGTGTCATCCTTGCTTGTCTTACCTCTAAATAAAAATATTTTAAAGCAATGTTTTGTTATTGCAGTTGGTAATTTTCATCTGTATTATAGTGCATGTTTATAGTGTTTGGATTGCCTTAAGTATCGTACATATCTATTGCATGTTTATAGAGTAACGTCTATAACGATTACTACAGTCTGATGCTTGAATTTCAATAAAGAATGTTTTGGATACAACCATGCGTCTCCTCACGGGATTAAACTTAGTCATGCAAGAAAAGCTTAGCTTCAGAAGGATCGACATCTTAGCTGTGTTGTCTTTTCTACATTCTTGTTCGTCTTGAGTGTACTAAACATTTCCTTAAAGGCTAGCTTTTGCCGAAAACAGAATGCAGATTAACAACAAAGTGAACATATGTGTTGGTGTTTACAATAGCACGCGTTTCAAGCAAGCTTTTTGTTTTCCTTATAATAATAATATTAAACCCGTTGATCGCACTTCGTTCTTTTTAATTTGGTGGAATTAAAAAGAAACATGGCATATTTTCTTTAGCGTAGCAGGCGACTGGGAGGGGGGGGGTCAGTATAGGGAAAGTGGGCCTGTATGGGGGGGCGGGGGGGGCGCATTAACCCAGGGCCCCATTTTTCTTAATCCGGCCCTGGCAGCCATGTTGTCTGATCATTGCGATTGGATCGCTGAGCACTACGCCTTTCACGGAAGTAGTACGTTGCTTCCAGATGCTTCATGTTCCTCACGAAAAGCTGCCCGCTGTCTACCTTATTTTGAAAATAAACTGTACGAGAGACGCGTTAATAAGAGCACTCAGTGCATTTATTTCAAGGATATTTTTTTTTTAATCCGAGACATGGTCAAAGCTAAAATGAAGAATAGGCGAACCGCTAATACCGATGAACATGAGCAACAGTGATTAAAAAAGACAGATACATACGAGACTAAAATATAATACTGATGGCAAATTCAAGGCACTTGTCTTCGTAGTAACGCAGCGTTCGCATTACCGAAGAGTACCGATGTTCTGAGCGTCTCAGGCCAGAGCGGGCAACACACAACCAACCACTCGAGGATAGTGCCAATGCACCGACGAGGACTTAGACAAGTAATGATGGAAATGACGTTTCAACGTATAGCAGCAGAGAACATCGGTATCCTTTTTTGTCTTACTACTCGCGGCTCTTGCTAAAAACACCCATGAAATTTCTTCACACGGTTTGTGACTATTCCAGAATGCTTCGAATCATGCGCGTCGCCTCGGCAGCGTCCACGTACGCGAGGTCCTGGACTTTCTCGACCACGGCTGGACTGCAGAAGGCGGCCACATAGGCTTCCTCACAGCGGCTCAAGTGAGTGTCGAAGACGACGAAATGCGCCGCGCACGTGACGTATCCCATGTTGCGACCGAGAACGTCTTCGACCGCGAACCTCCCTTCCTGCGGTTCTCCGTCCGCAGATTCCAACACTCGCAAACGCAAGATGGTGCTGTTCTCGCAGAGGTCTGCCGCGATGAAGTCAACGAACTCTTCGTTCTCGAGTTCGTCCGAGGACGCGAAGTAGACTTCGCACAGCGTCTCGCTGGCAACAACCTGTTTGGCCAGGAAGCGCATGTCGGCCGTGCCCAGACGGAGCCTTTCGATTCGAAGCGCTTGGATGCCCACGTTCTCGCAGATGGCTTCGAGAAGAGCGCTGTGAGGCCTCCTCGTTGCTCGAAGACAAAGACTGAGGTCTGGCCGCTGACAACCTGTCAGCACGAACTCTCTCAGCGCAGTGGCAAAGCTCACGTACTTGCTCAACAGGCGCATGGTGGCGGCGTGGCGGACGACTTTCTGCGTCAGGAGGAGGTGG
The DNA here is from genome assembly GCF_023375885.2 of Dermacentor andersoni. Classification (NCBI taxonomy): domain Eukaryota; kingdom Metazoa; phylum Arthropoda; class Arachnida; order Ixodida; family Ixodidae; genus Dermacentor; species Dermacentor andersoni. The sequence goes on from NC_092821.1 coordinate 133,708,560, forward strand.
AGCGCAGTCAGCTGGTACCAGCTGCACGCTAGGCGGACCGTGTTTTGAAACACCTCCAGTCTCGGCTCGCTGAGTGAAGTGATGACCACGTGACGCAACGCTTCCGGAAACTCTTTGAGCATACTTAGCGATGCGGAGTCGACGAGGTGCACGCCTTCTATGCGGACTCGGTCGCCCATGCCGGTTTCCCGGACGACTCTGCACACCTCCTTCAGTTGGCCAAGCGCCACGTCTCTGAGCGAGATGGTACCGAGAAACTCGACCGTGGCGGCAGTGTTGAAGAGAGGTGCGAGGTTCTCCGGCTCGAGTCCCGCGAAGCTGAGCCGGAGAAACGAGAGTGGGACACGCGCGGCGTCGTTGAACACGTCGTGCCAGGAAGAGACAGGTGTCGAGGAGGAGGGGCCCGCTTTTTCGCAGTCCATCGTTTCGGCGTCGATCGGAGACCGAGGCGACGGCTCCGCTCTCCAGCGGCAGCGGCCGATGTCAAGGTGTTCGAGGAGCCCTTCCTTCCGAGCCACGAGTACGGCGAGCAGGCTCGCGCAGTCGGCGTTTAGGAGGAAGCCGGAAAGTTTGAGCTTACGGAGGATGCCGCGAACCACGAGCGGCGGGATCGTGCGCATTAGGTATTCGAACGTTTTGGCAGGATCCGATTTGTCGCCTTGCAGGCTCAGAGATCTCAGCCGAATGCTTTCGACCAGGAAAATGGAGAACCTGGACCTTCCGTTCGGGAGATAAGAGTGCACGATGCTGCCGTGCAGGGACAGGTTCTCGACGGTGACGTTGCTCGTGAGGGCGTCGACGAGGCGCCACCTGTCCTCGGCGTCGAAAACGAGTCGCAACATCGAGAGGGTGGCGAGACTCGTCGTGTCCAGCAGGAGCGTACAGATCGCGTCTAGCAGGACCGGGGGTGCTGCGCCGGTGCCCGAGACAACGAGTTCTTGCAGGTTCGTCAGCTTGGCTATTGCACCGAACATCTCCTCTCGAATCCATCTGTGCAGAAAGGAGGCAACTTGGTCAAAGCTTCCCTCGTAAAGAATCCATTGAACGCAACAGATGATTCGCGACAAAAAAAAAAAAAAAAAACGTGCGTGTAATCAATATAGATGCTTAAAATAGACAAGCAAGAAAGACCTGCGCGTTTGTGCGTGCTGTACAGCAGGCTGCGAGTGGTTGTCGCCATTGCGTGTCAACGTCCCACACCACCCGCTTCGATCCGATTTGTGCTATCTACTTGCTCGCTGCCATCACAGCAGGTAATCAACGGAAAAATCAGTCATCGCTTTGCGTCATCGCACGGCGAGTACAAGACGTCGTTACTTCCGAGTTCAGCCGTCCATTTTCACCAGAAGGGGACGCAGTGTTAATGGTGCCAAACCCCTTAACGCCCTAAATCCTCACTCCATTAATTTACCTCGGCACACAAGCTCGGCACGCAGTGGTTGCCTTCTAAAGCGTAGACCCATGGACATGTCTACCGCGGTAGCGAGGAGAGGGGACACATGCGCAGTGGACCTAAAGTATCGCGCTCATGTTTGACCAGCGGTCAAACTAGAGCTGTCACCGGAAGCGCTTCGGCATCTGTCCTGCTTTGATTGCTAACGTATCGCGCGAAGCTAAAACGCTACAGTGAAATCCCAACCATACCCCCGCGAGAGCCAGTGATGAAGAATCACGCGTACCTGCAGTCGCAAAAGAGGATGTCGAAGGTCAACGCCTGCAGGCTCGTGCTTCGCTGAAGCGCCGAGACCACCCGTTCTCGGTACTCGCCGAGCCCGCTGCCCTCGCACATGGCTTCGTCGAGCTCAACGCTCACGACGCAACGGTGCCGCTGCAAGAGGACCTGGAAGAGAAGCCGCGCGTCGCGACGGCATTCTGTTTGCCGGAGGCCACCGCCGCCGCTCATGTGGACCACCCGCACCAGGGACAGTTTTCCGGGTGCCCGGAGTTCTCGCAGCTGCAAGCCGACGTGCCAGAGGAAGCGATTCCAGGCGGACAGCTGTTCCAGAAGGTGACAGCTGGACTCTGGAATGCGGCCCTCGTCGTCGGCACCGGCGTCAGCGGTGCAAGGAACGTTTACGTCTAAACCCGGGAAGCGAAGATCTAGTTCATCGGGATCCAGCTCTTCCAGAGCGGCGGGTACGCTGTGGTCCATGCCGTGGCCGGAGGCGGTGGCCGTGTCTAAAAGGTGTTTGCACCTCTACGCGATGTTCGACAAGTGAACCGTTCTGCGCCTTTCACTAGTGCTTACGCACCCTGTCGCAGTACAGAAGCACGGGCCGATACCGCTGCCTGGTTTTGGCGTCGCACAGATAGGTGGCCGACAGCTGACGCATGCCGCGCGATCACTGCGGTTATGGCGTGCGCGCGGGATTGGTTTTTGAGCCTTTTACAAACAGATAACGAATACTGTCCAAGCCGCAGATTGCTGCGGCCACAAATTGAAGTGGCACGACCATAAACAAGTTTTTTTTTTTTTTTTGTTCTGCCAATGCGCCTGCGTGCTAGCGACCATCATGAGTTCCTTCATTTGAACCGTGCACGTCGCGTATACCGGATGTCCCGCGCAACTTGAGCCCAACTTTTAAAACATTCAAATGCCACGTAGCTGGACAGAACTTAGGTAACGTTGTTTGTCGTCGCTTGGAGATACTCAGATAAGTTCTTGCCTACCACTTAATTACATAATTAGTATTCATCAATTAATCAACACGTCAAATATTATTATGATTAGATTAATAGTATCAATGAGGAAATTGCAGGGCAGCATGAAAAATTCCCGATACAGCCTTCTGTTGCTTAATACAAGCTACACAAAAGTGTTTTTCTAAGCATGGGAGAAACACGCAAAGGTCATCGAGCGGCCAGACGTACAGCAATTTTTCGTGTACCCGCCATGGTTGCTCAGTGGCTATGGCGTTGGGCTGCTGAGCACAAGGTCGCGGGATCGAATCCCGGAGGGGGCGGCCGCATTTAGACAGGACGAAATGCGAAAACACCCGTGTACTTAGATTTAGGTGCGCGTTAAAGAAACCCAGGTGGTCGAAATTTCCGGAGTCCTCCACTACGGCGTGCCTCATAATCAGAAAGTGGTTTTGGCGCGTAAAACCCCATAATATTTAATTTTTCGTGTATACGCGTGCTTCTTGCATGCTTGGAAAAGCACGTCCTTCTAATTTGGTACTACGGAGGATGGCGCGCTATGCTCCCGCGCCGCCTAAAATCCAGTTCAAACTGGATCTTAAGGGATGGAACAGAGCCGAAGCGACTGTTGTTTGTCGTCAGAGGTTGACCCGCGTCACTGTGGCACACGTGTAACATAGCACTAAAGCGAGTGACATTGTTTCATCTTGCCGACCGAGCCGGCGAGCGAGGGCAGGGGAGGAAGTCTGAGGCTTATCTGAGCCTCCCTGTTGGTGGAACGAAGTCACGTGGTTGTGTTGGTGTCGTTCCCGCGGAAACAATCGCGCGAGCACAGTGTAATAGAATATCTTCCGGTTCACTATAGCGCGAACATGCGTGCCCTGCCGGCCACGTCATTCGCGCTTTTAGGGCGCAGCTCTTAGATGCCCGTTACTGGGAAGAGCGTCGGCGTCCTACTTCGTAACCGAGCGAACGACCACGGCGAAAGGTGAGAGCAAACGGAGAGCGCAGCGGGGGAGGGAAAAAGCGGCGAGAGCAAAGAGAGCGCGAGTAGGAAAGCGGACAAGAAGGGTACGGCGAAAACGTGCTCCGGTTGAGGTCTTTGTGGACACGATGGCTGCGAGATGGCGCCCGAGCAGCGCGCGTCGTTTTCTTGGAAACAAAGCGCTGCATGAGCGGAGGTCTGTCTGCGGCGGCTGCAGTGAATCGCGCCCACGCGTCGCCCGCGCGATTACTCTTACCATGCACCGAATAGCGAGACAGTCGCGCCACGCTTCGCTCTGTTTCCAAGGTGCCACACGAAACAGATCATCCGCAAAATGAAAACACGTGTTGAGCTGCGCTCAAATTTCGCATTAGCGAATATCGTAATCGTCCGTGAATGTGTTGTTCTTTTTATTTTTCCTTTCTTTATTTTTTCCTCGCGCTAGCGTAATGATATTTGCTTTTGATTGCTGCTCGCAGCCATGCGATTGCGATGATCACGAATGCTGCTATCACGGTGATTGCACTGCGACACAGGGCGATGCCCGCATTCAAAAAGAGCAAACTGAGAGGGCAAGCAACGAGGGAAGGTGCATGTGGCGAGGGGACTCTGAAAGAAGACGCCAGGAGAGGACGATTGTCGCTACCTTCGCCTCACTCAGGGGGCTTAAAACTTTACACCCAATCACTCAATGCGAACCCCACATGCCGCGGTGGTGGCAAAGCCGCCCACTAGACCCACCACGGTCAGGTGCAAAATATCTGTTTGGACTGGTTGTTGCGGTTAGATTGCCTAAAATATATTTGAATAAACTGTGATGTTTACTTTTCCTAACCTGTTTACACCATACACTTCAGTGTATGATGTGCTCATACACCTTCACTCACTTTACCAGAATTCAACAGAAATAATAGTATGAAAAATGTCGTTAAGCTCTGTAACACTCCTTAATGCTACAGAATGCAAGGCTTTGTGCCTGTTATCCTGCTCAATAATAACAATACTCTAAGTTAAAACTGTCTTGCTCCGAAATGCTCTACTAATAAGATATATGGGCTACAGACTGCTTAAAAATTAGAATTTCTCTGCTCTGATCTAGTCACTCCGAGAATCGCTAGAAAATGACTTTGAGCATTCCCACCTGCTGGAAACTGTTTACCGCATAATTTGAATTACTATCAATATGGTTTTGTGCCTACTAAATTCTGGGTCACTCCTATACAGTGGACATACGTCATGGGATAATAACAACAACGTTCTCTCGCGCGAGCGAGGACATATTAGTGCTGCATATGTTTTACCTGCACAGAGCTGGTCTGGCTCCCTCACCGTACTGTCTCCCTCTTGCGGGGAACGTCTCTCACTGATTGTAAAATATATCCTGGATTGCGAAAAAAGAACATTAGAAACTCCGTTCCTCTTTCTTATATTGGACTGAAAACTGTCTTTGGGGGCCTCGACCCTTGGGCACAGCGACAGGGAAGTTGGCGATGCGATCCAGGATTTCATTGCACGGTCCGAAATATTTAGACAATGAAATCAAAACTTAAGGTTTTGCTATAATTCTACAAAGCCCACTATATTAGCTGTACCTTTGTTTTCATTTATTCCTACATTCTATCAAATTCATAAGCTAGAATCTTCCTATTACTTCCCATATATATACCTATTCACAAATTTTGTTTACAGTTATTTAATAATTCTTTTTTTATTGTTATGCGGAACTACCCGATTCTTGGCCAATCTCCCAAAGTGGGTATGGGCCACTAACGTCTATAGGCTCTACATCTACATATTAGTCGTGTCATTGTTGAAGGAATCGTCAACATCATCGTGAAACGCTCCAGCGACGCGTTCTAGCCAGCTCTCCCGGTTGCATGACCAGTTCTTTCTAATTTGTCTCCAGGTAAGTGTCGGGGAAACGCTGCCTACTTCACCCAACAGGGGTTTTGCTGCGCATATGCGACGCAGCATAGGAACCCTGTATAGGCTACAAGAGGCCGGGACTCGTTACAACTCAGCTTCGTCGACAGCCGCTGCTATAGGGCTGCAAAAAAAAAGGAAGCAAAGCGAAAGATTGATTGTCTGAGTACTGCGGCGGTAGCTTAATGGCCAAGGCATTGCGCAGCTGAGCGCAATGTCGCGAGTTCGATCCCGAGCCTTGGCGGCCGCATTTCCCTTTCAGCCAAGGACTCAAGTTCAAAGCTATCGATAACTTCTCTCCGCCAAAACTGCTCAAATGCGAAGAAATGCACTGAAGCCCTTGACGTCCCACTGGTTTGAGTCGAATGATCTTAAGTGCTGCTGACTTGAAGAAACTGAACTTCGGGCTTCCTTTCCTCGATTAGTAGTCAGCTGGCTACAGTAAAATTATTGGGGAACTTTGGAAGGACACTTTATCAGCCTAAATATATTTAACGTTGTTTTAAGCGTCCCTATGAATGTCGGCTGCAACGAAATTTCGAACCGTGTAAGAAGCTTAGCTTCGGATAGCGTACATGTGCTATAGCCTCCGCGCTAAATCTCACGTTCGGAACATAAGTACCTGCGTCACGAAAGGCTCGCCGTGATGGATGTTTTCGTCAGCGAAACTGGAAAAGGTGACGTCAAAGTCTCGGAGGCCATGTGCTGGTTCCAGGTGTCGTCTGTTAAGCTGCTGTGTGTTAAGCCACTGACAAATATAGTAGACGCGTAGAGTACAGCTACAGAAAAACATTCACGCCACTATTTAAATGAAGCGTCTCGTAATTAAAGATCTACGCGCGATTGCAAGTTACCCTCCACTCTATAGCCGGGAGTTTACTCCTCGACCCGTTCGGCCAGCGATCGGCCTGAGCTATGCGTTCACTGACTCTGAGTCGTGATGTGATGTCATGTTGTCTACTTCCGGTGTCTTGGAGCCAGTGTGCGAAGCCTCTCCGACTTTTTCACTACTTGGCCGTCGATCGCTAGCGAGAGCTATCTAAGCAGCGTGTGTTGCGAACGTTATGTCGCAGTTTCCGGTATTCCGATAAGCGCAGGCGAGCTGGGAGTTTTGGCGGATGGGCGGAGACGTAAACTAACGCCCCTTCATACTACTACCGCTATGTTAAAGCGGCTTCAGCATAAACCTGAGCGGCCTAAGAGCGTACTGCACGATGTAGTCACTTGGTGGCGCAGAGCTTCGCAAGCCGAACACAGAGCTACTATTGTGTTAACCAAGTGTAAAACATCTTAACCATTTAAAATGGCAACGTGCTCACGATGGCACTTTTGCGGAAATTTTACACTAGAGACTTTTAGCATGTCTGTTATTCCGGCAAATGGAGGTGGTTTGGGTGGATTACCGGATGGTCGTGGGCGTAAACGTGAGCGGCCATAGCGGTGCAGAAGCCTGGTGGCGTAGAGCTCAACCAGAAAAACGCAGAGCTAAAATTGCAATAACCTACTATATTCTGCTTCGCTGTTGGTGCAATATTCGGTGGCGGCGTAATTGTGAACACAATTACGCTGCTGTATAATATTTACACCAGCAGCTAAGAAGAATATAGTAATTCGCTCCGTGTTAATGTGATTGGGATTTGCCCCATCAGCTGGCGCCACCAATGTGGCCGCTCACGTTTACGCCCCCCCTAATCCGGCAAACCGCCCGCGCTTGCCGGAATACCGGACGCACTAAAATTATCTAATATCAGCAAAGTGGAATACACTTGGTTACTGCTATATATTAGCTTTGTGTTGGTGTACTTTAGCACTGCGCCACCAGGTTGCTGCACTGTGCAGGCCGTTCACGTTGGCGCCTTCTTCGCCCATCCGGCAAAGCGCCCAGTCCGCCAGCATTTAGCGGTATACCGGACAGTTCACAATTGCGGTAATAGAGAATATTAGTGCGTCCGGTATTCCGGCAAATGCAGGCGGTTTGCCGGATGAGCAGGTGCGTAAACGTGAGCGGTAAGATTGGTGGCGCCAGCTGGTGGTGCAAAGCTCAACCACCTAAACACAGAGCCAATTACTATATTCTTCTTAGCTGGGGCATACATTTTCGACAACGGTGTAATCGCGAACACAGTCACGCCGCTGACGAAAATTTGCCCTAGCAGCGAAGCAGAATAAAGTAGGTTACTGCAATTGTAGCTGTGTGTTTGTCTGGTTGAGCTCTACAACACCAGGTGGCTGCACCCCTCCAGCCACATACTTTTACGCCCCGGACCGTCCGGCAATCCGCCGAAACCGCCCCCGCTTGCCAGAATAGCGGGCAAGCAAAAAGTCTCTAATAATCGTCTTGCATAAATTGGCAGCCGCAAACGCGTAGATTCTGGCGCCGATCCGATACCAACAGCCCGATGCGTTGCAGTCACTGCGCTCGCCTGCTGCCTTGCAGAGAGACACAATCTCGCAGCTTGAAATTTCGCCAATCGCTACGTTTGCAGCCCACCACGTAACAAGGGCGAATGGTGGTCCTCGCGAAAAACAAACTTCGCAACAAACACTGACCACGCAGCTCACGTCAACAGGGAGCACGTTGTAACACAAGCAGACGACACTTGCTGTGCGCCAAAAACGTTTGAGTGCAATGATAAATTGTCGGTATGTATTCTCTTTTCGCTACTTTCTCATCTATAGAAATAAATTAGCCAACGTTCCAACTATTGTGAAAAACATTCGTTCACCATAATGTTGGAAAAACTCGATCACGTAATCCGGGTAGTCAACTGAACAGCTCGCCACACTGACGCCACGTGCGCGAGCTACGTAAATTATAACAGGGCGGCTGAAAACACACTGGAGCGGCGCCACTGTGATTGGTAGCGATACATATATTTAAAACCTTATGATAAATTATGCACTTACCCGGAGTGCTTAAATCTGTCCCTTAATTATCGGAAAGACCCACCCTATGAACTCGATGCTTTTGTATAGCGTCGCCAAATCGGTTTAGAGCCCCTCAAAAGGCTTGCAAATAAACAAATTAAACAACCAGCATCCCTGCAGCTTTGCCACTATTACTTCGATAGTACATACTAGTTATTCATCCATAATCAATTTAGCAAAAGTGAAATTTATTTCAATTGCTCTTGAACTTCTGCCATTGCCGTCGTTCTTCATCAAACTTGCCGTAGCACCAGCGAGTGATACATTATAGAGTTTTAGTGCGTCCGGTATTCCGGCAAGCGCGGGCGTTTTCCAGTTCAACGGGGGCATAAACGTGAGCGGCCAGATTCGTAGCGCCAACTGGTGGTGCAAAGCTCAAGCACATAAAGACAGAGCCAATTACTATATTCTTCTTAGCTGCTGGTGTAAATTTTCGACGGCGGCGTAATCTTGTTCACAATTACGCCGCTGCCGAAAATTTGCACCAGCAGCGAAGCTGGATATAGGGGGTTACTGCAGTTCTAGCTCTGTGTTTGTCTGGTTAAACTATACGCCACCAGACGGCTGCACCGCTCCGGCCGCTCACGTTTACGCCCCCACACAGCCGGCAATCCGCCCCCGTTTGCCGGAATAGTGGACACGCTAAAGGTGTCTGTTGCTGTGCCCTAATCACTAGCAAGTCACCCGGAATAGCGTCGCTATATAACATCGTGATGTTGCAGAATACGTGCTTCCACTTTCAGGTTCATCAACTTGCGAGCATGTCGTACGCACCGGCTTACGCCCAGGCCTACAGCCAATACGGCCAGATGACTACCAACGCGTCTGCCAGCGAGATGACGTACGGCCTCACAGCATCCAGCTTCATCAGAGGTATCCAAAATGGCAATCGCCGTCGCGCATAAAAGGATAGCATAGCTGTAAATAAAAGAATGATTATGCAGATCCCACGCAAATCTTTGCCTCTGTGTGAAGCAAAGCTTTCACAAAACGGATAATTATGTTCTATATAACTGTTCATATTCCGCGACGCGTTTTTCAGCATAGCGATTACGTGCCTGACCGGCAAATCGAGAGGACGCGGAAAGCACCGATGTGGCTTCCCTAATGGGAGAGATGCAAGAAAAATGGCGTGCTTTTGTTTCGTTTTTGTTTTTTCCTACGCAGTCCATCTAAAACTGCAAATGTGCACTTGCACGTAATCAAAGTATCCGCAGATTGCACTGCCTCCGCGATCAGCGCACATTTTATCACCTTATCCCTGGGATCAGCCTAGTTTAATTTATATCACTATGTCTCCAAGGCCGGAATACCTTACTCGGCAAGAAGCCGACCAGTCCCTCAAAACTCCAGGAAAAGAATGCATAAAGAGATTCGCTTTATTGAAAGGATTGTGCGCTTAAAGGCTTATGTTTGTTGCACTGATGAATGACGATACTAGCTACCGTTTGTTGATTCAGTGCGTAATTCAGTACTGAATAGAGACCACAACGGGCACGTCTGCGGCGTATAGTACCAGGTGCGGTCACATACAAACCGATTCGTTACATGAGCGTTGTCCTGTGTGTCAGCCACAGGGAAAGACACCGGCAACAGTACGCAAATTCCGGGAAAGCCCAAGTACTGAGCTTCGCATTAACAAAGTAGGAAAGGAAACACGAACTAAATAACGGGATGGGAGTGTGGGAGGCCGGTTGGGAAAGAAGAGGCATTATCCGGGCTATAAATGAGCAAACGAACACATTGATAATGCGCGTAGACTACGCCGTTTACCACACAGGAAGTTAATCTTCCTCACGTAACCTTTAGCGCGATAGTCTTAAGGGCCCCGCGTCCCAGAAAATCCGTCGTCGGTGCCGTCATCGCTTCAGCAAAAAGAATTTTGATCTAAATTCTAAACCACGCATAGCCAACCACTCTTCCACCACCAAAGTTTTGCGAGTCCACCGCTATACGGCGTGCCGCATGATAACATCGTGGTTTTGGCACATCAAACACCATATGTTCTCTTTTTTTTTTCTTAGTGTGAAGCGCTGAAGTCTTAGGACAATGCATCCTAAAGAAACAGACGCAAAACATATGACAGGTTTTCTATTTATTTCTCTTCTCTTTATTTCAGATGACAAAAATGACGGGTCAGTATACATAGTCTGTCGACTTGGCCTTGACCTTGATCGAAACGCTCCAAGGTTACCCACGTATTCGAACGACGAATTCTTGAGCGACTCCCCAGCAGCAACAGTATTTTGTAAGCGTCGCCCTTAAAAGCGAGAATCACCCGAAGGGAGTGATCGCCGATTCCTTCAGCTGACAAGTATGAGCTCGCTCAGCTCCGCCGAACCAAATTAAGCCACGCACAAAAAAAAAAAACACCTCAGACAAGGTACTAATGACGCGATTCGTTGCATTCCAGCCACGTCACGCTAGTCTGCTCACTGAATCAGCATTATGGAGAGTTTCAGGTTAGTGGACGCAAGCGGCTTGCGTACGCAAGAACCAGGGCCGACGGTACTGCGCATGCGCAGACTCAGGCGTAGGGGTCTGCACATGCGCAGTACCGTGGCCCTGACCCGACTTTGCCTTGGCCCCGACTTGGCCTTGACCTTGATCGAAACGCTCCAAGGTTACCCACGTATTCGAACGACGAATTCTTGAGCGACTCCGCAGCAGCAACAGTATTTTGTAAGCGTCGCCCTTAAAAGCGAGAATCACCCGAAGGGAGTGATCGCCGATTCCTTCAGCGGACAAGTATGAGCTCGCTCAGTTCCGCCGAACCAAATTAAGCCACGCAAAAAAAAAAAAAAAAGAACACCGCTGACAAGGTACTAATGACGCGATTCGTTGCATTCCAGCGACGTCACGCTAGTCTGCGCACTGAATCAGCATTATGGAGAGTTTCAGGTTAGTGGACGCAAGCGGCTTGCGTACGCAAGAACCAGGGCCGACGGTACTGCGCATGCGCAGACCCAGACGTAGGGGTCTGCACATGCGCAGTACCGTGGCCCCTAGTTGCGTACGCAAGCCGCTTGCGCCCCCTAACCTGAAACTATCGATTGTTCCGTCGTGTGAATCCATTCTAAAGGAATGCTGGCACATATTTTTGAATCTGTAGACAGTCTACCACGTGCTTTCCGCTTGCAAGAGAATGATGTACTTGAGAATTGCGAAGAGGGGGAACACTTACAAAGACGTTTCAATCTGATTCTACAGTTGGCCTCGAAATGCTGGATCTGGCGCCGACAAGAATATCGGGACGTCTTGACAGATCCAAATTCGCTGGCGCCTTGCAGCTATGAGGCTGATATATGATGACGTTTGTCATCAAACCGAAACGCGCGGTTAGTTCTCTTTTTCTGGATGCGATTACATGTCTCAATCGCAGCGACAAATCAATAAATCACTCGACTAATCAATCAATTAGTGATTCAATCAGTCAATCAATGAAAACCCTATTGTACGACATCAAAACTGCTATGCACACAAATTTATTCGGAACAATAGTCTTTTGCACAAGTATCTGGTCGAATACAAGAAGGTCATCGTAGGTCAGCCTCATGCCTATCAAAAGTCAGGACCTCCAGTTCCCTGTCTTCTCGTCCATTATATATATATATATATATATATATATATATATATATAACAAATGTTTGCAATGTGGCTTAAATTATGGATATGCGGCCTCAAAGATGCGCGACGTAATGCCAATGCATTTCTCTCGCATTTACAGCTAAATCACCACTGAGTTTTCTTACGCAGACGAAGCAGCATGGCGCCGACAACGGTGATGCTGGTGACGTCCATCGTCGTCTTCGTGCTTGCCAGCGCAACAATCACGCTGTTGGCGCTGGGTTTTGGTAAGCACATAGTTTCGGTGTCTCAGTTTACATGCTCGCATTTATTCAAGAAACACCTCATTGTCGAGGTGGGCGAATATCAACATCTAATGCGGTAGGCATTCGTAGGGCACCTCACTCAGATTTGGGGAATTATTTGTTTATTTGTTCTGAACCGTTTGCCCGCCTACCTGGGTACACTGGGCAGTGTTGCGGTAAGAGTTTCCGAGCGGCAATTAAATTTCCGTGGCTGGCGATGTACATCGTGCCCGGTGACTGAGGGGTCCGGGGCGATGTTCAAGAGATCGGAAAAAAGGTTTATTTACAAATTTATACGAGGATGGTTTACTTCTGCGAGCACAAGTACGAGCACGAGCACACCCTTACAGCACTCGCGATCCGCTTTTTAAGCACTTCTTCCCCTTTCTCTCGTCGCAGAAATTAGCTGTTCTTCTTCTCGGTCAATCACAATCACCGAACCGTTAAATAAACCCCGCCACTTTCGTCGCACCGTTCCGCTGGCCTCCGCCGAGGCAACGACGCGGCAAACTGGGAGCTTGATGTCGACGTCGTTCCCACGGAACTCCTCGAAGTTGGCCCCTGTTATCAATTAGTGGGTCCTTCGTGACGGTCCGCTTGCAGGGTCAGGTTCAGGTAGAGTGGTCTTCGCGGCAGTTATTGCTTCCACGTAGGGCGTCGGCTGTTCCTGTCGCCTCGAAGTGAGCTCCTTTGTTTGCGCGTCGCAGTCGATGTCGGGTCCAGTCTGGCTCCAGGCGGGTGCTCGTCTCGCCCGTCAGCTCTGGGCGGTAGGACAGCAGAAGACAAGGTACACAACGGCTTGGCCTCAGGCGACGCCGATTTAGTCGCCATCTCCCTGGTTCCCAGGAAACGACGATGCAGCGCGAAGGGCCTTTAATAGCTGCACACTCGCGGGTCAAACGTTATCAGTAGGGATGCCGGGTCATCATCATCATCAGCAACAGCAGCCTGGTTACGCCCACTGCCGGGCAAAGGCCTCTCCCACACTTCTCCAACAACGCCGGTCATGTGCTAATTGTGGCCATGTTGTCCCTGCAAACTTCTTAATCTCATCCGCCCACCTAACTTTCTGCCGCCCCTTGCTACGCTTCCCTTCTCTTGGAATCCAGTCCGTAACCCTTAATGACCATCGGTTATCTTCCCTCCTTATTACATGTCCTGCCCATGCCCATTTCTTTTTCTTGATTTCAACTAAGATGTCATTAACTCACGTTTGTTCCCTCACCCAATCTGCTCTTTTCTTATCCCTTAACGCTACACCTATCATGCTTCTTTCCATAGCCCGTTGCGTCATCCTCAGTCTAAGTGGAGCCCTTTTCGTAAGCCTCCAGGTTTCTGCCCCGTACGTGAGTACTGATAAGACACAGCTGTTATACACTTTCCTCTTGAGGGATAATGGCAACCTGCTGTTCATGATCTGAGAATGCCTGCCAAACGCTCCCCAGCCCATTCTTATTCTTCTGATTATTTCAGTCTCATGATCCGGATCTGCGGTCACTACCTGTCCTAAGTAGATGTATTCCCTTACCACTTCTAGTGCCTCGCTACTTATCGTAAACTGCTGTTCTCTTCTGAGTCTGTTAAACATTACTTTAGTTTTCTGCAGATTAATTTTTAGACCCACCCTTCTGCTTTGCCTCTCCAGGTCAGGGAGCATGCATTGCAATTGGTCCCCTGAGTTACTAAGCAAGGCAATATCATCAGCGAATCGCAAGTTACTAAGGTATTCTCCATTAACTCTTATCCCCAATTCTTCCCAATCGAGGTCTCTGAATACCTCCTGTAAACACGCTGTGAATAGCATTGGAGAGATCGTATCTCCCTGCTTACGCCTTTCTTTATAGCGATTTTGCTGCTTTCTTTATGGAGGACTATGGTGGCTGTGGAGCCGCTCTCTAATCTCTCAGTATTTTTACATACGGCTCGTCTACACCCTGGTTCCGTAATGCCTCCATGACTGCTGAGGTTTCGACTGAATCAAACGCTTTTTCGTAATCAATGAAAGCTATATATAAAGGTTGGTTATATTCCGCACATTTCTCTATCACCTGATTAATAGCGTGAATATGGTCTATTGTTGAGTAGCCTTTACGGAATCATGCCTGGTCCTTTGGTTGACAGAAGTCTAAGGTGTTCCTGATTCTGTTTGCGATTACCTTTGTAAATACTTTGTAATGAACGGACAGTAAGCTGATCGGTCTATAATTTTTCAAGTCTTTGGCGTCCCCTTTCTTATGGATGAGGATTATGCTAGCGTTCTTCCAAGATTCCGGTACGCTCGAGGTCATGAGGCATAGCGTATACCGGGTGGCCAGTTTCTCTAGAACAATCTGCCCACCATCCTTCAACAAATCTGCTGTTACCTGATCCTCCCCAGATGCCTTCCCCCTTTGCATAGCTCCCAAGGCTTTCTTTGCTTCTTCCGGCGTTACCTGTGGGATTTCTAATTCCTCTGGCCTATTCTCTCTTCCATTGCCACTGGTACTGTACAAATCTCTATAGAACTCCTCAGCCACTTGAACTATATCATCCAGATTAGTAATGATATTGTCGGCTTTGTCTCTTAACGCATACATCTGATTCTTGCCTATTCCTAGTTTCTTCTTCACTGTTTTTAGGCTTCCTCCGTTCCTGAGAGCATGGTCAATTCTATCCATGTTGTACTTACTTATGTCAGCTGTCTTACGCTTGTTGATTAACTTTAAACGTTGTGCCACTTATATCCTAGCTGTAGGGCTAGAGGTTTTCATACATTGGCGTTTCTTGATCAGATCTTTCGTCTCCTGCGATAAATTACTGGCATCCTGTCTAACGGAGTTACCACCGACTTCTACTGCACACTCCTTAATGATGCCCATACGATTGTCGTTCATATATGCAACACTAAGGTCCTCTTCCTGACTTAAAGCCGAATACCTGTTTTGTAGCTTGATCCGAAATTCCTCTATTTTCCCTCTTACCGCTAACTCATTGATCGGCTTCTTATGTACCACCTTCTTCCGTTCTCTCCTGAAGTCTAGGCTAATTCGAGTTCTTACCATCCTATGGTCACTGCAGCTCACTTTGGCGAGCACGTCCACATCTTGTATGATGCCAGGGTTAGTGCAGAGTATAAAATATATTTGATTTCTAGTCACGCCATTCGGGCTCCTCCACGTCCACTTTCGGCTATCCCGCTTGCGGAAGATGGTATTCATTATCCGCATACTGTTCTGCGACCTCTACTAATAATTCTCCCCTGCTATTCATAGAGCCTATGCCATATTCTCCGACTGACTTGTCTCCAGCCTGCTTCTTTCCTGCCCTGGCATTGAAATCGCCCATCTGTATACTGTATTTTGTTTTGACTTTACCCATCGCCGATTCCACGTCTTCATAGAAGCTTTCGACTTCCTGGTCATCATGACTGGATGTAGGGACGTAGACCTGTACGACCTTCAATTTGTACCTCTTATTAAGTTTCACAACAAGACCTGCCACCCTCTCGTTAATGCTATAGAGTTCCTGTATGTTACCAGCTATAGCCTTATTAATCAGGAATCCGACTCCTTGTTCTCCTCTCTCCGCTAAGCCCCGGTAGCACAGTACGTGCCCGCTTTTTAGCACTGTATATGCTTCTTTGGGTCCTTCTAACTTCACTGAGCCCTATTATATCCTATTTACTTTCCTCTAATTTCTCCAATAGCACTGCTAGACTCGCCTCACTAGCTAACGCTCTAGCATTGAACGTTGCCAGGTTCAGATTCCAATGGCGGCCTTTCCGGAGCCAGGGATTCTTAGCACCCTCTGTTGCGTCACAGATCTGACCACCGCCGTGGTCAGTTGCTTCGCAGCTGCTGGGGACTGAGGGGCCGGGGTTCGATTGTTGTATTCATATAGGAGGTTGTGGCCAAGTACTGCACCAGGGTGGCCAATCCTGCTCTGGTGCAGTACTTGGGTGGCCAGGCCTGCTTATGCAATTTTCTCAACCCGCGGATATTTTTTTTAATCCGGTGGAAAATTGCGCGGCACCGGGATTCGAGCCCCGGTCCTCTTGCACGCGAGGCGGATGCTCTACCTCTACGCCACCGCTGCACCACCGGGTGCAGGGATGCCGGGTACAACAGTGTTAAACGCCAATCGTAGCAGTAGTCCATGGTCGATCGTGTAGCACGTTGGGCTGCTGTGCTTAGGGAGCAGGGCTCGAAACCAACTCTTGGACAAACTTGGGTAGTGAGTATGTGTTATTGTGTACATATTTATTTATTTATTTATTCACTTATTTATTTGTGATACTCTCAAAGTACATAGTTGTGCATTGCAGAGGGGAGGGGCGAGAATACATTTCAAGAGTAAGTGATACAGGGTTAGTTCTAGGAATTCACAGTTCAGGGAAGAAAAGCGATATGAAAAAACTAGTTGTGCATTCATAACAACCAAAACAGACTTACATAATACTAAAATACAGAAAGAGTACACTTTAGCAAGTAGACAATGTTCACGAATAAGTACGTAACTGTGCCACTTGCCACCATACATTATTTTATGTTGATTAGTGCATTCATGAAAATAGTGGGGTCACTCATGCTTACTGATTATGTAGGTAGATTATTCCAGTCGACTGAAGTCGTAGGCAGGGATGATTGTGAACACGCGACGGTGTTATGACGGGGTACGTCAACTTTATGTATGTGATCACGACGAGCCGAATAATAAGGCGCAGGGTGGATCCAAAGAGGGCGAAGAGATGCGTTGTGGTAGCAGATCTTGTGAAAAAGGAAAATGCGTGATTCTTTTCTGCGAAGAGATAATAATGGGACTTGAAGTGTACTCTTCATTAACGTAAAACTAGCAGTGCGATGGTAGTTAGCTAAGATGAAACGAACAGAGCGGTCTTGCACTGATTCGATTTCTTTAATTAACGTGATCTGATGTAGTCGTAAACTACTCAAACATTATTCCCCGTCTGCTCCGATCGCTAGGTTCGAAAAATTTTGACGCCAACTTAAAGCCTTTGCGCTGGCCGCGCGGGGGAGCAGCAAGCGCCGTTGATACTTAGCGTTCATGGGAAACCGGCTTATGTCGTGCGCGTAAGGTAAGCATTCTCGGAGTGACTAAATCCTGTCCCATGACTGGTGTACCAGGTGTTGTCTATAAGGATAAGGCGTGGAAGATGGTACCGAGAAGCGGGGAAACTGAAAGGTGTTTAATACGCAAGAAAAAGTAGCACAGCTAATGCACCTCCTCGCAGGTTCTCAGCCTTCGACAGTGACTACCGAGACAGAAGCCCAAGCCGTCAACGTGGTCTACAGACGTGACATGAAGCCGGAGCTCAGGACACATGCACCTGCTGCGCCTACCGCATTGAAATACCCATACCGGGAAAGTACGTCATCCGCTGGCATATAGTCTGTCTGTCTGTCTGTCTGTCTGTCTGTCTGTCTGTCTGTCTGTCTGTCTGTCTGTCTGTCTGTCTGTCTGTCTGTCTGTCTGTCTGTCTGTCTGTCTGTCTGTCTGTCTGTCTGTCTGTCTGTCTGTCTGTCTGTCTGTCTGTCTGTCTGTCTGTCTGTCTGTCTGTCTGTCTGTCTGTCTGTCTGTCTGTCTGTCTGTCTGTCTGTCTGTCTGTCTGTCTGTCTGTCTGTCTGTCTGTCTGTCTGTCTGTCTGTCTGTCTGTCTGTCTGTCTGTCTGTCTGTCTGTCTGTCTGTCTGTCTGTCTGTCTGTCTGTCTGTCTGTCTGTCTGTCTGTCTGTCTGTCTGTCTGTCTGTCTGTCTGTCTGTCTGTCTGTCTGTCTGTCTGTCTGTCTGTCTGTCTGTCTGTCTGTCTGTCTGTCTGTCTGTCTGTCTGTCTGTCTGTCTGTCTGTCTGTCTGTCTGTCTGTCTGTCTGTCTGTCTGTCTGTCTGTCTGTCTGTCTGTCTGTCTGTCTGTCTGTCTGTCCGTCCGTCCGTCCGTCCGTCCGTCCGTCCGTCCGTCCGTCCGTCCGTCCGTCCGTCCGTCCGTCCGTCCGTCCGTCCGTCCGTCCGTCCGTCCGTCCGTCCGTCCGTCCGTCCGTCTGTCTGTCTGTCTGTCTGTCTGTCTGTCTGTCTGTCTGTCTGTCTGTCTGTCTGTCTGTCTGTCTGTCTGTCCGTCCGTCCGTCCGTCCGTCCGTCCGTCCGTCCGTCCGTCCGTCCGTCTCTTCGACTATCTATTTATCAACTTCTACTTTATTATTATTAGTTCTTCTAGTGAGTGAGTGAGTGAGAACCTTATTTAGGTCCAGAGGAGAAAGAATTAAATCAATACGGCGGCTACACCCAGGTAGAGGCCGGTAGACAGAGTCCTTCGGCGAAGGTCCGGGCCCTCTGGACAGCCTTGAGCTGAGAGATGAGCTCTGTGCTTCTGAGCGCTGAGTCCCATGAGGACTGGTCAGGAAAGTCCGTGTTCACGTTGGCAGGGCACAGCCAGAGCATGTTTTGGAAGTCGTTGTATTCGTGGTCGCAGTGTGGGCATTCAGTAGAAAGTTCTGGGTTGATCCTTCTTAGTGTCGTTGGTGGGTTGTATGTTCTATTCTGCAACTGTCTGTAAGTGACGGCCTGTGCTTTTTTGAGCTTTGGGTGAGGAGGAGGAAAAGTTGTTCTTCCTAACCTATGATTTGAAGTGATTTCGTGGTATGACACGAGCGGGTCTTTGTAGTCTAGGACCCTCCAGGCTGGGTCGAAGCGAGGGGGCGAACCGCAGAGGCGGAATGCGAGTTCTCGCGGCATTTGGTGCGCCCGCTCGTTCGGATTAAAGTCAGGGCGTCCGGAAATGTTGCCCATGTGGGTCGGGAACCATGTGACGTGTGGGGACATGAGGTCGTAATCTCCGGTTTCTTGTAAGAAGGTTTTGTTGACAACCGTAGCTGCTTTCGAAGAGACGAGAGCCGCCGAGAAGGTTCTAATGGCTGTACTTGAGTTCGAGTAAACGACGGAGGCTCCTTTGCAGCTTTGAAGGGCCACCGCGATGGCCATTTCTTCTGCTTCATGAGTGAAGTTGGTAACTACCGTGGTTGGGTTACCGAGCGAGCCATGGGCGTCCACCACGGAGACCGCGTAGGCGCCTCGATTCCAACATCTGGCCGCGTGAACGAAGAGGACTTGCGTTTCGTCACGTTTCATGTTGTCGAGGATTGCCTTGGCTCTCCTTTTTCTCCGCCCTTCGTTGTTGGTCGGGTGTATGTTTCTTGAGATTCGATCAACTGTTATTGCCTTCTTGGCGTTTGTGCACAGTTGCGACTTCTCTGGTGGCGTGAAGAGGGGCTGTACGCCTGCTTCTAGTAAGATCTCGGTGCCCGCCCTCGTGACTGAGAGCCGACTAATTTGGGCGTTTCGCTGTGCCTCAAAGAGTTCGGTTGCCGTGTTGTGTAGCCCCAGTTGGAGGAATCGTAACACACTAATAAAAACAGGATTTAAAAAGGTCTTAAGCCTCCCTAGAAACACTAGTTCTTCTAGTAAACACTAGAAACGTCATCCTGGACTAAAAGCTGCCATCAGCGCCTTGACTGGACCCAAGAGGCGTCATCTATCAATCTATTTATCTATCTATCTGTTTATCTATTTATCTGACTGGCTGGCTGACTATATATCTGTATTTCTATGTAGATATATAGAAATATTCGATCTACATATCTATATAACCGCAGCGTCCCTGCTACTGTACGTTACAGCCACAGTGGTTCGCCTGAGTTCAGAGTTAAAATAAAGCCCGTGCTCGCGGTAATCTAGTACAGGAGTGCGTGTTTTGTTCGTTATATGCGATATTCACTCTAGAAGCGCGCGCGTAGATCGGCTCTTACAACTATTTGCAAGAAACGCGCAGCCACGTACTTGTTTTGCCTGTACTTCGTTGCCGATACAGCATAATCAAGCTTTTGGCCGAGACAAGCTGGGGCGCGATAACGTAACTCTATTCCAAACAAAAAGTGTTCCAAACTCCGGACGCCAAAATGACGCGACAGTTTCTGCGTATGGGGGCGGGAACCAGCGACGTTTTTCAATCTGCCCAATCAGCAGCCTCCATCGTTGCCGGAAGCATGTTTTGCTTGTTTTTTATTTGCAAAGGGACCGTATAGCAAGTGACATTTAGATATAAACGTCTGATAAAAGAAAAATTGTATGTCGCTGAGAGTAAAAGTGTTTTGTAATCTTTTAACGCAAGAGAAGTTGAAGCGCGCTTGAATGTAAACACAAATATTTTAATTTTTCGAGTCATAGCCACACACGTTGCAATTCCGCATCCAATCCATTTTGCTACGCACACTTAAGATGGCGGCTACGTGGAAACAGCTGATCGGTTCTGTGGGCCGCTCTTGGTGTATTTTTGTCCGTAACGCTGCCTGATGAGATGAAATCTCGGCGTACGAGGTACTTTCGCCCGAGAAGAATTCTGGAAGCTGTGAACATCATGAAGACTGTGAAAGCGTAGTGCTCGGTGAGTAAACATCATTCTTTCTTGTGCTTAATGACTGAGCAGTAGCATCTGAACATCTGCGGTGATCGCATGGTGTTCACTCTTGCTTTTATTCGCATAGGATACGGAAGAATCGATGAAGGTTGGAAGGCATCTCAACAGATAGCTGGTAAGTAAACATTTTCTATAAACGATCGCAACTATCTCCGAATGTAGGTCATGTTTTAAATCGAAGGTGGTCTGTAACAGAGGCTCATTTTTTTTGCTCTGCGACACACTGCTGCGCAGTGGTACATTCCCCCGTGCGGGCGGTACAGATACTCCGCCAACAGCCGCTGGAGGATGCGGCCTGCAGGGCAACCGCCAAGTATGCGCGGCAGGGGCAGCTGGCTGAAGCAGCGAACGCGGAGGCCGCCAGTTTCCACCAGCTGCTGCTGCAGCAAAATAGGCAGGTACGTACAACTTGGCCAGGTCATTTTTTAAAGAGGTGATTAGTGCGCATGATAATGTACATTACAACCATATTACACATCAGAGGCATCTGTAGTCATTTGGCTCAATGGTTCATGCACTTTAATGTACATTACAACCATCATATTACACATCAGAGGCATCTGTAGTCATTTGGCTCATTGGTTCATGCACGTTTATACATCTCCTTTGAGGTGTTCTTTAACACATAGCACCTTACAAAACAGTTCCATGGTTGCATGTATCACCAAAGCATGATCATCATTTGTTTAACAATTTAACTAGTCACGAATACTGTCTTCTGACAGGCAGAGGCAGCTTGGTAGGATTTGCTACGTTTCACATGTTTTAACCCTTTCAGCCCTGGAATTTTTATTTTTACCGCAGATTTTTTTCCCTTGCATTTTCTTCATATTGAAGGTCCAAATAACATGCTCACAAAATATAAAGCTTGTGTGTGAAGTAATTACCGATTTGGCATCATGTCCTCAAAAAAGGACATCAGGGCTCAATGGGTGTAGGAATGAAAAAATGTTCACTTTATTTCATGCGGGTCTTACAACAAAAAATAACCAAAAAATTGATTATTTCTTTGTGTGAAAGTCCTTGAAGCAATTCTTGGACTTTGTCAAGCACAGATGCACCTTGCACTTTTCACAAAAAACTCGAACTTTCCCTGTGCAACCGCCCATTTTACACCGCTGCGCCCTAGCGTCGGTGTGAATTGGCCAATGTCCAACTTGGTCGAACCTCACATCTTCTGTAGGCCTATTCTCCGTGTAGCGAACTTGCTTCCTGGGCTCTAGTGGAGACAAGGATGGCCTACCACGCTTCATTATCTTGCATTTCTTGTCTTTCTTTGCAAGAGCATCAATGATTCTGAGATTGAAGTCAAGGAGGTCAAGTTGTTCTTTCGATGAGACTCCTCGCACATCGGCATCATGTCTGTACTCTAACCAAGAGTTCACAACAGCAAGATTCACAAAATGAAAAATCATTCTGAGAGTCCACTTTCTTGACCGAATTGTGGTCCTGTACAAGGCAACAAGGAAGTCCGCTTTGTCTACGCCTCCCATGCTTCGGTTGTACGCTCCGACTACAGCTGGGCGTTTCACATCGATGAAACATTTGTCCACCTTGCTCCAGCGCTGTGCTGTTTCCTCCTCTCCTACACCAATAAAATTCGAGGCCATATTTACGGCGCGATTGTCCAGCCACCGCGTCACAACAATCTTGCCGTCATTGCTGACCAAACTGTCAGATGACCCTCGACCACTTTTCTTTAGTTGATTTTCACTCAAGAGCGGGCACTTTTCACACCTGTTCATGCGTACAGTACCAGCTGCAACTATTTCTCGTTCACGCAGGGCGCGCAGCATGGGCAATGAAGTAAAGTAATTATCAAGAAAAAAGCTTGTGGCCAACAAATGGCGGGATTCGCTCGGCCAGGTGCGAAACAGTTGCACCTGTCACACCATACCGCTGTATTTCCCTCTCATTCAGCTTTGTTGTAGAGCCCTGGCATACCAGAAAATCATAAATCAGGCCGGACTCGCCGCATAGAATAAATACCTTCACACCCCAAGGGTGAGGCTTGCCCTTCACATATTGCTTGATGTCCAAACGGCCCTTGAAAGGAACAATCTGCTCATCAATGCACAGATGCTCCTCTACCTCGAAATCGTGGCACCTTGCTTGAAAATTCTTGAGCAGAGGTCTCACCTTCCAGAGTCTCTCATTGATGTCTGGCTTGTTCACATCCACAATGTGAAGTGTGTTGCGCAGCTTCTCGAAGCGGTTGCGCGAGATCTCACATGATGCGATGAGAGCAGTTCTCATATCTGGCTTCCAATATAGGCGCAACCTTGGATATTTCAATACACCCATTGTCAAATGGAGAGCCACCAGTCGGCTAATTTCATCTTCATCAGTGCTTACACACGTGCCATACTGAAAAACCGAGTACTGATTTGTTTTCTCAGCAAGCTCAGTAAAGACGCTCTTCGGGACATAACGGCTAAAATAACCAAATGGTGAAAGTAGGTCTCCTTCGATGTGAAGCTCTTCGTGAGCTGGCCCTTTGAATATAGTATCTGGCACCTTGAAAGGCTTTCTCGTCCATCCGCTTGCCATTGCAGGTGTGCTATCATCTTCCGAATCAGCTTCCGAACTATCACTCTCGCTCTCCGCCGGGGCTCCAAGCGCGTCGTCTCCCTCGTCACTGCTGCCGTCAGGTTCGTCGCACTCGCCTTCCACGTCGGATAAATTACCGTTGTCGAGTTCTTCAAAAAGGCTATCCGTGCATTCTTGCAAGCGTCGTGAGCGTTTACCATGGCACGAATAAAATAAAGCCGCCGGTATCGATGCACCTAGAAAATATGAAAGAGAATACGGTTACAACGACGAACGCACGACTTATAACCACTAAGCCCTGATGGCGTCAAAAGTGGACATGTAAACAAAGGGCCACTACACAAAAAGTATGCAGGTTAGGCCTACAAGATTTCGCATGCCGCCTACGCTACGAGTATGAAATAAATATAAAAAATATCAGCGACATATGCTGGAGACTCCAAAAATTATACAATGTGAAAGTCAATGCTTACCTGAAGGCTGCTCAGCCATGGTACGAGCGAACACTTCGTCGTCGTCTTCGCGTGAGCGTGCACAAAATGCTCTGCTGCTGATGGCAGTGGCGATAGGGCTCTCGCAGGAACATCCCACAAAAATA
Source organism: Dermacentor andersoni (assembly GCF_023375885.2). Taxonomy (NCBI): domain Eukaryota; kingdom Metazoa; phylum Arthropoda; class Arachnida; order Ixodida; family Ixodidae; genus Dermacentor; species Dermacentor andersoni. The sequence goes on from NC_092821.1 coordinate 133,732,514, forward strand.
TTATTGGTTTCAGTTTCGGTTTTACAAGTGAGAATTTCATTTTACTTTGTGGGATCAATTGACGACGCCAGGGCCGAAAGAGTTAAACATAACAGACCATATACGTTTGCACGGCCAGTTCTCATGTCATATGTAAATGATCTCGCTGCCCTCAAGAGTAACCTTGCTGAACCTGTAGCACTTGCAAACAGTGCGAATAAACGTTTACATTGCATAACCTGCAGCTGAAGTGAGTGAATTTGTTTCGCAGCATCATCAGCAGCTGGTGGAGGAGCTGAGGGCGGCCCGGGTGGTGCAGCAGCAGCTGGCAGCAGAGATGCGTGGTTTGAGAGAGGCCACCGGCCTCATCGTGACAACACTGCTCCAGCTCCTGGCTCGCCTCTGCAAGCATCCTCAGCCATGAGGGACAGTCCCCCCCCCCCCCCCTTATAATCCTTTAGTACTAATAGGTACAAGTGTTGCCCATCTTTCTGTTCAAATCACCGCTGCAGCATTTGGTGGTGGTGCCCATACCTCCTCGAAAGCTGTTGTGGCGAGTTGTAGCCAGTCTTGTGAAATTATGTGCAGGTCATGTGCGACCATGGCAGCGAAAGCTGATAGTGCTGTGATGTCACTTGAAACACAAATGCGTGTTTTTTTTTTTTTTTGTATGTAGCACTAAAGGATGATATGACTGTTTTCCCTACATTTCTGTACCTAATCATTTTTTTTCAATGTAATTTCTTTTCATGTGTATTTTCACTTGCAGTGCAAGTTTGCCCAAGTGAGACGTTATGAATTATATGTAGAATGTTTGCCATATTTCCGTTAGGTGTTGTTCACTTCTGTTTTGCTGTTACTGATATGTTTCAATGCGCACCGTTTTTCCAAGGAAGATGTACACTATGCAATCACTTTTACAGCAACTTCGACATTGTCTCGCACACATACAGGTGCACTTAACTACAATGCTGTGATAATTGGAAATGAATTTTCATGCCATATGTATGTCATGTTTGCAACGTCAAACTTTGCAACGCCTACGCAATGCAAAGTAGCCGAATTTGAATTTTTTTTAACACCAAGCGCCTGTTACTTGTGATAGTTATTGTGATATTTCAGGTGTCCTTACCTATGATAGCAGTACAATCTAGTCCCCATTGTAGTTGAGCACAGTTTGTGACATACATAATGGAGCCATCGATGTGGCCACTATTTTGACATTCGCTGCCAGGCTGCTCTTGCAGCCGTTATATGAAATACCGTTGAAGTGCCAAACGTTTTCTCACTTGTCCTTCCTTAAAAGCATGTGATGGCTGTTTTATATTGTGATCTTATTACGGCACTAGTCATTGAACTATTTCGTGCTACAAACACGCTGACTACATAATAGACAAGACATCTTTCTTGCTGTTAAGTTGCTGAATGAAGATAAATGGTTGTGTGCGAGTTCAAAAAACATCATAATGCTCGTGTCATATTTATGCAGTTTAACATCTGCCAACTGGGTAGTGTACTGGGTCCCATGTAGTGAACATCACACGGCTATTTTGGCGCCATGAAGTCATGCTCTGTGTGCTTGTCTGTCATTTGCTTTGATGAAAGATGGCATTGAAGATGGGTCACATGGTTTTATTTACAATGCAGATATAAATAAACAATTTTAAACAATGCAAGTGGCACTTGAAATGAATATTTACAATGTGTGTTCCTTCAATTTCAGAACTATTTACATATGTACACTCTCCCAAGGGAGAATAACGCGCTTGACATGCCAGGCGATTGTATTCGGCATAACTTGGCCTTCTGTCAAGGAACTGTGCGGTGGCTGTGTGGCAAAATAGCGCAGGACCTACAAGGTGCGTGAGAACAGTACACATGGTGGAGCGAGAAGTGTTGTGCTTGACAGCAGCCCAAATAGGAAGGGAGGAGACGAAGACCAGCCTCCCATACACAGTGCAGATGGCGGTGACAGTGTCGGTGATGACAGAAGCAACAGCAGCAGCAGCAAATCATTTGGCAAACCACAGCTGCCCAGAGAAGTGGCTACAGCATTCTGCTGATGAACACAAAGTGTTCTATCCACAGGTACTAAATGAAAGGCTCTCATGTAGTGTCACAGTGGAATGATGCAATCATCTCCGGTAGTAACAGCTCACTGGCAGAGGACACGTGAAAACGCTGGTTATGATTGAGCAGATTCGATAAAGAAACAGCACGCTATCCACTAATTGCACACATTTCTTCACATTGGTTCCTGCTCTCTATTAGATGTGTAGACAGCAGTAATAAACATCTGCCTGCAGTGTCAGGCACGTGTTTATTGCTGCTGTCGGTGCTGCTGTCGACGCAGCCGCCTTCGCACCCTTTTCAGGTAGTGCTGGTGCTGCTGCCGTGTCGTGCCAAATGAGCGAATAACATTATCCCGGGCAGCACAGCCTCTCAGGTACATCATGCGTGATGCCCTCACTCGGGGAACTCTCTGTGGGGAGGGGTTGCCACTTTCATTGTCACTGCTGCTGTTGCTGCTGTCATCACTAACATCATCCAACAACACGTCACCTTCATCAAGACACAAGTTGTGCAACACTGCACATGCTGCAACGATGTTGGCAGCGCGGTCTGGCTCGTAGTGGAGGGCGCGGTACCGCTGAAGGCAGCGGAAGCGGCTCTTCAAAAGCCCAATGCACCGCTCCACTACGGACCGCATGGCAGCATGTGCAGTGTTGTACCTGCCTTCTGCAGTGTGTATGGGAGGGTGGCCTGTGACTGGGGTCAGGAGCCATGGTTCCAGGGGGTAGCCGCTGTCACCTGCAGGATCACAAAACAGGGTGTGAAATCTGCACAAAGTTTAGTAGGCGAAGCATGGGTCATGTAAAATGCACCTACTACAGAGAGACTGTAATAAAGGAATATACCTGACGCATCTGTGATCACAGATAACAATAGCTGGGACATAGTAGCATCCCTATTTGCAGCAAGGCAGCTCTTTGTGTAGTCTTTATTCACAAATGACTGCCAGTGTAAAAAAGAATGTGACAACGCGTGCACTGTACACTCGCATTAATAATTAGTTTAAAGTAGAACGCAGGTGTGTTGTCACTTTGTTTTGTGCAGATACCATTGGAAAATTTCTACATGTCGCCTATACTTAATAACCTGACTATGACGTAAGGGGTTCGGGCTACAATATTCTCCTACGGCGCGAGCACGCTTTGCTGCATGCTGCCAGAATTGCAACTGTACAAAATTTTCCCGCTGCTCACCGAGGAGGTGTTCGCCGGCCTTGGCAATATGCCCCTCCAGGAACCGACGACGCAACCACGTAGTTCTCCAGACGTGGGCGTCGTGGTCTGACCCCGGTCGCAGAGGGTCGACGGCGAGGATCCGCATGCCTGCGTCGCAGATCTGACGAGAGCGCGCACAGCAGCATAAGTCACGCGTTGCTATGACGGGCAAATTAGACAAAAATTAAGATACTTACGAACATTGTGTTGAGGGCGTAGTAGCCTTTGCGGCACATGAATGCCGCCTTCTGTTCGCCCTTCGGTGCGATGATGGCTATAAGGCTGCCGTCCACGCATCCGATGACGCAGGGAATGGAGCCGCGTCGAAGGAACCCTTCCTTCACGGCCGCCTTCTCCTCCGACGTCCTCGGGAAATGGACCCACTTGTTGCGGGCCCCGGCGTGGACGATTGCCTCCGCCACGCGTCGCACACACTTGCTGACCGCAGGCTGGGTCACGCCGACCGTCTCCTCGCTCCCTACCGAGGCTTGAAAGCTGCCCGTTGCGAAGAATCGCAACGCGCACAACACTTGCCGCTCCACCGACAGCGCTGAAGTTCTCACGCCTCCGAGTTCCTCCGCCACTTCGTCGCACAGCCACCGCACAGTTTCTTTCTTCAGGCGAAAGTGCCGCCGAAACTGATCGTCTGGCATGTCAAACGCATCCTCGGGCTCCCTCCTCCCGCGCCCGGACTGACGAGCCGCCGCCGCCGCCGCCAACGCAATCACGAAGGCCGCCATTTTTTTCTATTCCAAACGGAACGGGGCACTCACCGGTTATTCCACGAATTTGCCGGGTTTGTTCGGCATAATTTAGCATAATGAGTGCGTAAACGTCACTTTGACGTAGCAGTTTTTGTGCATTCCTGACGTCGCTTGACAGGCAGGAAAAATGGGCGCGGCCTCAAAAAATTCGACCAATGAGCGAGCGGCGTCGGCCATGTTGGAATAGAAACAGAACGGAATAGTTTTACGTTATACCGACCCTGTTTTCTGTTTGCGGAAGACGCGAATTCCTAAAACACGCATTCTTCTGCACCAGGTGACCCGTCTTCGAAAAAGCGCATTTACGGTAATGGCTATTCGACGCAATGGAGTTTAATACACTAATTCTTTCTTCAAGACACTGACAAATCTCGTCATGTTGTCCAAATCGTCATCTTGTCTATTATGACTGGCTAAAAGGGCGGCTAGTCCTCTGCAGTCGGCTCAAACTTCCAACATGGCGACAGCTGACAACATGGCGCAATACCATAGTGTCCCGATAAGCACGCCACGACACTTTCATCACTGTTTCGGCTTATTTGCTTACACAACTTTAGCTTCGAGAAAACACAAATTTATTTCGCTGCAACCGATATCGCATCAGTATGTGTTTGCGGCTTCGTTACAGCAGAACACTTACTAAAGTAACGAAGCATGACCACTCATATGCTTTTTCTTCGATAATTCATTACGTCAGTGACCGGATATTGAGTCCTTAAAGTAATGTACTTAAACAGCTTACTTTCTGGAACTAGAAAAAGAAAAGATACGTTCGCAAATCTGTTGAGCCAAGTTGACCTAAGAAAACAGACATACCTGCTAAACACATTTGTCTCCAAAAAGTGTACACACTTTATGAGAGGGCAGGACTACGGGAAGGCGATCCGGTCCACAAGACTTCCAGAGAAAACCCACAGTGTGTCCATCTATATAAAGAGTTTCGACTGTATTAAGTTGTAGCAGCAAATAACTACAGCCAAACTACTCACCATTACCGAATAAATTACGCTTAAGCAAATGTAAAGTATTTACGTACGTCAAGAAACATCCATTGCATCACTGCTCGTGCGCAGTACGTTATTCGGCATCTGTGTCACCTACATGCAATATCTTAACCGCGTACTATTTGGTGAATTAAAACGCGCGTATTGTTCGTGTACGCTATAGGAAACAACGTTCTCAAATGTACAGGCTCCAGTGGCTCCTACTTATCCGTGAATCATCTCGATGGCTACGCTCTGCACTTTCGTAGGAGTACGTCTTCTTGGGCGGGTTGCATGGTTAAACATACCTATTAGAAAAGATACGCAAATTAACAGATATACACAGATGAAGCGTGGTCAAGACGAGATGAACATGTGTGTGTGCCATCTTCCAGTAGCTCTCGCAATCGTTGATCGCCAACAAATTGCTAACTTAAGGTGCCGCTTCCCCTGAAATCACCTGAATCATATCTTACGAGCGACTGCCATGCCTGAATTCTGAGATCCTTTTGTGGTTCCGGCGTCCGAAGGCCTGACGAAATGTGTCGATATCGAAACTGTAGAAACGACACACTGCGGGGCTAACGGATCGTCTTGTCTTTTGTGGGATCGAGAGCAGGCACGAGAAAGCACGTGCCAGCGATGGCGTGTTCCTAACGTTTGAGTTCGCGTTCTTCTTAAACTAAAAAGTTAGAATCACTGTATAACGTCGTGCAAAGTGGTTGCTCTATAGGGATACGTAAGGCTCCGTACGTTATTTTAGAGCTGGCTAGCTGTAAGTACAGCGTCCGCAGCTGATGCGCGCGATACAGGCAAAGGGCACTGCGCACGCAAGTAAGTTTGTAGTCAGACCACTCTAACATAGCAGCCACGCGCTCGCTTTCAATGACTATTGAAATGAAACAACGAAATCAGCAAAAACCATATTTGTTCCCTACCGCCAGCTTGCACAGAAGACCGAACGGGTCGCGCGCATTTCAATAGCCTCCAACAGCCTCAGCTGCGCCTAAATATTCCTGGTGTAAAGAAGAACGCCGATCACGTAACAATAGCTCTGAAACAGATGACGCTGCTGTCAATCGATGAGACATACGGGGACCGAATACACATCTATACTGATGGTCTGGTCTCACCTACCAGCTCTTCAGGTGCCGTTGTCATTCCGGCTACGAAAACCAGAATCAAATTCAAGGTGTCCCACATGACAACATCAACGGCAGCAGAGCTTGCTGCCCGGCGTGTTTCTGTCAAATATCTCCTAAAAGAGAAACCTCAGAAATGGGTCATTTCTTGCGACTCTAAGGCAGCACTTCAGAATCTGCATTTTGCCATATATCATAGGACTTATGAGCAGCTGACATATGAAATAAGGGAAGATCACCATCAAGCTATCGCTAAAGGGCATGACATTATATTCCAGTGGCTACCTGGGCATACCGGTATTGCTGGTAATGACCTCGCCGACGAAGCCGCCCGGTCTGTCCATCTGGATGCCCGACCAGTTCCAATACCTTTATCAAGAACGGACGCTGCAAGACAGTTTCATATTGTGGCTAGGGCTATCACCCACAAATACTGGTCTTCTCCCAACGTCTCGAAGTGTCATCTTGATAGGCTGGGTCCATCCTTAAAGCTACAAGTGCCATCAGAAATTTCCCGCTGTGAGGCGACAGTATTGTGCCGCCTCTGGTTGGGGGTGGCACTTTAGAAGGCCTACTCGTTCCGCATTGGAATGGGGGACACTCCCATGTGCTACTCTTGTGGAACCACAGAAACGATTGAACACATCCTATGTATCTGTCTCCAATACGACGTCGAGCGCGAAGTTTTCAGGACAGCACTGCACCAGCTGGACTCTAGACCATTTTCCGTAATGAGGATCCTTCGACCCTGGCCGTTCGCGTCGATGGCACAGAAGGCCACGAAAGCGCTCTTGAAATACCTCAAGTCGACAGGTCTTGGGAACCCTGTGTGGACTCGGTGCGAACCTGCCACTGTGCGCGAAACTGTGCTCCCTCTCTCATCTCTCTCTCTTCATCCCCATACCTGCTTCCCCCATTGCAGGGTAACAAACCGGACGCGCGTCTGGTTAACCTCCCTGCCTTTCCTGTCTTCCTTCTCTCTCTCTCTCTCTCTCAATAGACTCCGAAATTGCGAAGCATACTTGTTTCGTATGCGTCGCTGTGAGGTCAACTCTGACACTCTTTTCTTTTTTTTTCGCCCCGATTCGTAATCTCTCTCGGCGGCCACCTCTCGTAGCGTCGTAGGATCGCCAAAATTACCAAGTTACTTCCATCGATCGCACTGCCAACCCTAATCGCGAGTCATTTTGTAAGCGCAACGACGCTTTTGTCAGGCAGCGCGGGATCTCGCGAGTGCGTTCCCCCAAAATCGGACAAAGCTGTCACGCAAACAGCGAGGGTTTTGTGCGTGTACGCACGATGCACCTAACGTTGCGCCTTAGGTTGTGCGCATGCGCAGTGTTGATAATGCGATTGGCGTGTGTATAACCAAGGCCCTTGTGTGTACGCTAAACTACAAACTGTCTAATTACCCGCGGGTCTCCCTTTCTCTCTCTCTCTTTCTCTCTCTCTCTCTCTCTCTCCACCCCGCGAGCAGTGATCGTGGACGAGCCCCTGGTGTGCACCGTGGGCAACAAGATCAACTCGACGCAGATGTTGCCACCTGACAGGTTGTGCGACTACATCTTCTACGACTCGCTCTACAAGGGTTACGTGAACCCTCTCACGGCACCCGCCGGTTTCAGTACCGACCTGCGCATTTTCGTCGACGCCTACATGATGTACCAGGCGACGGCATTCGGCGTTGGCATCGCGTACACGTGAGCGAGCTTCACTTCGTTTAAAAGCGGACGGACCGGTAGTGGGCGCAATAAAGGCGCAATACCACTACCCCCCCCACACACAGATATATATAAGCCCGCAAATCTCTTCCCACGTTACGTTACGCTAAGTTGAACAGATATATTTCCAAAAAATGTACCATTTACTTGAGGCAGGTTATGTGACTTGCAGATAATTGGGTAGCGTGATGGAATAAGGAAGTCTGCAGGCATAATATGCAGTCAGCTGGCGCAAGACAGGAGTAATTGAAGTTCGCTGGGATAGGTCTTCGTCGTGCAGTGGACATAAGTAAGTTGAAGATGATGATGGTAATTGAGATGACGATGATTATAATCGTGGCGGTGGTGATAATGGCGATGATAATGTGGAGTGAACGTACTACCGCATCAACTCTTCATTCCGTTGGGGTGATCGTTCCTGTTGCTGCTATCACCCTTAATACCACTCCTCACAAGCTTCGTTAAGTGGAACATCTTAATATTGTTTCACATAAGTTACGCCGACTAAGAGAAACATATTTGAAGAAATTGTCTCGCTAAACTTCGTGGACCTTTGTGAAAATATACTGAGTGTGTATTGGGTGTTCTACTTCATTATAGAATTTTAGAAACTCGCTTGTGGCAGATAGTACAACTGTACTCCTTGAGTTGTAGTACATAAAGAGGCGGGCATTACCGGCACAAACCACTTAAATACAGATTTAGCAAACTTAACATTACACACAGTTTATAACAGGGTCCAATTTACGAAATGGAACCGACGAGTTCGCAAGGTGTATGCACAAAACAAAAATTCTGACACTAAAACCTGTTTCGAATAAAGGTTACAAATACCCTGTTGTTAAAGAAGTCACAGTATTGCCCGAAAGGCGAAGCATTGGTTATTAGACAGAAATTATTAGACAGTTGCACGAATTATTAAGGATATTAGTTTCATCAGCCGCATTAACTGCACTTAACACTCGCTTACTAGCTAAATTAACAAGCACGGTATGTGCGATCCGCGCACAGGCAAAACACGAACACATCTCACTCGATGACCGCGGACACTCGCTGTCAGAACGCCGTCGTGATGGAAAAGCGGCAGCAGCGGCGAGCGAATCGCCCTTCGTGCTGCATCTCGCTTCGACGCGCACTAGGCCCACGAGAACACAGCGCACACGGTCATCAACTACCTCGGGTTGCGAGCCTTCGCAGCCACCGCAGATTATCTCCAACACAGGGCACGTGCGGCCGCGGCCGGAGTACAACGGGATGAGCGCGCTAATGCGACCCCTCCCACACCCATCCTCCCCCTTTCTGCTAGCGCGCACCACATCTCCCCGCTCCACTCCTTACGCGTGCGAGTATATGGCGCCGATCCTCCCCACCCTACCTTCCTTGCACGCGCGACATTAAGCCACCATCTTTCTGGGTTCACCCCGGCACGGTTTCCTCTCACCTACAGCACAAGGCGCGCGGCCGCGATCTCATCGTACTTGGACTTTATGCTGAACATCACGGCAACGGCGACGGCGAAATTTCGCCCGGAGTGTTCATATAATCCGTATCGCAACGAAATGTAAGCGGTACAACAGTGCAGTCTTGCCTGAAGGCTGGCGATGCTTATCTGAATACAGGTGCTACAGTTTTGAGATCCATTCGAAGGTTAGCACGCCGCGAGAAATCACCAGCTAGAACTGGCAAATTGGAATGTACGGTATAAGCTGCATTACTTAAAAAAGAAAATTAGCGAAGTTAGTAATGCGAATACATGTTAATCAGAAAAATAATGCTTTTCCCACTAAACATATTCTTTCATCCACAGTCTGTAGCTTCCGAAGGAAACCACCAAGGCGGAACGAATGTTTCTTTTTCTCGTTTTTCTTTTTTTCGATGACGCAGTGCCGCGCCTCGCCTCGCCGCGTACCTGAACCAGAACATCACATCTTTCGAGCCGCTGAAGCCCTTCTGGGATCGGTATATCTACCACTTCGGCGTCCTGGACACCAATACCGTCAACACGTTGGAAGCTGGTGTAATAGGGGCCCTGGAGTGCCTCAGGGTGCGTATCCAACGTTGACGTTGGTGTCAGAAGGCCATTCTTCGTGTAGCTTGTCCTAGTCAAACAGTCTGCGCAATACAGTGTTTGTCCCAGCTCTCCCAAATAGAAAAAAAAAAACAAAAAGTTGGTAGTTTCGCCCGAAGGGAGAAATGTTGACAGTGATATCGTAGTTTAATGTTGCCCTCGAGCTGTTCGGGTCCGTGGAACCCCCGACCACGTGACCTATGTGACCCACGCAACCGGTAATTATACAGCCTCCGAGATCAGCGCAGCTTCGATCGCAACGCGATCTCCCCGATTGGCCCAGTTTACTTTCGCACTGTCTCCATCATTGGCGCCACTTTTCTTGGCGAGGTACCGACCAATCAGAAACGCCAAACACTATACGGAGAAACGCATAGAAAGCTTCGCTTTATTAAAGGAATTATTTGCTCGAAGGCGCATATTTGTTACAATTAGGATACTTGGTTAGCGCTTGTTGTTGCTTTGCGAATTCCGTGATTAATTTTGGGCTCTGGGTAAATTTTTCTGACCACCCGGGGTTCTTAAGCAAGCACTGAAAGCGAATTATACAAGAGTGCTTTTGCACTCCGCCCCCCCCCCCTCCACCCTCCCTCACCGGAATGCGGCCGCGGCGGCCAGGATTCGAGCCCACGACCCTCGCGTTCAGTAGCAGAAGAGAGAGAGAGAGAGATTGGTTGACAGAGAAGAGGTAAATCCTTCTTCTGGCCGCACCATAACTATGTAGCACGCGAGAAAGATTCCTTGGTTGGCTGGTTGGTGTGTTGACTCTACGGAAAGTAGCGAAAAGTATAAGGTAAATTGGGAGGATGAGGAGGGGGGGGGGAGGCAGGCGAAAGGGTTGCGGCGCTGTTCATTCGACCTCCGTTTTTTTTTCCCTGACTTTATGCGCTGCTTCCCATTAGGTCGAGCACGCGGCTAGAACTTAAATATTGGTCAGCAGGGTAGGGGTAAGGAGGAGAAGGAGGCTAGAGGTTACAGGGCTAGAATGGGAGAGAGTGCTCGCAGCTTGGCAGCTCTGCTGACACAAAACTGATCTGCCAACCCTATGTACGAGCTCTGTAGAAAACGCAGAAACACCATGTAGTCACCACGCCACTTCGGCGAGTTCTTTTTGCTACAGTAAAACGCCAGCGCTACTCACACATGCAAGCGACTTCAGACGAGAGGCTCCGCGAAGCAATGCAAACACTAAGCATAACTTGGTGTGGCAAGTACAAAACAAAAACAGAAAAAGAACGCTTTCGCATTTGTACTGTGGATTCTTATTTAGACATGCAGAACACGAACAGCGCTATAAATATATCCGTCCCTAAGTTTTGCCGCGAAACACATTAGCGTTCGGTTCGGAACGACACTTATAATTTAGTTAGTAATGTAAAGAAAAAGTTTTAAACCCCTGCCGTAGCTTTGTTTTTCTTTTTTAAAGTTCTTTTTTTCGTGGAATAGGAGAGAGACAGCAGCGGTCAGAGCCCTACGTATATGCGTAATATGCGTATACCATTGGGTCTTCGTGATAAATTTTCAGAGGACTTGGTGACCGCCTACGAATTACGATTGGCGTCAAAAGTTTACAAATCTGAGGAAACACCGAATATTAGCGCAACTTCCGCAAGAAGGAATTCGGAGTACCAGCCCGCATACGAACACCTACACCGTGTTGTTGTTGTTGTTTTTTTGTTTTTTTACTGTCTACGGTCACAAGTAACTCGGAAATTCGAACATTTCCTCGCGTTCCCGCGTGGTGCGTAAACTTTTGATGCCCGCTGTGCGTAGTTACCGACGTTAAGGCCAACATTACCACTGACGCATTCGGGCTCCTCGCAGGCCCTGCACCACAAATCACGCGAGATCAGAGCCAAGGGTATTAAGACGTTCACATTCTTCGCGGCCGCCGTTCCGAATGAAACCTGGGCGAACATCTTCGTCGACAATTTCAAGTAAGTTTTCCAATAAGTGCGTCATAAAACGAGCTTGCTTATCACGGCAGCGATCCACGGCAGCGTTCAGGCGTATACGGCATGCATAGTTGTACATATACGACGTATATACATGTATGTATGTATGTATGTATGTATGTATGTATGTATGTATGTATGTATGTATGTATGTATGTATGTATGTATGTATGTATGTATGTATGTATGTATGTATGTATGTACGTACGTACGTACGTACGTACGTACGTATGTATGCATGTATGCATGTATGCATGTATGCATGTATGTATCTATGTATCTATGTATGTATGCATGTATGTCGATACCACTCCCGACTGCCCCAATATCAGCGCTGGTTAGCACCGTGAACGCGCCGTAACGCTTCCTCCAAGATAAGATTTCTCCGCTCGCCGGCTATGTGATCTAGCGCTGCTGTCAGCACGAAAAGCTTGTGCGTTCTCTGCGCTTAGCCCACGGGAAGAACGCAGACCAACAAACGTCACTACCAACGCAAGTTTGCTTCGAGAAGAAAGAATATATTTGCACACGAAGTGAGACCACACGCGTTTTACCTACAGAAGGCGCTGAAAGGACGCGCGATTTCATGCGTTGCCGAATCCCAGATATATGACCCCCTCCACCTAAAAAAAGCGAATTCAGTGGCATAAAAAGTAACAGACGTACTACCAACGCATTTATCACCACATATATTCCTTAATATAAGACGTCTGTTTCTCTTAACGCAATTTGATAAAGTACTCTAGGCAGTGTGCGATATAATTTGGACTCGCATATTATATTACAGATAAAGCGAACGTACATGTAATATGTATTTACAATCCGGATATATAATGTGCAATAACGCGCTGGAATGAGAGTGTCGGTTCACTTTTGTTGCCGGCATTGTGACGAGACAACTAGGGAGACATTTTCTTTGTATCCTTGTCTCCTGCATGACTTAAACTGCTTTATTTCATGTTGTATATAAAGCAAATGTCAGGTAATTTTACTTCGTAGAATTACCTGACTACCCACTGCGCGATGCTGATTTATAAGGGTATTCATACATTTATAGGGGTACACACCTTGCTTATACGCTATTTCTGATCACTCGAATCGTTCTGTTTTCTTCACCCACTGCTGTCCGCTGCTGTGTTTATGACTGCGGTGTAGGCCACGCAAGGCGGCACGCTTTGCCCGTAACATTTGGCCGCACCTTGCTGGCGTGATACGCCGTATGTGCATACATGTATATGTACGTAAAGTCAAAGTTGGTTGTTTCGAATAAGCTTACTTTCCGTGCCTGTGCGCAGGAACTTCTATGAACCGGACCTCTTCGTCGCTATTGGCCACTACGTGCGCGGGGACAACACGCTGCCCGACTGTCTCATCATGCCACCGACTGCGCCGACCAGACCTGCGGGCGCCCCGACCAGCTACCAGCACGATCTGGTGAGGGAGCTCGAGCGCCTGTTCAGCTACGTAGGAAAGTCATGCGAACTACTCCGTAAGAGAGCGTCGCATTTGAAGAAATGAAAAAGAAAAAAAAGTTATGCAGATCCAACGGACTGCGGGAACCGGTGTTTCGCGAGAGGCTGTTCAGGTAGCCAACTTCGGCGTTCTAGAGACTGACGGGGAACAACGTGGACATGATAGGATGCTGGTAACACGAGAACGAGCCAGAATAAACGTCAGTGCTCACAAAGCATAACTCTGTAAACACGAGCTAAATCCGTATCCTCGCTACACGTGCACAACATACACTTAGACTACAGTCTTTCAGTTCACAATAAGTTAAAAGAGCTAAATATAGTTTAACCGTCACGACGTTGTACATAGCGCGAAAAATAAACTTGATTGATTGATTGATTGATTGATTGATTGATTGATTGATTGATTGATTGATTGATTGATTGATTGATTGATTGATTGATTGATTGATTGATTGATTGATTGATTGACATGGCGGGAGCCGGTGCGACGTGGCACAAGACGCGGCCGTTGCAGCACCGACGTGACGCAGCCGCTAGCCTATGTCTCCATCGCTTGCTTCCACAGCGGCGTTAGTGCACCAGTGACTAGCGAGTCACGTGGCACATGATGTGCTAGTAGGTAATGCCCTGGGGCGCTGACGTCACTGGGTTGCTCAGTTACAATCGCAAGTTATATGTAAGCGCAAGAACAGGAGGGCTTTTTTTTTTACGCTATTGCGAGAGATTGCTGAAATTGAGTTCTAAAAATTTATAGAACCGTACTATTCACATCCTGAAACATTCGCAAGCGTCGTGAATACTTGTCCGTTCCTCCTCCTTTCTCCGTGGTTCGCGCAGACTTCTGCGGCCGAGGGCATCGTCACGTTGTCGGCGGCAGGTCCGGCGACGAAGTTTGCTTTGTCGGTCACCTTGAAGGGACGCTACGCGGTGCCCGCGCAGAAAGGCCTGCTGAGCTTTCTCGATTCGTGCTTGTCCAACGTCAGCGTGGAATCGTTCGGCAGCTACGCCGAGGTAAGCCTAATCAAAACGCCAGTACCAACGCTCGCCTGCATGCATTTGTCCACGGGCAAACGCTCGAGGAAATCGACGGACGCGCAAAGAGCCTCGCCACTCGAACGCACGTCCCTGACAGCCACGGGCCGGTACATCCTGCAGAAACTCGACTTCGGTTACGGCGTCCAGCGCGGTCAGAAACAGGTCATTCCACCCTACCTCAGCGACAAGCTGATCGTCGCCCCTGTCCCTCGAAACGTACGCCCCGAATATAGCGGTGGCCGACGCCAGGCCCGTGCCAAGCTTGGTACTGCTGCGCTCCTTTGGTGGGAAGAGTACTACGGGCTTCGTAGACATTTTCGACGGCAAGGCCTCAGGTCTCGTTTTTTTTTAAAACAAAGTAAATCTGTAGCGACGTCAACGAATTTCGCTGAGCAATAGCAGCACGACTGCCTTACGACAGAAATTTCCCGTAGCCCCTTTTCAATCTGGATAGGAATAGGCAGGTAAGTTATCAACGAAAACCTGTCCGAATGTTGATGGAGAAGTATCAAAATTTCAGAAAATAACCTTTGTAAAAAAAAAAACTCGGTCTCCACACACAGTACATTCGCAACTACGCACAATGCTCACGTGATCTCGGCCCAGCGCGTTTGACCTACGTTCTTTCTTTCGCTGCGCACCACGTGACAGGTGTGCAAGTCGCCGGATTTCTCGAAGAGGTTGTACCACAGCTCACGGCTGCACGCCACGCAAGTTCGCCACAACAACGGGTCGCTGGTGTTCTCTTACGACGACCGAGATGGACTTGTCAGGAAGGTGCGGTTGACCGCGTGACGGCCCTTTGTGCTGGCGCAGTCATTTAGAGAGTTTTAGAGAGTTTGCCTTTCACGGGGTGGTTGGGAAAAAGGACACAGCGAAAAGGTGAAAAAAGCTTTCGTTTGACTTACATACTGTACGCTCCGCTCACGCAGGTGTATCCTAACAATTTGCTCAAAGCTACTCAGCTGCAACAGCACTGCTCCTGCGCACAGCACTCGTGCAGGCAGCGGAACATAGATCGCTGTGCTCGCCCATATGAAGAGTCGGTTGCGCTAAGCGTGACGGCGCGCCCCCCATAGAGCTCCCCATAAGAAAAATGCTTAGAAAGAACTCTGGTGCTATTGCACGCGCAAAAAAAAAAAAATAATAATAATAATTACGAGTATGGTGCTCCAGGCCAGCATGGCAATGGCGGAATTGCCTCAACGTCGTCTCGGTCACGATAGAGACAAGGACACGATAGAGCGACACGCATACAGCGCCGTGTGCGTGTCGCTCTCTAGTGTCCTTGTCTTTTCTGCGCTGTGTCCTCTTTCCAATGAATCACCAAGAAACCCAAGCTTCCATGCTAAACCGGCTGGTTGCCGGTAGTTCAGCTCCAACGCTGGTAGCGCCATCTCGCAACGCTTTGTGCAACAACAACGCGTTTGGGAGCGAATCCGTGTCACGCGAGTGTTCTCGTCGAAGAATGAAAAAATCGCACGTTGAAGAATATAACGCTGCCGACGCTTTAAGTCAGCATTTTTTTGTATAACGTAGTTAGCTGGTCGCTACAATAAAGCTCACGTTTCATAACTAACATACTCTGCGCCACAATGCGTTGTGGCTTCAAATGCTCTTGTGACTTTTTTTTTTTTTGTCATTGCGCCTCTTGTCAATTTCAAACCACTCATCGTTCCATAAGCACAGCAGGACAATTGGTCGCAGCACACACGCGTAACCATCGCGAACTGTCGCATTTACCGCAGCACGGTGTTTCGTTGGAGTTGATCACTTTTTGCACAGTCACGGAGCCAAACATTTAAAGCCAGAAGGACGACGTTGAGGCAATTCCGCCATTGCCATGCTGGCCTGGAGCACCACACTCGTAATTATTATTTTTGTGTGTGTGTGTGCGTGCAATAGCACCGGAGTTCTTTCTAAGCATTTTTCTTATGGGGAGCTCTATGGGAGACGCGCCGTCACGCTTAGCTCAACCGACTCCTTATACGGGCGAGCACAGCGATCTATGTTCCGCTGTCCGCACGAGCGCTGTGCCGTTGCAGCTGAGTAGCTTTGAGTAAATCGTTAGGATACACCTGCGTGAGCGGAGCGTACAGTATGTAAGTCAAACTAAAGCTTTTTTCACCATTTGTTCTGTCGCGCACTCGAGCCCGGTTATAGCGAACCGAGTTCAGCGAATGACGCCCTACATCGAACACGCAAAACTGTTGGCGATAGTCGCGCTAAGTGAATTTCTTTAAAAGGAACCGAATATTGGATATACCGAATTCCGAGTACCTCCTACAGTGGTCTTCTTTCTTTCTTTTTTTTCGATCGCACTGGGTGGGACCTGGAAGGGTGTGCGGCAGAGCACGCACTATAGTACGTTCGTACGCAAGAGCACAAGGTGCGATATTACACGTACGCTCACCAGATAACCATGTAGCTACACCTGGTTGATGCGTTACGTAAACGTGCAGCTACGAGACTCAGGTATGCAAAGGGTGCTCCGGCATGCTCTCACAGCTTTGTTTAGTCGTATATAACGAACTCACCACGAAAGTTTCTGAATGTTTCGTTATAACAGCGTTATATCGAATCACTCGCTATATCGAACTATCTTTAGCCAAGGTTGAACGTTGGCCTAGTTCGCGCTGCATAATTGACAATTGTTTTACCGGAGGTTTAAGGCAAGGACGAAAGAGTGGGCACACACATCGCTATTCCTTAGCCACTAACCACCTTGTTATAGCCGAGTTTCGCTGTATTTTTCGGCATTGTTTGTAGCCATCTTAAGTCGATATTTCTTTTCTTTCTCTCTCTCTCTCTCTTCTTCCGTGCGTTGCTCGGCAGCTGTGCACAGTCAACGCGCAGAGCCAGTCCCTGAAATTCGGCATCGCCGTTTTCGACGTCGACTACGCGGACTTCTCGAACGCCTGCGCGACGCAGCGCGGCCCGTTCTCGACGCTCCAAGGACTTCGTCGGGTGCTCGACTACTTCAAGACGAGGTCCACGAACCCGGCGAGCACGAAAGAATGCGTGGATCAAGCCACGTGACCCCCCCCCCCCCCCTTCTACGTCGGGAGCTGGGAAGGTATAGTGCCGGCCCCGCAAAACGACACCCCAACCACTAACCGCCCCTACGTCGTCAACCGACTAACCGCTCCTGTACCCGGAGAATAAATTTTAAGTAATACTGCAATAAACGCACGGCGTATTGTCTGAATGATTAGAGCGGCTCCTTTGCAGGAATTTAATTGTGTTAGCATTGTGAGTCTCAAAGTACAAAAAACTCTGTCTGTGTGTGAAGTGTGAGAAGCCGGTTCACGTGGTAGAGGCAGAGACGGGATGGGAGATCTTAGAGTATATATATATATATATATATATATATATATATATATATATATATATATATATATATATATATATATATATATATATATATATATATATATATATATATATATATATATATATATATATATACACACACAGTGCAACTGACGGTGGTGTGCTGTGGACCACCGTCGGTTGTACTTCACTCGTCCAAGAGGCAGGACGCGCGTAGAGTACGCTCCTGAACGCTATGCAATGTGGTGACCGCGGTTTAAATCACGAATCCGGGATCTCAATGAGAGGCGACGTAATGCTAACGCATTTCTCTTGCATTTAGCGCTAAAGCGCTACTGAATTTATGCCTTTTTCTTTAGCTTGATAGGAGGCATTTTTCTTTTTTCATACCGTCCTACCCATTTGAATCTGGCTGCTTGACATCGAAGCTACACCGACGTAACCAACGCGCTGGATCATTTCTGAAAATAATTCGCCTCCAGTAATGCGACATTAAATGCAACATCATTTCTTCGAGCCCCTCAGTTCCCCTTAATTTTCTCACTCATTACGTCCGTGAAGATCAGACACAAAATGTGCGCACTTCATTGGGGATAACGAACACTTGAAAACTGAGCTAAATATGAAAAATAAGAAAACACGCTTACTCCCCGCAAGATGGCTTTTCAAAAAGCTAGTGAATTCTTTTAGGCTACCTTGCAGGGCATCACTGGCAAGCCATTCAACCTCCTACGTATAGAACGCGTACGTAGTGAGACCAGACGGTTTTGCACTTTCATGTAATCCCGGACAACGGTCGAGTTGAAAGGTTTGCGACTTCCGCACCCTATACTAGACAACCCTTCACTAGAGACAGACACGAGAAGCAAACACTGCGTCGTCTAGGGCGGAGAAGCCATAACTATCTCTAAACTGGCACTGCAGAAACCGTACGTTCAATGGACCCGGGATGCCCAATCTTATCTGCGCGCTTTCGAGTGTGTGTTCATAACTCTCTGTCGAGGGGTACAAAAACAAGGGAATATGAGGACCGGGACGTATCCAGTTTCCAAGAATCTCCGTCCCCCTTCGGTGTCGCAGAGCCTTGAACCGCACTCCTGCAGCAAGCGTTGTCAGCACAGTTTGCTCAGTAGGCGGTTTTTACACTTGACAAAGGTCGCTTTGCGGACCCGGGGCTAATCTGAAAGGGTTAGTCAGAATGGGCATGCCGTGTTGATTGCACACGCTTTAGAAAGAAGCAGAACCACGTACCACGTGATTCTGCTTCACGTGGCAGCCATCACGTGGTAACAGATTATGCTTACGATACGTGATTGTTGGGCTGACCAGAGCGACGTCGGCACAGAAGCAGACGACAAGTCAAACCTGCTAGAGCTGACAGACGTTTACGGATTGAACAAGAACATTGGTCAGCTGCGCATGACTCTTCCCGAGTTGGTCACCTCAAGGAAAAGTTGCAAGCATTTCAGACAGCCATAAACGTTCTTGCATAAGGTACCAGAAGAACCATGACTCCAAGGACGGCAGCTGCAGTGACTTTAATCGCAATTCTTCTCGCTTCGGATGTGGCTCGGGCTCAGCTGCCTACGCCAGGCTATCAACGTTGCAGGATGTTCTGTGGCATCGCGGAAACCGTGCGCACGTGAGTCATGCGTTTACCCTTCCACGTACCTTTAAGAGCAAAACAAATCTTCGATAGTCAATTCGATGTCAAAGCAAATTTGATGCTCATATTTGATGTCATTCCAAGTCTCCGCTATTCGAGCATCCCTAATATCTAATAATTAGGTTCTAAGTATCGCATGTTACAGTACCTTCAGCAATATTGATATTAAGGAGAGTACAAAATACGCAGACGCAAGTAGTCGAAGCACTGGATAAGTACTGAGTAACAAGGCAATTTTTTACAGGAATGTTTTCATTGGACGGGGCTCCAACTCAGCCAGGTCTCGGCCTTGGTGTAAATAATAGTAGTGCCCCCCCCCCCCCCCCCATCAAGTATAAAAAAATGAGCAAAGTAAATTGTAGTATGTGCACATTTCTCCGCCGCATTCATTCCTTAGTATTCCCGTTCCCTACATCCTGATTTACTGCAACGGTTGTTTGAGGCTCATCACTGCCAATGCGCAGCGTGACAGGCAACGTAAAGAATGCTAGAGAGACTGCTCTCACTGCTGACGTTCGCGACAAAAAATAGTGCGTGATATATGAAAGAAAGATACAGGTAGGTGTCAAATAGATAGACGTCAAATTAGGCTTCACACTTTTACATAGCAAAATATGACGCAATTATTACATGGGAGGCGCCACAAATCTGAACCCGTTTACCATTTACCGAACAGTGTGGCGCGTTGTTACAGAGCAGCGGTCACGGCGCACTACTTGCGCTCGCGATCAAAATATAGTGCGTCGCATATTGCAAGCATAAATGTGCACAATTAACACGAGATGTGACGTAACCTTGCGTCCACAAGTTGTACTTTTAATATGCGAAGTAGTTATTCCTTAGAATGAGAGCGTCGCAGATCAAAAGGAAAAAAATTAACTGCACTGCGAAACGCGCGGAGTGATAATTCTATGAAACCGGACTACTTGCGTAGTTTCCGCAGCGTTGCCTGTTTACTGTGAAACGGAGCACAGATTGCGCAAGGCACACAGTTTCTAGAAAATGGTTATACCCCAAATGTACATTTACGATCGACATACCGCCTACAGTCATTAAATATAATTTAATTGACAAAATTATTTAGCGAAAATGTCCTAAAAGTTGTATGAACAGAGGGAAAGTGTCTCAGGCAGGCAGGCCGATGTTTCGATAGGTCGCCTTTGACAAAGATAGGTCCACCTATCAAAACATAGACCAGCCTGTAGGAAGCACTTTACCTCCGTCCATGCAACTTTTATCCCACGGTGTGTTTCCATCTGTCAGGCCCCGTTTAAGACCTCGAATCATCGTGTTCGTGATTCACAGCTGTGTTGGGCGTGAACAAAGAAAACCGCCATGAAAAACCTTGCAGTGTTCGACTGTGCGTGATTCGCGTGCTTATTTTTCGTTTTTTTTTTTTTTATCTCCGCACGCAGGCAGTGCTGTTACCGCTACAATATCTGCTGCCTGATGAGAGACCAGCTCTACGTCAATCCCTACGTGGAACCGGCATTGCCCTACATTCAGCACGATCTCAACCTGGACGCCCGGCTCGGACCACACCTGCCGTGAACATCGTGTTGAATGTTGCATGGCAACGAAAAATAAGGACGTGAAAATAAAGCGCACCTTTATGCCGAACGCAGTGGTTTATGCCGAACTTTGACTGCTATTGTTTGTGGTTTTGTTGTGCAGTACGTATATGCTTCGGGTATTGCGATAGGCCAAGAGTTCTTTAGGCACACTGTTTAGGCTACAATAGAGTCCGCGCAGGCGTAGTTAAAGTTTATGACACACCTACGTCTTGGCAACGGAGCTCGGTTCAAAGAAAAAAGTTTGATAAGACGCAGTGAATCAAATGATGCAATGAATCACTAGCGCTAAAATGCGCAAGTTTTCGGGAAAATTGTGCAGTTTTTTTATAGAACACTAATTTGACAAAAAAATCAAAGGAAGTCTTGGATGAATGAAGAAACATGCATAACCGAGACCTTTGACCAAATGAATACATTTCTTTCGTTGACTTTTCTGTTTCCTTTTCTTAATTTATGCTTTTTCCCGTACCCTTGACCTTGTACGTCTATCTCGGAATGATCTGAAAATTAATTCAAAGGTCGCTTCCCGATTTGTGGCCGCCACCCGATCTTCAGCTAATTCGATCACTGTGGTTATGCGCTAAAATACTTCAATCCAGGAAAAACGACAACAATGACATGAAATAAACATTTTTTTATCAATTGTTCAAGTTTGTAAATGACCGCGAACAAACACCCGGATTCATGGTTTATACACTTTTCTTTCTACGTACACTTGTCGCCGTAACCTTAGTCTTTCATTTACGTACAGCTTAAACTGTGGGCGAGAAAACCACCATCGTATCTACGAAGTCCCCCAGGCGTGGCTGGTTATCGGGCCGACAGTTTGACTCATCACTTTAGGAAACAACAGCAACGACGACTCACCGGGTACATCAGCGCGGCTTCGTTTCACGCGAAGCAAAAGGAGAAGAAGAAGAAGAAACGGCCGCGAGCGTTCGGGACCCCGTGAGGTAAGCTGTGAAAACCGTTCGCATCATATTTCAATGCAGAAAGCCAGAAACGCGGCGAAAACTGTCTTGTCGGTGGAAACGTGAGTCACCTGATCGACGCGGCTAAGCTGTTCGGGAGTTAAACCAATCTCGGCATTGCGAATTCTCCCTGGTTTAGGTCACACGAGCTCCGACTAGCGCAGCGCTGGTGAATGTTTATTCTAGGAAGAAATAGATACAGGCGGTTGTTTCGAATAGCCGAGCAGGCTTCGTGCTTCCTCATCTTGGGAGACCTACCACGTAGTTCTTTGGTATTCTCGGCGCTTCCCGGTCGCCCAGCGGTCTGCATCCTAGTCCAAGGTCGCGGATGCGATTCACAGCCTCGGAACCAGCATTCCGAAAGAGGCAGATTGCGAAGGAGTTTGTGATGCTTTGGTGCGCGTTTATTGATGAGGTGTTTCGTCCCAATAGCAACGCCTTATGAGAAACTTAGTAATAAAGGGGAGGGGGGGGGGGGAGGTGCTCTGGATAAAGCTCGATCACCTCAGATTCTTTAACGTGCGCACAAAGCACGGTACACAACATTTCTTTTTTTTTAATTGCGCCTTCATCAGAATGTCATCGCGGTGTCGGGCGGGAGTCGAGCCCGCGACCTCGTGCTCGGCAGCTAGATGCCCAGCAGCACCTGCTGCTCGGGCAGTAAAGCTTAGTGCTGCGGCCTTTACTACGAGACGTTTAATAGCCCGCTTGTATGCTATATCTGAGAAGCAAAGTGTAATCACTCAATACTTCAATCAAGGTTACGTTAGGCACTTCATTCACCCCCACCCCCATCTCATTAATAATTTCTTGCTAATCATCATCACCAGCCCGGCTACGCCCACTGCAGGGTAAAGGTCTCTCCCATACTTCTCCAAGTACCCCGGTCATGTACTAATTGTGGCCATGTTGTCCCTGCAAATTTCTTAATCTCATCCGTCCACCTATCTTTCTGCCGCCCCCTGCTACGCTTCCATTCTCTTGGAATCCTTGCTAATATGAATCTTGCTAATACCTAATTCCATGTTCAATGAAACCGCTCCTGGTGCTGTTTGTACAAGTTCGATCTTCGAGTAATGGCTTTCTTTTTCTCGAATACTCCTCCTAGTTAGTCAAAACGATGCCTGCAGGCACTTGCTTTCTTGCATAAGGGACGTATTTCCGGATGAATGAGAACAAAGAGGACCGAGGGGCCCAACTTTTATTAATAATATCATAAGAAGCCAACAAACGAAGACACCAATGACAACATAGGGGGAATTACTTGTACTTACTCATTGAATTAAAGAAATGATAAATTATTGGAAATTAAAGTGGATGAAATAATAACTGGCCGCAGGTGATTTCGTATCCCACCTACGGCCAGTTAGTTCATTCACTTTCATTTCCATTAATTTATCATTTCTTTAATTCAATCAGTAAGTAAAAGTATTTCCACTTATGTTGTCCTTGGTTTCTGTTTGTTGACGTCTTATAATATCCTCGGATGGTCACTTTCGACGATACCATCACTTTCGCGTGACGTAGTACACGGCGCGTTGTATTATTTAGGTGGTTTTGCTCAACTAGCCAATCAGCTCAGCCGATTTTGCTCAAACGGCCGCATTGAAAGTGACTATCTCCGAAAGTGACCGTCCGAGAATACATCTCCAAAGCTGGAGAACGAGCTGCGAAGCTGCGGAACTGTAATCGAGCGGCGTTTTTCTACAAATTGCCCGAGACGCCAACAATGAGTATGCCATCACGGCTACGTAACAGTGGCTTCAGTGCAGCTAAATTTAGCCCTCTTTTTTCTTCAGACTCAGTCTCCATTAACTGGTTGTCGCTTAAGTAACATGTTATTACCGTATCAGGTGAACTCATCCTGCTTATCCTTTTTCTTTTTCTACCGTATTTTTCATACACCTGCACGAATGAAGAGCAATAGAACGCCCACAGTGAAAGCATCCAGCAAACCTATGAAGACGCTCACGCCGGGTCCTCAACCTGCTGGTGAGGTCGAACGCGCACGCTTTTCTTTTTTAACTACCGGTCTTATCGGTCAACAATTCTACATTGGCATTTCCGTAATCTCTCGCGGCTGCAACGAGCAAACGCACCTACACGAAGGTGATCCTCTCCTTCTTAAGCCCCGAACTATCTGGCTGGGTCCCAGAATTTCTTATAAACTCCACTTCCTTCTGTTAACTTGAACCCCGATACGAGCTGTACCCGTTCATTCTCGAATCCGCGTAGCCGTTATCGCGTGACCCATCGTAACCTCTGTCATTCTGTCGTTCCATCTCTCGTTGTGCTTTAACAAGCTTATTTATCGAGCGTGGTAAACACGTGCCTCTGTGTACGCCCACGCTGCCCCACACCGAGCCAACTTTTGCCTGTGCATCGACAGCGCGCAAGTTGATCCCGGAACCGGCCAGCCCGGTGTCGTTGGAGGGCATACACTGGTCCAGCATGTCCTGCTCCGAACCGGAACCCGACACGTGCAGGATGTCGCACTCGCCGCCCTTGTCCGACTTCTCCTACGGCAGCGACGCCGGATACGTGTGAGTGCGCTACGCAAGAGCGTGCGAATATTCGAATTTGCGAATACGAGTTCGAAGGTATTCGTATTCGTATACCATGACCCTCGAATATTTTTTTAATATTCGTTTCTGGCCGAATTAAGGGACGAAACACTGTCGCCGGCTCGTCTCGTCGTATTTCGTTTCTGGGACGTTCTTCTTAGTCATTCGTTTGAGCTTTTCGATTGATTAGGTTAAGTCAGCTTGCTTTAGAGAAGGTTATCTGACCTTAGGCTACTTCAGATAGGATAAGGTTATGTGAGGTGAGGTTATGTTGTGTAAGATTAGCTAAGGTTACGTTAGGTAAGGTCAGGTTTAGTTTATTATTTGTATATAAGGTTAAGTTAGGGCGAATTAGTTAATTTAATGAGGTAAGTTCAAGTAAGGTTACGTTGTGCAACATTATATAGGGTCATGTTACGTAAGGCTGTTAGAGTGGATTATTTAACTTGAGGATGCGTTACGCAATTGTGGTAAGGTTGGGGCACGTTGTTAAATTAAAGTAAGGTGGAGGTAAATTAAGGTTACGTTAGGGTATCTTAGTTGAAGCTAGGCCAAGTTGTGTACAGGGGTGTCGTATCTCGGTGTTCAGCCAGCTGCCTTTGCCGGACTGCAACATGGGCCGTCCTCTGGTCTACCTGGGCAGCTTCCTAGGCCTGCTGTGCGCCGTCGGAGGCGTTGCCACGGCAACCTTCGTACTCGCAGGCGGACCGCACGGTGAGACAGGGCCCCTGGTGCAAGCATTGAGCTTGCATGGTTATTCGGAATAACATTCTCGCAGACAAACGCGCAACGACGCAAGGAACAGTGAAATGATAAACGCCACTGAATACGCTCGTTGCATTTCTGTCTGGGCATTCTATCTTTTCTGACGTTGGACGCCTATCCTTTCGCAGCCCTCGTGTTACGCACTGGTCTACAATAATGAAGTACCCAAATTTCCCAACGCCATCCCTCACTGAAAACAACAGTTACATAGGAATAATACGGAGCCGTATGCGGATAATTACCAACATGCATGCTAGTTGAGGATCATTATGTTCGTAATGAAAAATTAGTACGTGCTACAGATACAACAATTGTAATAAAGTAGCCTCGAAAAGTTTTAACTGCGAATTGATTGATTGATTGATTGATTGATTGATTGATTGATTGATTGATTGATTGATTGATTGATTGATTGATTGATTGATTGATTGATTGATTGATTGATTGATTGATTGATTGATTGATTGATTGATTGATTGATTGATTGATTGATTGATTGATTGATTGATTGATTGATTGATTGGACCTTTTTCACTCGGCTTACATTACATTTCAATGCGGCCGCCATGGCAGGTAATCGAGCTTTCGACGTTAAGCTCATCAGCCGAACACCATGGCTACCAAGGCATCCCCGCGGATTTAAGAAAAGAAAGAACAGTGATAATAGTTAAAATAGTTAACTCGAGGCCATCGCAAAGTGTGTCTTTCACAGCCAACTGTGCAATTTTTCGGAGGTAAAACCTCTTTAATTATTAACCTTCAATGAAAAAAAAGAAAGATGTGAAAATGACTGCCCTTTGAATTCGGTTGCAGTGTTACACGGGGTTCCTAGGACGGTTTGGCTCCTCGGCACTCTACTTTTGCTTAAATGACACTAGCACCTCAGCAAAAAGTCTTGCTGAAATGACATGCTCTTATTTCTTGTCGCCAATTTTTTTGTCTCTTTTCTGCTGCGCACGAACCAAGTGAGCGCGGCAATCGAGGAGGTGGCAGGCCTTGACAGAGCAGGTAATTACCTTTCTCAGGTTGGTGAAATTGCCGCTCATATGTTCTCTGGTCGACAATATCCAAAGCACTCCCTCGCGGTTCCCCGATGCCGTGTATTGCTCCATAACAGTACAAATAAACAGCAGGAACGCTTCCAACGAGAGACGTTTGCAGAATGGGAACGAGTGGTCACTCGCCACTTCGGCTATTTTGGAACTGTATTGAATCGAATTGAATTTGAAGTTATTTCTGATTAATTTAAACAAAAAAATGTTACTATAACTGAAAATCAGAATCAACACACCAGCATGCTTATTTTTCGCTCGCACAGCTACTCCTAAAATAATTTTTTTTAATACTCACTTCTTTAGCGTCTTACAAGTCGTGTTCGTATCCGCAGATTCTGACATGAATATCGCGCCCGGCGCCGCAGCTCGAATCACGGCTGTGCCAGCCCGGATGCCATCGCCAAAGCCAGGTTTGCTCACAGAGTGCACAGTTGACGTCAACAGTTCACGGACTGTGGGATGTGATAAAAAGTATAACATTTTTGGCAGCCTGGCATTATGTTGTTGTTTTTTTTTTCAGCCTATACTGGTGTATCCAAACAACATGCAGCGTTGTACCGCTTTACTCGCTACCGCAGCAAACT
Organism: Dermacentor andersoni; assembly: GCF_023375885.2. Taxonomy (NCBI): domain Eukaryota; kingdom Metazoa; phylum Arthropoda; class Arachnida; order Ixodida; family Ixodidae; genus Dermacentor; species Dermacentor andersoni. The sequence continues at coordinate 133,759,435 of NC_092821.1, forward strand.
GCTCGGACGTTCGACGTTTTCTCAGATGCGACGGTCTATAAACTTTTTGATACCTACTGTACGTTCAGCGCGCCCGTTTTTCTATCCGTGCAGATACTGGTGACCGCGTTACCAAATGTCCGTCAATGATCTCCCTCTTTTTCCAATGTTTCGTCGGCTGCCTTTATTTTTTTCCGTTGCTTTGAGTCTGTCCAAACGCAATCAATGTAGCGGCGCCACCACGAGCGCAAGTACCACCGCCACAAGAATTTATGACGATTAAGAGAAGGCAAGCTAGAAAAACCCGCGCGTCACCTCCCGACGTATTGACAAAGTGTATCCCGTACAAGCACTGCTTGAGCACAGACCGAAAGAGTGACCTCGTCACCCTTCAACATCGCACGCCGTGACAATTGACGCAGAAATGGTGCTACAGGGTGCCATCTTTGCAGGAACAACCGATTCGATCCCATGATGGTTTACCATGTGAAAAAGATCGCTGAACGTCCGTACACGTCAGCGGTGCCAAATGTCAGCTGGCTGCTTGCCTGCATTGTGCATTGGAAACGTATTCTACATAAACAACTATGAAAATGGATTGAGATTGCGCGACATATTTTGTTTGTTTTTCACGTCACCACGCGTACTCTGATCTTTATAACCATTTTATTCATATACACTATTTATACTTATTAAAGGGAAAATCAGACATCCACCCGTTCGTAGCAATTGCTACAAAGGAAACCCGGACCAGGACGAGGACCAGGACGAATTTTTTTTCAACTGCGAGGCTTTTCTTTTGAGGAACCCGTATATGTTTCTTTTGTAGCAGTTGCTACGAACGGGTGGATGTCTGATTTCCCCTTTAATAATCACTTCTCTCCACCTTGCGGGTTTCCGCAGAACTATTACGTCAAACTATTTATACTTAGTAACACAATACGCATGGCCTCTTTGATGTCCGTTCCTACAGTGATATGGGTTAACAGATCACTTTTATATGGAAAAGCAATGCTTGTGCAAGATGTGGTGTGCAAGTAGGCGACTTCGACATCGGCGTGCTGTCACTTTGTCAGAAATATGCTGCCACGACCTTTCTCCGCATTCGGCAAATATAAACAGCCCACCGCATTAGCAATAAGCCATGCCTCGGCCGATTACCACCATTCACAACCTACGTGACAATGTACAGATGCGATGATGTACTCAGTAACGATGATGATCAGTCACAATAGCCAACTAACCACAGTGCTCAATCGTCGTGGGGGAGCACTCGAGCGCTGGCTATTCACAAATCGTTCGTACTTGTGGGCTAGACTGTGTAATATTTAGAGGTGTCTATTTTAAAAGCGCCTACCTCTAATGTAACCAAATGTGGTCGCCTGTAAAAACGTTTTCGCCACATAAACACCATTTGTGCAACGGAGCACGCTTTACAGGCAGGCCAGTCAAGACGCGGTGAACATTTTTAATCGGCTGTTTTCTGAGTCATTTAATGTTATGATAAAAGAGTTCAGATCTTGCTCGAGTTGTTCAGCAGCGTCTAGTCCACCACTGCGCAAAATTCTATGGCTACGTCATGCGGCTCGCATAAAGGCCGCAATAGTGATATGCCCACACCGCACATACGAGTGCAAAACACGGTTCTGTCCACATAACAGAAGCAGTACTGAGGCGGTTGGAGCTCAACAAGAATGCACTAAGGTATGGGGGGAAAATGGACGCTTAAGAGAGGGAGCCAAGTTAAGGTGGATCGGTAAAATTTACTTCTGCAATACCAGAAGCTTCAGCCTTCTCGTGGGCACAGCATCTGTGAGCCAGAAAATACGGGGAAAAATAACTAAAGACAGGTTTGAAGTCCTTGCGCTGATGACTCGTGACGGCATGAGCTTTGGATAGCGTCTGCTCGGGACTAGTTCAAAATTTTGACGATAAAGAGGCACTATATATGTGGAATTTTGATAAAACCAAAGGCTACGCTTAGTGAGTTTTGAGAACTTATTCCGAAAGAAAACTGCCCAAACGCCCTAAAATACTTTCAAATCCGTGTCGCCACACTAACGTGCCGGCCCTGCGATTCGGTCGCGAAATTCGAAAGCGGAATCGCTGCCGTCCATTTTCGCCGCTAACAAGCAATCTTTCTTCAGCCAAATAAAACAGCGAATTAAGGTTTTTAAGACATATTTCACGAGGCTAAACAAAGCTAGTTTGGATCATTAGCGCCCTCTTCAAAGAGAAAAGTAATCTGAGCTGCATGAGTAAATTACCCTCCTAGAACTAGAACTAGAAAACTAGAACAGAACTAGAAACTAGAAAAGGACGAAAAAACACGAGGCGGCAGTCGACGCCGCCTTGAAGTTCTTCCACGCGCTCGCCATGACGTAATATATTTTGACGACATCTCCTGGGGTCTAGTCAGTTACTTAACGGTAAAGATCAACTGCACTGCATGCTAAAGGAGCCAAAGACCGAACTAAGCAAGCTTCAAGAAGTTTAGCGAGCCACAACTGCGAAAATACGATCAAATATTTTGAAATCCGTGCCG